>NC_141536.1:154127498-154447498 GCF_021556685.1 Rattus norvegicus
TTTTTTGTTTCTGTGGTTTTTTTTTTTTTTTTTTTAATGTGGGGCACACAGTGTGAAGAGAAACCCTTACCCTTGGCTTCCTGAAATACACAGTGTATCTGCATGACCCTGAATTTGGTACCGACCCAGGTGCTGATGGGAATTCCACAGAGGGATTAAACCTCTTCTGAGAGACAGAAAAGGTGTTAGCCCAAAGAGGTTGTTTGCTTTCGTGGGTGTGCACTCTTTACACATGTGTCCACTTTTGTTTAGGAATGCTCTAGCTCTGTTTATCTCTCCAGCAAAGGTCTAAGGACCTGCTCGGTTGGGAAGGGGGCGCGGTGGGGGTGTACTTCTGGCTTTTTCACCACTGGAAAGGCAAGGGGAAACTCAGACTGGCTGCTCTGCCGGGGTGCATGGTCTCAAGCGGCAAAACAAGTTGTGACTTGCGGCCATGTTGTCAACGTTCTGGCCCCATCGAGCCGTGACAAAGAATGAAGCCGGGGAGATTATTCACCTCCGGTCTGTGAGGATCCTGAGCCGAGGTGTGCTCTCCTCTTACTGAGGAGACTGAACCCCGCCCCCAGAAGTTAGTGGCTGGGGTATGGAGGGAAGGGGGGCCACATGGGGGAGGGATGCCCTGATCTCAGCAGATGTCTGAAACTCAACGTGGACCGTCTCCACGTTGCTCAGGCGTCATGAGAAAGGGACTGGTACAGGGACAGAGGTGCAGACCTGGGAGGTAGAGGCACGGAGGGGATGGCTAATGGTTTGATCCAGGGCGGGGTCTTTCTGACCCCTGAGAGCCTCGGGGTAACTTTTAAAACTTGCTTTGGAAAGTTTGTCTGCCTTTTTTTTTCCCCAATATTTTTTTCCAGTGAGTTAACTTAAAAAAAAAAAAGGCGTTGCCAATGCCAGAGTTGTTGGCAACAGCCGATTGCCCTGTTTATTGAAGATGTGCTGTGTGCCAGCCACTACACTTAAGAAATATTTTGCTTTGTCTCTGGATGGAGTAGGCTGTTATTGTCTCCACTGTAAAATGGAGACATGTGGTCAGAGTACTATAGCCTGTGCCAGAGCCAGAATTACGTCCACTTCTGATCCCGAGCCCCAGAACAGGCAGATTCCATGGAGGCCATGGAGAGGCAGATTTTAAAGTCAGTCCCTTTTGTGTAGCTTTATGGGTATTCACGGGGAGTCAGAATAGAAGCCGGCCTCAGAGGAGGAGGACGATGCTATGCTCACAGAGCCTTGGCTCCTGTTGAAGCCTGCAACCTGGCTGCTCTGTCCCCAACTGCAGTCACACTATAATAACCTCGGTGTTACTCCAGGGACTATGCAACCCACGGAGCCTGACACACTGGCTGTGGCCCCGGAGAACAAAATGTGTTGACCCCTGACCCACTGCAGTGTGACAAGATAAATTCCATTGTCAAGAGAGAGGATGTGTGTTGAGTATTTCATAAAGCATTCCGAAGACACGCTGTGCTTCCCGGAGCTTTTCTTCTCATCCTTTCCCTAGTGACACTCCCCTGTCTAGGATCGGGGTGACAGACAGACAAGAACAGGACTCCAGTGTCCTGGAATTGTTTCTCTGCCCTGGTCCCAATGACCCTGGAGTAGACAGAAGGTGTTGCTGGGACTCTCGGACCTTTCTCCTGAGCTATGCATTCCCCGCACAGCAGGATGAGGGATAAGAGATAAAGCAACTCTGCAGATGCTCATCCCAAGAAGCCCAGTTCAGCAAGTGCGGTGCATTAGCTTCTGTGCCCCAAAGTGCACTGGGCATCCATGGGACGTGCCTTGACACACACACACACACACACACACACACACACACACACACACACATATATATGTATATATATATGTGTGTGTGTGTGTATATGTGTATATGTGTATATATACATATATATGTGTATATATGTATATATGTGTATATGTGTATATGTGCATATGTGTATATGTGTATATATGTATATAATTATATGCATATATGTATACACATATGATTTTATGTATATATAATTATATATGATTAATTCGATTAATATAATTAATATGATAAAATATGTAATACCATATAATCTAACAATAAGGTTTAATAATATAATTAATATAAATATTATCTATTAAATATAATTAATATAAATCTTAAATACAGTGGAGATTGGGAGCAGAAACTATGGGCTGGTGGGGTTGATGCCATGGCATTTAACTACACACGTCGTCGCTGTCCCCAGTGGCACAACAAGGATTATAAAGCGCCTTTCTGCGGAGATTAAGTTCATACGACAAAGCGTTTGTACCAGCGGTGGGCGGGGCTTGAGCGATGACCAGAGCTAACCCTGCTATGAGGTTAATGATTTAGCTCGCCGTGCCTCAGTTTCTCAATTTGTAAGGATCTTTGCTGTCGACTGTGGAGAAAATGTAAAGCTATCACCGGTGAGAGGCTTGACTCTTGTGGTCCTGCCTGTCTGCATTTACATACGCCGGCTGTAAAGACGACAGAGAGTTGCATCGAGACTGCCCGGGTGCCTGGTGCCTGGGAACTGTGGGTCCGCGCGCAGAGAGAGTGTGGGCTGTGCGGCTGAGTGCGCAGGTCCCAGACTCAGACAGAACTGGTGTGAATTTTGGCCACTGATGGTGCCCTAGCTCTGCCACCTCTGGGCACCGTTGCCGTTCCTGGAAAGGCTGTGCGTGTTAAATGAGGTGGCACACATTCACAGGGCGTTTGGCACATAGTAAGCACTCAATAAATGGTAGCTTGTGTCATTATCGGCCCCACTGCACGCCGCACCCGCACCCCCAAGAAAGCGCAGGTCACGGATAGAGCATAATTTGAAAATAAAAGAACACATTTTTAAACTGCCAAAATGGACTTAAAATAATATTCATTAAACAAAATTAAAATATTCTATTAAAGCCAGACTTTGGGCTCTGACCAAATTTTTATAACCCGAGCTTAAAGGCCAGGGAGTCCTCTAGCCACAATGGGGACATTGTGATTGAGCCTGAGACGTCAACGCAGCTATTGAACGCCTTTGAAATGTATGTTTTCCCATTTAAATGAAAGGGAAGTCACAGGAAGAAAAAAAAAAAAAAGAGGTTCTTGCTCTATTTAACAAACCCTAAGGAGCTGAAAAAGAAAGCAAAAGATGTTCTAACGCCAAAGATGCAAGGCCACGGCAGATCCCCGGAGCCCACTGGCCAGCCAGTGCCACAGCCCAGGCCCTCTGTGCTCCCACCTCGGAATGATACAGATTCCTTTAGCTCTCCGAGCTAACCAAATCTCAACCATGTCCTCCAGCAGACTTTACAGACAGCGGAGTGAGGACATTGTTGACAGCCAAGACCTGGGAGCCCAGCTGCCTCTGTTCAAAGCCTAGCTTTGCCTCAGTTTCCCATTTGCAACGCTGGACCCTGCGGGTTCCGGGGCGTTGGAGGAACGTGTCAGGGGTTTGCTTTTGCCTTTTGCTTTCCTTGGAGCATGAAACGCCCCCGCGGCTTTGGATGAAACCGCAAGGGTGTTAGAGGTTGAGATCATCTGGATATTCAGAGAGGGGAGGGGCGAGTCGTAGATTTCAAACCTCACTAAGTTTTTATGTGCTGTGCACTTTCACAAAGAGTTTAATCCTCTCCCCAAAAATTCTTACGATGGAGGCCTGATGAGGTGTCTCAGCGGTTCCAGAGGTCCGGGGTTTGGTTCCCGACACCCACCTGGAGGCTCACGACTGCCTCTCTCTCTCTCCAGTTCCAGGTCTGCCGCCCTCTTCTGGCTTCCATGGGTACTGAATGCACAGGATACCCTGCAAGTAAATGTCCTTCGGTGTGAAAACTAAATTAACAGCAACAACAAAAACCCACCAAAACCAACCAACCAAAAACCCCGTGTGTCTGGACCACAAATGGGTGTTTTGTCTTGTTTTGTTTTTATTAAACCAGTCAGAGTTTCTTGGCCTTTAACCTCTCTCTTTTCACTGAGAATCAATACATTTTTCTTAGAAAAAAATTGTTTCTTTGGGGCCTGGCATGTGGCACACACCTCTGATCCAAGTAGTTTTGAGGCAGAGATAGATGGGTCTCTGTGAACAGCCCCCCCCTCTTGCTCTCTCTCTCTCTCTCTCTCTCCATAGATAGCTAGATAGCTAGATAGATGGATAGAGATAGATAGATACAGATAGATATAGACATAGATAGATACAGATACAGAGATAGATAGATAGATAGATAGATAGATAGATAGATAGATAGATAGATAGATAGATAGATAGATAGATAGATAGATAGATTTCACTCTTCCTTTTCCTCCCTCAAATTCTTTCATATACCTATCTTTGCTTTTTCTAATTTATGGTCTCTTTTTTCATTAATTTTTTTACGTGTGTGTGTGTGTGTGTGTGTGTGTGTGTGTGTGTGTGTGTGTGTAGATAGACAAGTAGACAGCAGATAGAAAGATGGACCCAAGTGAGCTGTGAAGATCTCTGGAAATGTTGAGAGCCTGTACCCCTGGAGAGTGGCTTCCTCCTCGGATCAGGCAGGCCCAGTGCTATCTTTGAAATGGGGTACCATTGGGGCAGGGACTAACTACTGACCCTGTCACCTACTTGCTTGTGTGACTTTGGGCAGATCCCAAGAGCCCTTTGAAACTCAGCTTTGACCAGTCTGTGGGACGGATACTTCCTGTGGCAGATCTGTTATAAAGACTTGAATAATATAATATTCCAGGGCCGGGGAGATGGCTTAGTCTGTAAGATGCTCATCTTGTAAGCAGGAGGGCCTGATTGATGCCCAGAGCATAATGATACCCATTCGTAATCCCAGAGCTTTGGAGGGGAGACAGGCCAAACCCTGTGCTCCCTGGCCAGTGAGCCTTCCCTCTTTGGCAAGAGCCAGGCCAAGAGAGACTCTGTCTCCAAAAGAGATAGACAGCTTCTGACCCCCGAAGCCGAGTTTGGCCTCTGACCTCCACAATACCTGCATAGTGTAGTCACACAAACATATATGTCTGCATGCACACACAGGTACAAACACACATATACATCACAGGCATGCTTTACAATTTAAAATTTGGATCAGGGACTAGAAGATCTGATACTAGTTTTTCTCACCTTAAGAACTCAAAGAAAAGGGTGAGAGTCGAAGTTACTTGCCCTGGCATACCCCTCTGTCGCTCCGGTATCTACAGTCTCCGGATTATGGGCATTCTGAAAGAGTCTGAGTCTCCTTCCTGAAGGAGGAAAGAATCCTTCTGCAGTAGCTTTAACACACAGGGACATTTCTATCTTTAGATTATGGGGGGAAAAGAAAACAGAAAAAAATTAGGGCAAATGGGCTCCGAAGTTTTCACTGATCACAGATCACAACAAAACCGTTTAGAATAGTTTAAAATTCAAGCGCATAAACTGCTTAAGAACAAACAGAATGTGCCCGTGGCTGAATGCTGAGTGAGGCTCTGAGGGTGAGGGGTTTCTCTATAACCTCTACATTAAAATAAAATATTTTAACACCGGGGTGGTGGCTTATGTCTGCATCCCAGGCACTCAGGAGGATGGCCATAAGCTCCAGGCCAGCCTGGGCTACAGATCGGGGCTCTGTCTCCATAGAACAGAACACAAAAAAAGAAAAAGAAAGAGGAACGAGGAGTGAAAGAGAGGGAAAGAGGAAGGGAGGTGGGGAGGAAGGAAGACAAGGAGGCAGGAAGAAAGGAAATACTTTAATCCAGGCACTGTGGAATACGGAGGGCTTGGGGGGCAGGGGCAGGGAGCACTGGATTTAGGGAGCTTGCCTAGTCTCTATAGGCAAGACCCTGTCTCAGAAAACAAAATAAAACAGTGAAATATTTTATTCCTAAAAAATCTCCCCAAATAACAAGACTCCTGTACTATCGAGATTTGCTGCTCTGTGCTCTGGGGCATAAAACAAAATGCATCAGGTGCCCAAAGCTGTCAGCAATGGCCGGTCTCATCGGAGTGAGCATTTGCATGGTACACGTGTGCAGGGTATGTGGCCCAGCTTCGGGCACATACAGTGTTGGCTACAACAGTCTGAACATTCCCTCTGCAAAGACCCGGTCCCGAATGGTTGCAGACACAGACTCATCTCCTCCTCACGCCAACTATTCCTATTATAAATGAGCAAAGGGCTGGGACTGTGGCCCATTCAAGCGCACACAGAGAAGGGGTCAAGCCAGGCCTTGTACGTGGGTGCTGGGTCTAGAGGTACGTTTCCCCGATCGCCACACTGTCCGGTGTCTAGCACCCCAGAAAGAATTCAGCTCCTTCCCACGCCCCCCCCCACCTAACTGTATCATAGACAAGCTAAGCACGGGTGTGCAAAAGATGTAAAAGTTCTTTAGTTACAATCGTGTAGTTAAGAAAATAGAATGACATTTGTGGGGCTGGGTCTCACTGAGGAAGTCAGGCGATGACCGTGTGTGGGAGTCAGTGCTCATCTTCCGCCTCCCACATCTTAGGAGTTGAGCTCAGCTTGGGCCTTTCCCCATATCTCCCCACTAAGCTTCATTTACGTTCTCTCCTGGCCTCAAGTACATCATGGTGTGGGTGAGGATCCCGGTGAGCCGGGGTCCAATGCAGTCTACCTCAGCCACTCACGGGGTGCACGCTAAGGAATGCATCATTAGGTAGGTTAGCTCCTATGCGAAAGCTGTGTGCATTTGCACAGATCTACGCCACGTGGTTGCTGCATTCAATCCAGATGCTGACAGTGAACATGAAGGCCAAGGCTGCTCTAGTGTGTGCAGTATAGACGCGGGACACGCTCCAACGGCTATGTAAGGTAGCAGACGCCAGTCCTCGGGCGCTGACAGACGGCTTATTGTCTCTGTCAAGTCTGAAGTGCTGTGAGTAACCGAGTGAGCTGTGTATTTATTTCCGAGGTCGCCATGGGATGCTTTATACCAATGCCAACCACCCAACAATATTGTGCTTCACCCGGGTGATTCAAGGGCCATGATGTCACCGGCAAAGGGAGTCTTTGAGCTCCATTGCGATGTTAGGGGGCCGTGGTTGTGTACGAAGTCTGTCGCCCAATGAAGCACTGTGATAACTTCGTTTACTCATCTGGCGACCCTGGGATGCCTCAGTTTCCCCTTGCTCAAGTGATGGGAATGGAGGTCATGGACGTGATCTGTGCTGGGAGGCACTCGACCCATAGGAGTTGTTAGAAGTTGGTTATTACCTGCTGAGGAAAAAGAACATTCAGCTGTGGGAATCCTCGCTTTCTGTTGGACGTAAATGTTCCTGGGCTCATTTGGGGATGAACGAGGGGTAAGTTCTCAGGACTGGCTGAAGGCCGGTACCAAGACTCTTGCTTCTGACTTCCCTTGCCCTGTCTGGGAGGTTCCCCGGAGTCCTCTATGGGGACTGAGAATCAGAGACCCTGAGGCTGAGTAGCTACCATGAGAAACGGAGTCAGGGGAGGTCCTAGCCCATTGTTGCACAGCCCAAGTGGAGACTACACACTTTGTCCAAGGACCCAAAGGCAGAAGGAGCCTGGAGCCACCGGCTCCCAGCAGCTGCTGGTACTCACTGACGAGCTCCCTTTCCCTTCTTGCCCTCTGCCATCTACTGCAGAGAATGTTCTTCTCCAGAAATCTCTACCTTGCTTCAAGCGAGCAGGTGATCTTCTATTTCTTACTTTCTTCCCTTCTTCAGCCCCACATCCCATGTCTACTGAAAGAAAATTGCATTCATTCAGACATTCAAAACCATGTCTTGAGTACCTACTGTGTGCCAGGTTCTACTCCAGAGGAGGATACTGTCAAGAATAGAAAAGCTCTGGGCCTTGGGAGGTGGCTCACCATGTGAGCATGAAGTCAACCGGAGCATTTAGGTAAAGCCCTAGGTGCGGCACTGGGGGCAGAGACAGGGTCCCTGGGGCTCCCTGGCCCAGTCAGTCTAGCCAATCAGGGAGCTCCAAGGCAATGAGAGACCCTGTAGAAGGCACTGAATGCTGGCCTCCATATGCACACATGTACCCCGGACACACACACACACACACACACACACACACACACACACACACACAAAAGTGTCATGCAGGCATGCATACAAGCTACCCCACATAGAGTTGTAATTAAGTAAAAGAAAGTGTGGCAGTGGTGTGTGAATGACAAAATGTCACAGGGTGACAAGCCTATGGGGTGGGCGGTTAGAGCCCAGAGGAGGGAGACCTCAGGAGCACAGCACTGAAGGAGAGAGAGTGGTCGACTAGAAGAAGCAGGTACAAAAGCCCTGGGATTCAGTGCAGGGTGGAGCTGTGGGACTGAGGTCACAGCAGAGGGAGCAGCATCTGTAAGGCCTTGCTCAGAACATACTACTCTGTCACTACTCAGCTGTGTCCAAAACAAGGAATAGTGTATCTAAAAGTGATACTTCTGAAATACTCAGCTGTGTCCAAAACAAGGAATAGGAAAAGTGATACTTTTAAAAAGCATACAGAGTTTATCTGGGCGTGGTGGTACATGCTTTTAATCCCAGCATTTGGGAGGCAGGCAAATCTCTGTGCATGGGAGGCCAGCCTGGTCTACATAGTGAGTTCAGGACACCAGATCATGGAGAGAGAGAGAGAGAGAGAGAGAGAGAGAGAGAGAGAGAGAGAGAGAGAGAGAGAGAGAGAGAGAGTGTGTGTGTGTGTGTGTGTGTTAGTTTAACGTGGGGCTGGGAGCTCAGAGAAGCCAGATTAGTCTGGCCAATTAGTCTGGGAAGGGGCTCCATCTGCCAGGTGTTTTGATTTTCCAAAAGACACTGCAACCTTGATTTTTATGAGAAAGGTCCTGAACCTCCAATCTCAACGATGAACCCCTTGGTGCACATATGACAGGTCCTGGGCATCTCTGTTCAGCCAACAAACCCTGAACCTCACTCTCCCCTCTGTTGAGCTTCTTTTCCTTTTGACTAAATCCTGACCCGAAAAGATGCCAAAAGATATTAAATGTTGTTTCCAGGAAAAAGCAGGACTCAGGCCTCCTGGGGCCAGACCGAGAGTCTTCCAAGGAGCAATCAGCTCTCCCCAGCTTTATGTGTTTTTCAGGAGTTTCCCTGATCACAGATAACAGCAGAGTGGTCCAAGTCCATCCCCTGGGCTTTCCTTCCGTTCAGGAAGACGATGGTTATGTCATCTGGGGTTGGTGGAAGGGGGATAAAATGTCTGCAGGTTTCATAAATGGGTGTCAGCCACTGTTCAGAGGAGCTAATAGCTTGTGCTGCTGCTCTGTGTGGGGAAAGGACCTGGGAGGATTTCCCTCAAGGGGAAGGAAGGTTGAGGAACTAGGTATGCGTGGGTGGCAAGGTTAGAAATGTGTTGATGTCCCAGGCTGGCAAGAAATCATTCTCTTTCTTCCTTACCCCAACAGACACAGAGCAAAATCCCAGCCAAAGTATCCCTTAGCTGTTGAGATGGTTCTGGGTGTGAATGATGGGTATCTTGAGTGATGGATGTCTTTTGGCAACTTTTCAATTGGTTTATGGGGCAGGGGGATACAAAGGAAACGTATTGACCCGGAAATGAGGCATTCAGGGGGATCTGGCTTCAGGTGCAGCTGGATCAAGAGGTCATTTTTACGTCATAGGTCATCTTGGTCCATCCTTTTCTCTACTGTCACCTTTAGCACCAGGAAGGGAACAGGAGAGAGATGTGAGTTCAGTAGCAGTTGGTAGAGGAAATGGGTAGCCAAGTTCCCGTGACCCCCAGATCGTATTTCTGTACACGTGTAGACCTGCCATCCCACCATTCTTGTTGCTAGGCTGTTTATGGAATACATCCTTTGTCCAATGCAGGGTGGGACCTCTGTGTCTTCTCCTTACTGTCCAAATGTTCTCGTTAGGCAGAAGACTGTAAGACGGGCGTGCTACTATTGGACCCTTCGCCGGCCCATGCATTCACGCCTGAAAGAATGACACCGGGTCTTATTTTCTTATGGTGCTTGGTATAAACTTGGGACTGAATATTTGAAGGGCTCTAGCCAGGCACAGCAAGTGTCCGGGCCTTCTGAGGGAACGTGGGAAGCAGCCAGGGAGATGTAGTGGCTAAAGATTGCCACACAAGCCTGAGGGCCCGAGTTCAGATCCCCAGGTTCCTCATAAAGCTGGACATGTTGGCGCATGTCCAGAACCCCAGTGCTCCTACGGCAAAGTGGGAGTTGAAGACAGAGTAGCCCTGGAAGCTTGGGGGCCAGGTAGCCTGGGACATGCTGGAATGGCCGAGAGAGACAGTCTCAGACAAGGTAAAAACCAATGGCCAACCACAAAGGTTGTTTTCTGATTTTTATGCATGTGATATTGCATGTGCACACCTGCAAACACACACACACACACACACACACACACACACACACACACACACACACACACACACGACCCTAGACTCCTTCCCTGTCTAGAAGCACCACAGCACCATCTTATGCAACCCTCACCGACAGCCAAACTACAAGGAAAATTTGGCTGTCCTTGGTCTGCAGGACATTTGATAAGGACAATGGGGCTATCATTTGAAAATCTGGCTATTTCACACAAAACTGCTGATTTTTGACTTCTGTCAACATTGTGCCTGGATTCTCAGACGATCTCAGCTGACAGGGGCTGGGAAACAGCTGCCCCATTTAGATGTCTAAATGAGCTCGATACAGTCCCCACTTCTCCCTGTTGTCTCCCTGATACTGAGGTTCAGGCTTAGTTCTCCATTGAGCTGGTAGTGACTCTCCCAACATGGATTCGTGAGGGAAGAGAAGTCTTCCCTACATCCAAGTCCCTGCCAAAACCAGGAAAGGTCTGGAGGCCAAGTTCTCAGTAGTGTACAGATATGAGAGACAGCATGTTTTTGGAGAAGTTGAGGTTTCTCAAGGTTAATGTCAGGGGTGGGGTGGAGATCTGTCTTATTTTTAGTATGTATGTATGTATGTATGTATGTATGCATGTATGTATGTTGTATTATGTATGTATGTATGCATGTATGTATGTTGTATTATGTATGTATTATGCATGTATGTATGCATACATGCATGGGTGTGCCGTTGTGTGCACATGTTAATAGAGGCCAGAAGTTAACCATAGGTGTCATTCCTTGGGTACCATACCCTTTTTCTGAGACAGGGTCTCTCACTGTCAAGTAAGCTAGGCTGTCTGGCCATCAAGCCCCAGGGATCTGCCTGACTGCCGTTCCAGGTCTGAGATTGTAAACACACTAGCACAGCCAGCCTTTGGTTTTGCTATTATACTGTGTTGTGTGTGCTTGTGTATGAGTGTACTTGAATGTGTGTGTGTGTGTGTGTGTGTGTGTGTGTGTGTGTGTGTGTACACGAGTGCTGTGAGTGCAGGCATTGTGTGTACCATGATATGAACGGAGGGCAACTATATGAAGTCATTTCTCTTTTCCACCCTTATCTGGGTTCCCAGGAGTCAAACCCAGATGCTTATACAACAAGCACCTCAAAGCTCACTCCGTTTCCTGCCACGTTTATTAAGGGATGGCAGTCTCACGCCTACACACGTGCTATGATGCACAGAGACCTACCGCCCCCAAGCCACCAGCACCCGCCACAGGTTGCTACTGACTTAGCCTAAGTGAAGATAGTTGTCCTTGCTGTGACCTTGTTGGTGGTGGTTTTGAGTTGGCCGACTGGCTTCATCATGTGTGCATTTGCGAGCTATTTACGATTGCCTGCCTAGAATGTTCTAGAAGGAATTTGGCATGAATGAGAGGGCCCATCTTTTTAAAGAATTTTTGGAACCCTTCTTAACTTCTAGCTGCGAGAGGCCTTGGTGGATGCCCCCTTTCAAAATCTGGACCCTTCCATGAGGCTACAGTACGGGGCGCAGGCAGTGACTGAAGCTTGTGAGAAAATGGGTGCAGGGACCAAGTGACCTCTGAGCATCTCCAGCTCTGTCCCTATTAGCTGCATCCCAGGGGATATACCCCAAGGTGGGCTCAAAATGGTGCCCTACTTTGTCCTCCCAGCTCCAAATGAACTCTGCTATGATAACTGGCTGGCAAGGGTGGGCCCTGATGAAGGGAAGGGCTCTCCAAATATTAAGTTAAGAAAGGTGGTTACTCCCGTGAATTCTGGGAAACCGGCTTTCTGGAAATCAAAGGCTCTGATTTGAGAACTCTTGGTCTTTTCTGATGTGAATCTTCCTACTGTGGCTGATGTCCAGCTACAAAAGGCTTAGCGGCCCCTCTCAGACAAGCCAGGCCATCATTGGCAAAGGAAGGTTCCCTCAGTGCTGAGGCAGAAGGGCACACACAGCACTCAGAGTGGGTGGGTTGTGGCTAGTGCATTCTGGAATAGCCAGGAACTTGCTGGAGCAGGCAGAGTGGAGGATGTCAGGGAAACGGACATTCCAGGTCCTGTCTGGTACTCTGAGCAAGATGGGAGCCGCCGCAAGGCTCTGAGCAGGGCAGGGACAGAATGTGGGGAGAGAGGGTGGACCAGGAGACCTCGGAGGCTGCACAGGGTGTGACACAGCAGGACAGTCACCAGAAGAAGGAGCAGGTGCCTTCCAGTGTCCACTTCCAAATCAACTGGATGCCCAGCCGTCTTCTTCATCCTCACAGCAAGACATTTTATGGGCCCACTCCAGGGAATATGTGACCGTCATTCAACAAGCTTAAACAGCATGGCTAAGACAGCTGTTGGGATGGGCCTGCTGGCACAGCGGCCACACTGCCATCCTGCCTGACTTCCTGGGTTCTCCCAGGCACATCACAACTCTCTGCTTTGAGAAACTAAAGTCAGAGAAACTACAAAGGATCCCACATGTCACTGAGACACCACATCCCCCTGCTGCAGAGCTGCCCAGCGAGCAACTCCACACATATGTGGGGTTAGCAGGTCAGATCCATGTTAGACCTCACAGGGAAGACACTGCTGTAGAACACGTAAGATAGAGTGGGCAGATGATTGGCAGTGGTGGAAATCCAGACCTTCTACTCAATGGCCTCTCCTGCCTGAGCCTCAGTTTTCCCATCTGTTTAAATGAGGTGCTGACTTAGCACCAATGCAAGAGACCCATAGTTTTTACACTGTGCAAAATAAGCTATTACCCATGTTGTTCAAGACGGGGACTAGGAAGAAGGCTTGAATTGTAGCCAAAGGCTGACTGATATTTGTGGCAGGGGTGAGACAAGGGGCTTGGGGCGCCTTGTGCTAAAGAGCTCTGGGACTTGGCCTTGTTAGTCCTCTGTCCCTCGTCCTGGAGGAAGGAGGTCCTGCCTGGGTGTGTGCCCCTCCCCAGGAGACCCGCCTTGGCCCTTGCAGTACCCCAGGTCCCAGAGGAGCCAGCAGCAGCCCGGCTGGGCCCTGCCTTGCTCTGCCTGTTGTCTGGGGAAGACAGAACAGCATGTACTCACACAGCAAGCAGATCCCCAGATGCGGCCTTTCCGGCTGCCACATTTTTCCTCATGAAATTCCTGACTTGGTGTGTTGTGTTTTTCTAACAACACACCCACTGCCTCCAAAAACCTCAGCCGGGGAAGGGGAAACATTTCTGGTTGAATTACCAGTTTTTGAAATGGTGTCAGATTATGCCCCCCCCCACTTTTGTGGCCTGGATACACCATTCTTTCTATCAACAGCCTTTCTGAGGGGCTGGGCTGGTAGAGAGAGTGGGCCTCTTGTCTAGGCCAGCTCCCCCAAACAGATACGGAAAGTGAGGCTGAAGGAGGCCCAGGATTCCTCCCAGACCACATGCAGGTCTCCAGACCCCAAGTCTGACTTCTTCCTCATGACCCCAGGTCATGGGGACAAGTTGAGGCCACCTTTACCCCACAGACGTGCTTTCTTTGGCCTGAGGATGTTTTGATTTGTATGAGTTGCCAGCATTTAAAACTCAGAGGATTCCATATTAAAAAAAAAAAAAAAAGATTCTGGCTTCTCCTGGGACCTTGGGAGATCTGCCAAATGAGATCTACATTCCTGCACGTTGACAATTGGGGACTCAGTCACTGACTTTCCCTGGAACACACCCTGTTCAGCTTACCTGGGGCTCCAGGTAGATGGCCAGCCCAGAATCCCCTCTTTTGCCTCTCCCAGGGTAGGAGAGTTTTTTCTTGTTTGTGGTACTAGCGATTGGGCTCAAGAGAGAACTCATATACACTACCATTGAGCCATGTCCCCAGACTAGTTTGTTTTGAGACAGGATGTTACTAAGTCGTCCAGGTTGGTCCCAAACTCAGCATCCTCCAGCCTCAACTTCTCTAGTGCCTGGGATTACAGGTCTGTCTTCAACTTGTATGTTTGCAAGGGACAGCAGCCTTGTTAAAGGCTAGCTGGGAGAAATTTCTTCATGGCGGGGTGTGAGTGTGTGTGTGTGTGTCTGTGTGTGAGAGAGAGAGAGAGAGAGAGAGAGAGAGAGAGAGAGAGTTTAATGCGCATTAGCGTGATGCTTGCCCTTGTGCATGGCAGCCCTACAGTTTCCAGTTATGTTTTTTTAAAGCTGAATTAAATGTAGCTGACCTAAATCTGCCCTGCTTGTCTGAGACTTGAGATGCTATTAAACCAAATTAAGGCGCTTGGAAAAAAAGTTCAAATAATCTTTAATTACTCAAGAGAAGGCCCGCGTGATTGTTAAGGAGCATGAGTGTGTGTGTGTGTGTGTGTGTGTGTGTGTGTGCGTATGTGTGAGCGTGTGAGTGTTAAAAAGTATACTCCAGGTGTTGCATGTGTGTGCATGAGTGTGCGGGTGTGAAGAAGTATGTACTCTGTGTGTGTATGAGCGTGAGAGTGTGAAGAATACTCGTGTGTGTGTGTGTGAACTGTACTACAAGTGTGAACACACATGAGTGAGTGGATGAGTGAAGGAAAGTTGTGCTGCATGCATGAGTGTTGGGCGTGTGCATGCCTGTCTAACGGCATTAGTGACATTAGCATTGTTTGCATGTGTTTGTTTATTCTCTGTGTGTATGTAAGGAGCTGTGGATGCCATGGCGTCAGTGTGAAAGCCAGAGGACAGCTTGTGGAGTCAGTTTTCTCTTTTACCGTGTGGGGACCAAACCCAGACTACAGCAAGCCCCTGTAAGTCCTGCTGGCCAAATGGTTGTTCTTTTTCTAGGTGCTATGGATGGACCCCAGGGCCTTTGCATATGCTTGGCAGGTGCTCTTTCGTTGAGCTACACCTCAGCTCCTTTGCCCTTTATTTTTACATTGTATTTTGACACGGGATCTCAGTGGGTTACCTTGAAGTTGTTTAAACTTGTTCTGTTACCCAGACAGGATTTGAGCTTGAGGTCCCCCTGCCTCACCCTCCTTAGGTCAGCGGTGGTATGGCTTCTTGCAAGCACATCCGGCCTATAGTCCATGAGTTGCATGTGCCCTGGGTGCCGCTCCACACGATCTGATAAATTTACTGAAAACGGCGTGAGTTTGTTTTTATGGATCTTGGGTGTGAACTGTTAGAAGCCAGTCCTGCACTGCAGTGGTCGGCCTAGACTCGTCAGGCATGACTTTTTCAACTGCAGCGCTGCAGAGGTGGATACAGCAGGGTGTCTGGAGCTCACTGGCCAACCAGGATGGTTAAATCAGCAAATGTCAGCTTCACTGAAAGACCTGTAGTGCCTTGAATCAGAACAGCTCCCATAGGCTCAGATATTTAAAGGCTTGGTTCAGTGGAACTGTTTGGGAAGGATTAGGAGGTGTGGCCTTGGAGGAGGAGGCATGTCCCTGGAGGTGGGCTTTGAGATTTGAAAAACCCATATTAGCCCCCCTCTCTCTTGTTCTCTTGCTTATGGATCAGATGTGAATTCTCAGCTACTATTCCATTCTCATGCTTGCCTGCCTTCTCTCGTGCTCCCTGGCATGGTGATAATGAACTCACCCTCAGAAATCATAAATAGCCCCCAATTAAATACATTCTTTTATAAGTTGTTTGGGTCATGGTGTCTCTGCCCAATGATAGGACAGTGACTAAGAATGACCCCCTTCTCAGAAAATGGAGTATAAGGAAACTTAGAAAGACTGGACATTGACCTCTGCCCCACCACACCTTCACATACACATAAAGAGTGCACATGTGACCGCCTATAATAGTCACCCATATCAATAATAATACATAAACCATCAGGGCAGGGTGCCAGAGCCAAGAGGCAAGGAGGAGCTAGGAGCTTGGCTAGACATACATTGCAAAGACCAGCTCAATGGAGAATCCACAGCCCATCCTAACTAGAGGTGTGGTCACAGAGTAGGCTCTTGCATGATCTTAAAGGGTCTCCACCCCAGTGGCTCCTTAACTTCAGATAGAAACCATAGTCACCATCTGGCGGGGATGATATCCGGGTACTCTGTACTATGCTTAGTTGTGAGGGTGATGGACAGGATACCCCAAGGAGGCCACACCCCATCACCTGTGATGCGTCCTGAGAAAGGACACAATTCTGATTGCTAGGGAAGAGAAGACGCAAAAGAACATGGCGGATCTTACCGCAGAATAGACACCTTGCTCTTCAGATGGGCCCATGTTGGAAAAGGCAGGAGGAAAGAATGTTCTAGAAGGAAGGGACAGAAGAGCTGCGGCAAGTGAGCCATATTCCTCAGTAACGAACTATGGTGAGATGCACGAGGTGCACACTGGCAGTGTCGCCTTGCCTGAGGTTGAGGACAGAGCTCAGGTGTGTGACAGTGTCCTGACCCTTAGGAAATATGCACGGAGTATTCAGAGGTGATGGTTGGCGATGCAATTTCCTCTCTTTCGCATGGTTCACTAAAGAAAAATAACACGTGTGCCTGCGTGTTGGGACAGAGTGCAGTAGGCAAAACCATCTGTATGATATTGACAGCAGACGTCCCTGATTGGAAGATGTGTGCATGTTCTCCGCACTGTCCGTGTGCAGGTCGGACTCTGAGGGACCCCCAGTGTCCCAGGAATCTGCTGTTACCTGCTTGCTTGCACGCCTGCTTGTGTGTACATATACACTCCCGCATGAGAGGACCACCTTGGTGTTCTCCCTCAGGTGTCATCTACAAGGTCTCTCACTAGTCTGATACTTTCCAAGAAGCCTAGGGTGGCTGGCCAGAGAGCACCTGCCTCCATCTCCCTGGCACTGGCATTGCAAGCCTATGCCACGGTGCCCAGCCTTTTTACATAGGTTCTGCGGGCATCAAGCTGAGGTCTTTGCCTTTCCAAGGAAAACACTGCTGACTAAGCCCCATCCCCAGCCTGCTTTTGGGATGTGTGTGTGTGTGTGTGTGTGTGTGTGTGTGTGTGTGTGTGTGTGTGCACTAAATACTTGATAACTCGCCTTATATAATTGAGAGCCAGCCGACAGGGAGTACCCTGGGAATGGCATCGCCTTATTAAGGATTTGTCTTGTCTATGTTCGACTGTCCTTTAATCCCGTCCTTCTGTCCATCTGTCCGTCTGTCTGTGTTTTTGCAGTGCTAGGGATGGAACCCAGGGTCTTTCACATGCTAGGCAACCACTCCACCATGGAGCCACATCGGCCAATCCTTGCCTTCTTGAGACAGTCTCACCACCACTCAGACACATCCTGGAACTTTTGCAGAACGAGAACAGCAAGTGACAACCTGGGCTGAGTAGCTCCGTCACAGAAAAGCATCGGGCTTCTCTAACACACTGAAAGCTTCCTAAAAATAAATCAAAAAGTTAAAGAAAGGAATCAAGAATACAAACTATGTTTTAAAAAAAAATGGGTGAAGGACATGAGCAGGTGGTTCACAGGCAAGGGACAGAAGACGAACTGTGCTGTGTGACTGTGGGAATCAGCCTTTCTCCCCTGTGCTGGGGCCGGGTAAGCTCCGGGCTTGGTGGAGGGAAGCGTGGCGAGCTTCTCCAAACCACAAGTGCAGCTCCATTTTACTCTGAGACCTTAATTCCAGTGACTCGTTGCAACTGTATACATATAAAGTGGCAAGTGGACAGTTTGAGACAGGGTCTCACTATGTGGCCCTGACCCTTCTGGAACTCACTCTGTAGACCAGGCTGCCCTCGAACCTGCAAGGTTTCACCTGCCTCTGCCTCCTGAGTGCTGGGGTTGAAGGCGTGCAAACCGCCATGCCTAGCATGCAAACAAGTATGTCTAAAGGAAAGCAATACAGGACGCTTCTGCCTATTTAAAAGTAGGGGTGATGGGAACAAGAATATATTTTCATATTTGCTCTAGTTTGCATAAAGAGAATCTGAATTGATACATAAAAAATATTGTATTAGTTGTCTCTAGAGAAAAAGAACCAGTGGGGAATAAATCTCATTCTCTCCCCGTTCCTGTAGAATCTGAGAAGTCCCATAGGCTCCTCTCTATAGCCTGCAAGACAGGGAGGCTGGTGGGGTAGTTACATGGATTCAAAGGCCTGAGGACCAGGGAACCAAGGACGTGACCCCAGTTCAGGTACAGAGGAAGAAGGGAGCAGATGTCTCAGCTCAATGAAGCAGAGGGAGAAGGGAAGGGAGGGAAGCGAGGAGGGATGGGAGAAGGGAAAGGAGAGTATTTCTACCTTTTGTTCTATTCGGAACCACATTCAGAGGGGGGCCACCTGCTGAGCCCACTGATTCAGATGCCAGTCTCATCTTGGAACCCCACTGTAGACACTGTTGATGACCACATTTAATTCTAGTGCCTGGTGGTCCAGTCAAGTCACACACAGAGTTCACCATGGCCCCACTGAGCATGGCTGTGGATATAGTAGGGATGAGATCTTTTCACTGAATCCCTCTTGATTTAATTTCTGAATCACGTGAGTCTAGAATCTACTTTTAAAATTAGGCTAAAAGCGATGCAAGAGCTCAGGCGTGTCTCAATGTCCAGTGCTTGCCTAGCTGATGCAAGACTCAAGGTTCCATTCCCCAGTACACACACATGTGCACACATACATATGTATACACACATACATAGACATACACGCACATATATGCACATGCACATGTGTGCATGCACACATATACATGCACACATACATGCATGCATACACAAAAACACAAATACTCACATGCACACACATGCACACATAAACACATATACACACAAACACACATACACGCATACACACATGCACACACATAAACATACAGATGCCTGCACACACATACACATACACACATACTCATGCACATGCATACACACATACACACTCATACACACATTTATATATGCATACACATGCATACATGTACATACTCATGCACACTCATGCACGCATACATACACGCACACACATACACACATGCACACACAGACACATTTACACATGCACACATGTATATACTCATGCACACATACACACATGCACACACATACACACATGTACACACATAAACACATACAGACACATAAACACACATACATACCCACATATACACACATGGACACACACACATGCACATGCCTGTACACACATACACACACGTCAACACACACCCATAGCCTTGCTGCCGGAGCAGTAAACTCCTTGGTGTTGCATATTACTACCTTCACATCCTGAGTTCTGAACTTTGGGGGCTCTCTCTTGTTCTTCCAGGAGACATCACACCCTTGAGACTTCATTAGGCAGTGCAGGTCAGCTCATGGTCCAGAGCAGGACCGACAGGATGCAGTGTCCTGGACAAGGAAGTGGACCCTTCTTCTTTTATTGAAGCCAAGGTCAGTCTGTTTTTAGATAAGCTCTCACTCTGTAGCCCAGACTGGCCTCAAACCAGGGCAGCCCACCTCCCCCAGCCTCTTCAGTGCTGGGATTACAATCAGGAGCCACCAAGCTCACCTAAGCTGAGAAACCTTGCCATTCATGTCTGCCTTCCGTTGAGTTCACAACTCTAAGAACTCAGTCAGATCCACTGATACCCTTCTCTTAGTTAGGAATACTTCCCAGGTCACCTCTGGTGAGAACACTGCCTCATGAAGGAAAGGGTATGCAAAGAGTGGAACATGGGGCCCTCACTTCTCCATCCCTGCACTCCACATGCGGTGTCCAACACACTGCTCAACCCATACACTATGAGCTTTCTTGTCTGTAAATTGGGTGGGGTGACATGGGTGTGTGCACAGAAGGATTCCAGCCTAGGGAACATTCCTACCTGCTTGGAGCAGCACCAGCAGGTAAAACTCTCACCACAGATATGGAGTCCAGGCCTGGTACCAAGCCCTGCTCTCACCCACTCTCCCCTGAGAAGTAGATCGAGGTCAATCACGTGTGCAGGGCTCACCATAAGGATCAGCTGTCTTGCCTGGCCCTGGAGAGCCCGATATGGGGCTTGAACCCAGAAGAGAACCCGGCTCAGACAGTCGTGGTGCTAATTCAGCTTCTGCTTGGAGGAATAAATAATCCTCACTCATTTGAGAGGCCTGGACTGCAGCCCTCTGAGAGCCTGTGGCTGCTCTTACACCTCAAGAGCCTGGTTTGCCTACCTAAAGAGGGTACAGAAACTATGGCATTGACCATGCCCAGGGCACCTGCTGGGCACTGGGTGCTGCAAGGAGTCTTCATCCTCTCCTGAGCTCTGCTATCCCCAAAGTTCGGCAACGCTCAGAATTTTAGGGCATGTGAAAAAGGAAAAGTCAGAATTTGAAGCCAAAACCTTTTGATTCCAGAGCTCAGGCCCTCCTCTACCCTCCCATGTGTCTTTATGGAGTTGTCACAGGATAAGAATCAGCTTTGCAGGGTGAGGGGCACATGGTGTTGGGTACGGTGTTACCAGTGCCTGGGATGTTTGCTGGTGGAGACTCTTGAGCTGTCCTCTGGTCCTGATGCAGACACCAGTAGCTTCCAGGGCTGCTGTGTGGCCCGGAAGCAGTGCTGTGCTGATGACTCCATGGCCACCCCTTAAGGACACGCAGACTCTTCCCTCCAACAAGAGCACATTGTGTCTGGGCCCTGCTCTCCCACCCCAGCCACTTGAAATTCAGAAATGTCTGCCAACAACTACTTTTAGCGGGGCAAGACTATCAGAGGAGAGAAACTTGGGAGAAATAAGAAAATGGGGCCATTGTTCCTGACGGCTCAGGGCAGGCTGGGCCAGATGTGGGCTGGAGCAGTCTCCTGGAGACCACTCTGCTGTCACAGTAAGTGGTGTGCAAAAAGGTGGCTGCAGGCTTTTCCTCAGTGCCGAGAGGAAGTGCAGCCAGCTCCAGGAGACTCTGATGCCCCATAGGCTCATGGAAACTGCTCAAGAGGGGCCTGGAATGTTCCAAGAAAAAAAAGTCCTATCTCAGATTTGGAAGGAGCTTGGTGGAAGCGCCTTGCTTCTTTGTCGTGAAGAGGTGAGGCAGGGGCTCGAGAGAGCGTGTGGAGAAAACAAACAAACCCTCCCCTACCCCTAAAATAAAAAATCTTTTGAGGAAATAAGTCTTCTCTTAGTGATTGGGGCCCAGAAAAATAAGTCTGCACTGAGGATTCTGAACACACACAGGGCTCCTGGCACTGCTCCTGTGGCAGTGAGTAGACCACACCCAGAATCATTCAAGCAGAGGTAGTGGTGGTCCAGCTTCGGGAAAGGATGCGGGACTTGAAGCAAGAACTCGGAAACACTGGTCTGCCGGGTTATATGCAGAGCCTGCTCACATCTACAGGGACTGGAGGGAAGACAGGATTGATCAGAAGTTAACTCAGGAAAATGCAATAGATGCTCTGTGTGTGTGCGTGTGTGCATGTGTCCCAGTGTGTGTGCATGCACGTGCATGCGTGTGTGTGTGTCCATGTGTGTATGCATGTGCATGCATGTGTGCATGTGTGCTGCATTCTCAGGCTTGCACATATGCGTGTGTGTGTTTGTGTGTGTGCCTGCATTCTCAGGCTTACACGTATGTGTGTGTGTTTGTGTGTGTGTGCATGCATGTGAATGCGTGTGTGTGTGTCCATGTGTATATGCATGTGTGTGTGCGTGTGTGCGTGTGTGCTGCATTCTCAGGCTTGCACATATGCGTGTGTGTGTTTGTGTGTGTGTGTGTGTGTATACACCTGTGGAGGCCAGAGATGGGTGTTAGGCATCATCTTCAACCATTTACTATCTTGTTTTTTATTTAATTTAACATTACTGTGTGTGCATGTTGGATGTGTATGTGTGCACATGTGCATGTGTGTATGCATGCGTGTGTGAGTGTGCATGTGCCACAGCCCATGTGTAGAAGTCAGAGGACAACTCTCAGGAGATGCTTCTCACCGTCCCCCTGTCATGTGTTCAGGCATTGAGCTCAGGTCACCCCGACGGCTCAGCAGACACTTTGACCTGCTGAGCCATCTCGCTAGCCCCACCCTCTTCGAGGGACAGGGTCTCTCACTGAACCTGAAACTCACTGATTCGTTGTCTAGACCGGATGGCCAGCCAAGCCCAGGGTTCCTTCACTTTCTGCCTCCCGGAGCTGAGACTGCCGGTGTGCATCTCCTTGCCTGGCCCAGCCTTTTTCTGTGGATGCTGGAGGATCTGAACTCAGGCCCTCGTGCTCACATAGGAAGCACTTTCCTGGCTGAGCCAGCCACTCAAACCAAACCTGGTTGGGTTTTATTGAAGGAATTATTCCCTCTCCTTAGGTGCTCAAGCCAGCCTTACGGAGCGCAGAGCGCGCAGTGGATGAATAGGAGCGCCTGCAAACCTTGGCTTCCGCATTACCAAGCCTACCCATTGCTAACAGTCTGAGACTCTGGGAAAATATGTTTCTCATTTGGATGAAACAGGAGAGGAGGAACGAGCCACAAAGCAGAGCCTGGGGGTGCAGGGCTGGTGGTTCATTACCTAAAGAGTGGCACTAATGACCAGTAGGTAACAGTGGGCAGGTTGGCGATGCCAGTCCCTGGGGTACTTGGCTGGCAGTGCGGTTTCCCATTGTGACCAATTCTGGGTTCTTATGTGAGCTTTAAAAAGACTTTAAAGTTCTGTATGAACTTGAAGAAAAAAATATAAAACTTCTTTGTGTGTGTGCGTCTGTGTTGGTGTGTGCCTATGTGTGTGCTTATGTGTTTGCATTGTGTATGTGTTTGCGCGTGTTTACATGTGCATACGTGTTTGTTTATGTGCACATGCTTATACATGCACATCTGGGCACATGCATGTGGAGGCAGGAAGAGGAAGTTGGGTGGCGTCCTCTGTCACTGTCTACCTTATTTTTTTTTTTTTAAGACAAGGCCTCTCACGGAACCTAGAGTTCGACAAGTTGACTACACTGGCTGGTCAAAGAGCCTGGGGACCCTCCTGTCTCTACATCCCCAGCCCTGGGATTACCAGTGCACACAGCTGGGCTGTTTTTTACATATTGGGGATCAAACTTGGGTTCTTGTGCTTCTGCAGCAAACACCTTATTTACCCAGTGAGCCATCCTCCCCAGCCCTTAAACTGCTCAGCAATACAAGACCAATTACGGTAGCTGCCCCTGATGGATCCTGCACTAAGACCTCTTACATCTATTTTCTGTAGAGACCCAGGTTGGTGAGGGGACACCAATGAACAGGAGTACTTGCTTCGCTCTGGGTGACTTAGAAATATAAGTCAGGTGTGCTCTCTTGTCCATGATGCTCATGCGTCTCCCACAGGGGTGAGACCTCTGTGAGGTCTGAGGTACAGGGGGAGGGCACTACAGAAAAGACTATAGAAGGTGCTAGAAGAAATGAGAACACAAAAAGGAGAGTGTGGCTTTGCTTTTTAGATGGTGCTTTAGACGTTCTTAATTTTCTTATTCTTGTTTATTTTGAGGTCGAAACTTAACTGTGTGGCCTAGACTGGCCTTGGCCTCCCGGGTGCTGGTGTAACATGTGTGTGCCTCTGGCCCTAGCTCTGGATTGTGCTAGGGATCGTTTTTGTTGTTGTTGTTGATTTCCGCAATTTGGAACTAAAAGGAGGCACAAGCCCAGGGAGAGAGACTAGTACATGTCAGGGACAAAGTGCTTCTTATTCCCTCTTTTGGGTTTGATGGCAGCAACATGGAAAGCAAACAGTGTTGGAGCACCCCCACTGTGTGTCTTTGCTGTTTGAAGCATAGTGGGGATCTCTGAAGACAGACTGGAATGTCTTTAAGGTTTTTTCAGGCAATTTGTCTGCGTGGTGGCGATGGCAGCGGCCTGGAAGCCGCAAGCCGTCATCCTGTCCACTGGTAGCCTCTGAAACTCTGGTGCTTTTAACTTCTTTGTCCCTCAGTTTTTTCCTCTGTAGTAGGGCTTCTGTGCTGCGGGTGGAAGGAGCTGGTGGGAGCAGAGCAGCTCCTCCCTGCTTTCTTACACTGGAGTCCTAGTGCTACTCTATGGTAGAGTTCTTGTTGATCTCGGGGCTGTCAGCTCCAAGCTTCTGGAAAACACTGGACGTGGCATTGGTGCACCACCCAGGTCCCAAGGAGACACTGTCTGAGCAGCAGAACCTGTGTATCCCACAAGCAGGAGTCCCAGGAGGATCCTGGGAAGGTGTCCACATCAAAGATGTTAACCCTTGTTACGGCAAATAGATGGAGGGCTATACCAGCCAGGCCCTGATCTGGGGTTTCCCAGGATCCTGACCCAGGAGCCAGGGCCTTCGGGAGCCACAGGGAAGTGGAGAGATTAAACAGCAGAGTGGCTTTTACTTCATGTCCTAAATTCACCTCCAGCTTGTAGCCCTCCTTCTGCTCTAACCCTCTGTCCCCAACTTCCTCTTCCTGGTAGAATCTAGTTTTACCCTTACATTTCCAGTGTCCCTGGGACTAAGTGGAACTATCCCTCTGACCTGATGTTACTCACTCCATTCCTGTAGCATCCGACTATAGCTCTGGGCTGAGGTTTAAGCTCACCCTGTTGACGGTAGACAAGGGGACCTCAGTTTCTTCCCCTGCGGAATGGGTATTGGTAGCCAGTTAGGACCTTTATTCACAGGGTCATTTGAGATGAAAACCGGAAAAGGCTCTGTGTACTCGGCACAGGCGAGAGCTCAGTGTCACATCGGGGTATGAGATCAATGCTGTTAGACAGCAAACTTGCCAGAGAGCATGGGCTCCAGGGGTTGGTGGGGTACAGAGCAGAACCACAGTTGTCCCCAGGCTGCAGTGTGGCCACAGGTCACCTGACCCCACTTCTTTGGCGGTGGCCCCTGAGGAGTCAACACAGCCCGAGATGGGAAGATCGGGGTGGTGCTAGCTTCTGATTGCAAGTGGCAAACGACACAATGTCGGGGGGTCACGCCCTGTGTGGGAAGAACCAGGTTCAGGCAGCAATGTGGTGGCTTTGTAGCCTGCAGCTGTGTGGAGGCAGACGTCCCATGTCTCCAGAACCAAAGTGACAGCAGAAATCTTCATGGGGGTATCTTGTGTCACAACTTGGCCTGGACAGCATTGAGCCTGGTCTCTGCAGTCTACATGACAGCTGCTACCAAGGCCACCTATCTTGGAAGTCACTGGCAGAGGCAAAGTCCAGATAACAGTGACTGGCCCATAGTAGCTGCTCAACAAAGAGTTGTTCACTGAATGAGTACATTATCAGCACCAAGCTCAGTGGGCCCTGCCCTGGGGTCAGGCTCCATATTGAGCTCTGACAACATGGAAGTCAGCACAGCCTGGCCCGTGCTTATCAGGGCCTCTCATTTCGCAAGCCAGAAGACAGATGTAAACTGACAGTCAGCAAGCCAAACGATATTGCCAGGATGCGTAGACAGCTTTGGTGGTGTCAGGAATGGCTGTTACAGCACTTTGTGTGGCAATTAACAACAGCAATAACAACACAAAAAATCCAAAGGACTTGAAACAAATATGAAACTGTAACGAGCTCACGGAACAGAAAAGTCTCTCTCTCTTTTTTTTTTTTTTTTTTTTTGGTTCTTTTTTTTCCCGGAGCTGGGGCAGCTGGGGACCGAACCCAGGGCCTTGCGCCTCCTAGGCAAGCGCTCTACCACTGAGCTAAATCCCCAACCCCCAGAAAAGTCTCTCTTAAAGTAGCCTCTCCTCCTTCACCCTCAACTTCTCTCTGGGGCAGGCTTCCTGTTTCCTTTTACTCTAGGCATCTATCATCCAGAGGGCGGGACACAGTAGCAGAAAGGGGTCCCTTTGTCCTCACAGTTCTTCCAAAAGTCACAGAGTGGACAACTGCTGGTCCAGGCGGGTCACGTAACGTCTTAGTCAGGGTTTCACTGCTGTGAACAGACACTGTGACCAAAGCAACTCTTACAAAGGACAACGTTTAATTGGAGCTGGCTTACAGGTTCAGAGGTTCGGTCCATTATTATCATGGCGGGAAGTGTGGCAGCATGCAGGCAGGCACGGCGCAGGAGGAGCTGAGAGTGCTACATCTTAATAGGCAAGCGGCGAGGAAAGACTGTGTTTCGATTTAGCCTGGGCATATATGATCTCAAAGCCCACTCCCACAGTGACACACTTACTCCAACAAGGCCACACGTCCTAATAGTGCCACTATTGGGCCAAGCATTCAAACACACGAGTCTAGGGGAGTCATTCCCACTCACACCACTGCACATACCCATAAGTGTCAACACAATGGCCACGGTGCAAGGCTCTGACTAACTGAGCTTGGGACCAGTTGACCCCCTTTCAAAACAGTGCCGTGGGCCTTGAGTGACCAGCTCCGCTCAGAGGAACAGAGAGAGGGACAGAGATGTGTCCCAGGAGACAGAGGAGGCACTGTAGATGCCACCAGCAGAATCTACAGGACCCGCCAAGAAAGCTGCTTTCACTAAACCTGAGGCAGCTGGGAGGGAGGTGATGTTCGGAGCCCAGGAACAGTGTTGGGCCATGGGAGCTACCTGCCCAGAAGCCTAGGGGCAGCGTGACATACATAGGAAGGAGAGGAGCTGACCTGAGGAGCCCAGCAGAGCTCAGGGGGACATGGCAGGTGGCCGACACCAGTGTCCAGAGCACAGCCAGATTCACACCGTGTGCTGGATGGGAAGTGGATCAGAGGGAAGAGGCTGCCTGCTGTGTCTGACTTTATTCATCTAGATGGCACACGTTTACCCTGTCGTTTAATGGCAGGAGAGAAAGATGGAGGCTTGGCATTGAATGGGAGGACGGGGGTGGGGGCCAGGGGAGAGAATGGGGGCTCAGTCCTGGCGGGAGAGAAGCAGACTTAGCTGAGTGGGAGCACTCTTACCTCTCATGGCTATGCTCAAAGCCTGCCTCTACCAGGCACATTGAGCTCCAGATACTACATCCGGGTCTGGTTAGATACTCTATCAGGCAGCCCTAGGCAGCCATCATGTCCCATCTGTCAGCAGAGCCTGCCACCAAGAGAGCAGACTTGAGTTGGGAGCTCGCTGCCCTGGGTGCCAGCTGTGTGACTGGCCTCACTTCTCTGTCCTCGGTCCCCTCTGCTGGATAGCTTTGTGGAGCTGGGGAGATGGTTCAGTGGGTAAAGTGCTATTCACTAGCTTGAGGACCAGAGATCAGATCCTGGGTGAGATGGTGTGTCCGTGAGCCCAGTGCTGGGGTTGGAGACAGGATTCTGGGGGCTCACTGGTCAGCCAGCCCAGCGGAATGTATGAGCTCCAGGTTCAAGAAGAGATCCTGTCTCAAAAAAGAAAATGGAGGGAGATGCCAGATGCTGACCTCTGGACACCATGTACACACAGACACATACACATACCACACACACAGAGACACACACATATACCATACACACACCAGACACACACATACCCTGGACACACACATATATCATACATACACATACACCACACACATACACATACATATACATACACATATACCACACACATACACATACATATATCATACATATACATATACCACACACATACACACACATACAAACACAGACACATACACATATACCACACACATACATACATACACCAGACACTCACATACACCAACATACATATACCAGACACACTCAGACACCACACACGCACATGCACCACACATACATATATACATACCACACATACACATCAGCATACACACAGACACATACACACATACCACACCACACACACAGAGACACACACACATATACCATACACACCAGACACACACATACACCACACACACACATACACCACACACATACACACACATATATCATACATATATATACACCACATACATACACACATACACACATACACCGCACACATACACACACATATATCATACATATATATACACCACACACATACACACATACACACATACACCACACACATACATACATACACTAGACACTCACATACACCAACACACACATACACCACACACACTCAGACACCACACATGCACATATACCACACATACATATACACACACCACACATACACATCAGCATACACACACACACCACACCACACACCAAACCCATACCATACAAACACAGATACATACACCACATACATACACCAGACACACATACATACATACATACATACATACATACATACACCAGACACTCACATATACCAACACACACATACATGAGACACACACACACACACACACACACACACACACACACCACAAGCACATATACACCACACATACAGACACACACAGATACACACATACATGGGACACACACACACCACACACACCAACACACACCATACACACACCACACACATATGCCACAACACACACACACACACACACACACACACACACACACACACACACCCCGCCCTTGTAACAACACGTCTCTCTCAGGGCTGAGCTGAGGATGAGCAGAGTAGCATTGTTACCATGGCTGTCTTGAAGGTTTGTTATACTCAATGCTCCGCGTCCTCTCTCAGGAACAGGGGACCAAGACAGCATAGAATTTCCTAAGACAGGAAGCCTCTTGGTGGCGATGTGATCTTGGCGATGTGATCTTGGGTTGGTGCCACCACCCACCTCTCAGTGTCCTCCCATCTTTAGGTGCCTGGCAGCTCACCCGGCTGTCCTCTGAGTCAGCACCTACTCTCAAGTGCTTGGAACAACTCCAGCTCAGCTTCTCGGGCTTGCATGGCAAATGCCTTTACCTGCTGAGCCATCTTTCCAGCCTCTAATTGCTCATGTTTTAATCCGACATTTTGGGACATGCTTCATGAAGGCAACTTAGGCATGAGCTAACAACCGAGGATTTGGAAACCACCATCCAGAAAACAACTCGATTGTTCGTTCTTCTGTAAATATCTCTCAGGGTTCACTATCGGCCAGGCCTTTGCACCAGGCCCGAGGAGCCAAGCTAGACCCACCCACTCTCTTGACACGGAAGCTCCTGGAACTGTACCTTCAGAAGCATATGGTCTCCAGTCTCAGGCCATCTACCCCTGGGGACACTGGTCCCACCCCCCACCCCACAAAGAACATATGACTCAGGTCCCTCTACCCTGGTGAGATAGGCAAGGTGAGCCAAGCCCAGCCAATCAGAACATTTCCTGGAATTTAGCCTTTACTGTTAGGGAAAAAGTGCTACTCTCCCACTGGAACCCAGAGCCAGGTTAAAGGCTCTGGGAGACATCTTTGACTACAGTTTGTGGAAGAGGCTGTCAGGAAATAAAACTGCCATGAGGGAAATAAAAGAAGAGTAATGGAAGAGAGAGGGAGAGGAGAGGAGAGAAGAGGAGGAGAGGAGAGGAGAGGAGAGGAGAGGAGAGGAGAGGAGAGGAGAGGAGAGGAGAGGAGAGGAGAGGAGGGCAGGGGGATGTGTTGCATGTAGAGACAGGGTAGTGCGTTTGTGTTTTATTTTGTTTTATTTTTAAATCCCTTGATCAAGCTGTTCCTGAAGCCAACATCTTAGGGTTTCTAGCTATGTGAATCGGTAAGTCCTCCTTTTAATTTGAACCAATTTGAGCTAACTTTCCTGTTATTTTCATGGGAAAGGGTCCTGACTAAGCCAGGCATCTTCCAGGCAAGAGGCAGGGGGAGGATGATTTACTGGAACCTTCACCACAGATGTAAATTTGTTTGCAGCAGAATCTTGCTCTGAAAAACTGGGTCCTGTTCTCAGATAACACAGCCAGGCTCGAACCTTGTGACGGTTTTGGAGAAGGTGCCAGGCAAGTCCTCTCCCTTTCTGTTCCCCTGTGCCCCGGGCTGGCACACTCCTGACTGTCCACAAATTGTTGCCCACACCTGGCCTGGGATGAGTCACATAGCCCTGGAAAACCTCAGTTTCCTCATCAATAAGATGGGTACATTTTTTAAAGCATAGAGTTTAGTGCAGTGTAAATATAAGACAGTGTGTGTTGAGCTGGGGGCTCGGGGCGGGGCAGACTGGGTTATAGGAAGAACTCAACAGAACAAGCATTCACCAGTGCTACCAGCTCCAGCTACTCAATTATTGGGTGAGGCTTCTAGGGGTGCAGAAGTCAGATAGCACCCCTTCCCTCCCCGCTGTATCAGAAAGGTTCAAAGAGGGGAGGGAGAGAGGCTCGGTATAGCCTTCCAAACATTTCTTAGATTTAAAATCATATTAAACAAATGAACTCCCTTCATGCAATGTCCAGCAACACAAGTCAATAGCAGTAGTGGTGAGCATTTATTAAACACTTACTGTATACCTGACTTGATTGGAAATGCTCTACATGTCAGCTTGTGCCACGGACCAAGGAGGGAAGGACAGAAAGCAGAGAGGGAGAGAGAGATGGAGGGATGGAGGGAGGGAGAAAGAACAGACTATGTGGCCAGCCAGCACTCCTCAGTCCCGGGTCTGTGGACTAAATGCTTTGTTCAGTGAGGGTGGGCAGCGGCAGGCGAAGGACTCAGGAAAGGCCGAGGGCTTCTCAAGGACGGTGGGTGGAAGAGCTCCAGGCAGCTGGTGGCAGGGGGGCTAGGGCCAGCTGTCTCCCGCTGACCAAGCCTGAGTACCCCCTCCAGGCCTCTCACAGTGAGACCCCAACAGCTGCCACAGTAGAATGTGCCTATGGGCCGCAGGCGACCTGCAGAGCAGGGCCAGTGACCCTGGGGTGAAAGGTTCACCTGTGGCCCTCGGCCTCCTGCCTCACCATCTGTCTCACCAACTGCAACTGCCATTTTGGCGTCTCCCCTTCAGCATCAATGGCTACATGTATAGTAAACGGTGGGATGTAGAAAGGCTGTCCTTTTTCCCAAAGACCTGGGCAGGCTGGATGTCACCGTGTACTGACTGAGGAAGCTGGGGTGCCCCGATGCAGGCAGAGAGGTCCCATGGAGCCCAGGAGCAGCTCTGGTGAGTGGCCACTCTATCGTGAGTAAAGTGGGTTCCTGCCCGCTCCCTGCAAGGAGCAGGAGAGCTAATGTGACCCGGTGGCCTACCAGGAGTCAAGCTCTCTGATGGTGGAGCTACCCCTCCCCAGGTCTATGGCAGCTTCCTCAGACTGAGAGGGGCTCCTCCTCTACGTCTGTAAAATGATGTGACGCCCGTGCCAGAACACCCTAGAGGAATTTAATGTGCCAACATGGGTGGCATCCGTGGATCCAGCAGGTCCTGGTAGGAGAGGCAATTTAATAGGTAAAGAAGGCTCCGGGGGCTGGGTGGATTGGTTCTGTGGGTAAAGTGTGGGCCGTACAAACATGAGGACCTGGGTTCACATCCCCATCGCCCACAACAAAGGACGGGAGTAGGGATATGGATCCGTCACCCCAGTTCTGAAGAGGAGGGGGTCAGAGACAAGAGGTTCCCTGGAGCTGGCTGGACAGACTGTCTAGCTAAATGGGTGAGTTCTTGGTTCAGTGAGAGATCCTGTCTTTAAAAAGTAAGGTGGAGAGACACCAAACACGGAACTCTGACCTCCACATGCATGTGCACATACACAAACATGCATGCACACACAAGAATGCAGGTTCTCTTACCTATTTGCCGTGTGACTGGGACAAGTGGCTTCCCCTCACTGTGCCTTAGTTTCCTCACGTGGAGATACTCCTGGCCCCTCCCCCTGTAGCTTGTCCCAGGATTAAGTGAAGTATCTCAGAAGACCTTGGGGCTTGGCGGGTGATAAATATTTGCTCTCAGAGTGACCAAAAGCTCGTCCATTAGGAAAAGTCTCACTGGGTTCTGGGAAGACTGGAGGGAGGGGGCCTACTGATACTCAGGGACAATATTTGTATAGTCTTTGGGTGTATGAAGGGTCAAAGGGTCCCCTACGTCATTCTATGACATTGAAGACTCAACCTATTCTATTGAGCAAGAGAGGGCTACACACCGGGTAACGCTCTAAACAGACCAGATGACTTATAACTCTACCTGGCACACTAGCCCCGTGACTTGTGGCAAAGCAAACCACAGGCACTGCCCCAAGCCACTTCCTCCTTTTACAGAGGATCCAGACAGAGCCAGCTCAGAGATCTTTTTCTAAGCCCATCTACATAAGGTGGGCTGTTCTCAGCCCGGGACTCGCTCTTCTGGTAGGGGAAACATTTGGCAGCATAAATCAAGAAAAGATAAACTTCCATCCCTAGACCAATGGCTCTCAACTCCCTCATGCTCAGGCCTGTAATTCAGTTCCTTAGGTTGTGGAGACCTCCAGCCACAAAATTATCTCATCGATACTTTATAACTGTCATTTTCCCTCCTCTTATGAATCATAACATAAATATCTGATATGCAGGAGATCTGAGAAGCAACCCCCTTTAAAAGGGTAGACACCCACAGTTTGAGAACCGCTGCTGTAGGCACAGCATGAGAGTCAGCAGTCTCCATAAAAGTCCTGAAGAAGATGACGACTTTGGTTCATCGACCACTCACTTTTGTTAATGAATTAAACCAAGCGGCCTGCTCCTGGTATCATTCTCCTGGTACAGAGAGTTAATGAGACGTGTTAATGACAAAGTACTCCAAGGGCCCTCAGGTATGGCCCTCCACGGGGAGACAGGGGCCATGCAGGCCCCAAGGAGGCTGTAGCTGGAGTTTGGGCAAGAGATTTCATCCGAAGATGGGCTTGGATAGTCTCGGCACATGTGGCTTCCGGCCCAAACCTCATGCCTCTGAAGGAAGTTGGCCATGGCACCTGTTTGGGTGAAGCATCAGGGCAGAAGCAAAGGAATCTGGAGTGTACGTGGTCCCAGCTCCCCTCCTCCATCCTTTCCAAAGCAGGAAAAAATTTAACCCACACTGGCAGCTTCACTCATGCCTGATTCATCAGAGTGCTCTTGGGTAAAATATCTCCAGGGCAGGAAGCCCTCCACACACTCAGTTTATCTTCCTGGGCCTGTGTGTGTGTGTGTGTGTGTGTGTGTGTGTGTGTGTGTGTGTGAGAGAGAGAGAGAGAGAGAGAGAGTGTGTGTGTCTGTCTGTGTGTGTGTGTGCATGTGTGTGTGCCTCTGTGTGTGTGTGTGTCTGTCTGTGTCTATGTGTGCATGTGTGTGTGCCTCTGTGTGTGCCTGTGTCTGTGTGTGCGTGTGTCTGTGTGTCTGTGTGTGCGTGTATGTGTGCACGTGTGCTTGTGTGTATCTGTGTGTGTGCCTCTGTGTGTGTGCCTCTGTGTGTGTGTATGTGTGTGTGCCTCTGTGTGTGTGTATGTCTGTGTGTCTGTGTGTGTGTCTGTGTCTGTGTGTCTGTGTGTGCATGTGTGTGCATGTGCTTGTGTGTATGAGTGTGTGTGTGTGTGCGCTCACATGGAGGTTAGCTGGTCTAAGCGTTCCCTGGGATCCTTCTGTCTCCAGCTCCCTGATGTCACCATGCCTAGGTTTCATTTAGGTTGGAGGGATTGGAAATCCGGTCCTCACACTTGTGCAGTAGCACCTTACCCACTGAGCCATCCCCCAGCAACCCCTCTCCTTCCTGTTCTTTCCTGGAGGAAAAATAGGCATTTTTTTTTCTTCCTGGCATAAGGAGTTGACTCCATTCAAGAACAGCTCCCCAAACCCCACTCCCCTCCATTTTTCTCTGATGTCTAGGAATGATTGTGACAAGGAAGCAGCTTTGTGTGGATTTTCCTCAGAAAAAGGGGAGGACATTGCAGTCTGTCCATCCAAATAGGAAGAGACTTAGCTCGGTGCTCCTGGGAGTCAGTCCATGTGTATGATTCAGATAGTTTCTCCAGACCCAAGGACAAGGGTCAGGGGTGAGGACAAGATGTCAAAGGTTCCATCTGGAGTAGTCATCTGATGCTGTGGTCATCGCCTGGGGCAGTACTGGCATTGGGACAGCTACAGCCTTGGCTCTTGCTAGGTGGTACAGAAGGTGACCTGACCTATGTCCAGCTGGCATCAGCAGGAGCTGGGCTGGCACTTGCCCTGCATGGGGTTCAGCTCACTTCAGCCCTTTCATCTCTAATCTGGGAAGAAAGACAAGGCCAGCTCCTTCGGGCTGTCCGGAAAACTCTAGAATCTCTTGGCTGTGTCACTCCTCCTCCGAGAACCTGGCACTCTCTGAATATTCTTAAACTGTTGCTGGGCTATGTCTCAAGTATTGCCCGGCAACCAGAAGAATGCTGTGTCTTAAGAAGCCCAGCTAGCAGGAAGGGGTGTGGAGGCAAAGATATGCCTTGGTCACCCTGCTCCACAGTAAGCAGCAGGAAAGTCCCCTGTTCCTGGTAGTCTCACCTTCTGGACCTCAGCCTCGTCGTCTGTCAAGTGAGGTCCTAGGTATCTTTATCCCAACAGCTTGGGGGAGTGGCACAGTAGTCCTGGATACAAGCTGTGAATAGTGTCTGGTTATACTTAAAAGCTCTCTAAGTGTTGGCCAAGTGACATCATGGTGGCTGGATACTGGGGACAAGCTGATGGCATCCTGAAAGCTCAGGTTTCTTGTCTTTAACCAACTTTAAGACATTTCTAGTACCCAAACAAGCTCACGGGGAAAGGACCGGTTTGCCCACTGCCCAGTGTGTACCACAGAGGCATCACATGGTTTTTAAGACTTGGGCCTTTCAGAACACTGGCCACTGAGACGCCAGATGGCCCTCCATTTCTTTGGTGCTCTGAGATCACTCTGGACACGGAGTCCTTCAGAGTCTTGGTTGATGATCTGAGATGTAGTGCACCCTTTACCTCTGGGCATGCTGTAGTGAGGAGCTGTCTGTGCCCTAGCTGCCTCAGATTGGGCAACCACCCCTAGCACGATGCGGCTGGGCCCAGCCAGCCTTGAGGACTTTCCTCAGCTCTTTGATGGAGAGGTGAGGGTACCAAGACAATCTAGCTAGGCCATTAGCTGTTGATAGCGGGCCCCAGGGAAGTTCTGAAATGCAGAAAACACTGAGATGGTTTACTGGAGCTTCTGGAACATTCAGTATGTGGTATCCCGTGTGCTTGGGACGACGATACCCTCTGCACTCAGAGAGGCTAAGCAGCTTTGGATGTATGTGGTGCGTGCGTGCGTGCGTGTGTGCATGCGTGCGTGTGTATGTGTGTGTGTGTGTGTGTGTGTGTGTGTGCGCGCGCGCGCGCGCGCACATACTTGAATTTTTGAGTGCATGATTCCAGAAAAAGGCATCAGACCCCTTGGAACTGAAGTTGCCTGATGCTTGTTAGACTGGCTGGCCAGCAAACTCCAGGGACCCTCCTATCTCACCCCTCTACCCAAGACTGGAGTTACAGGTGTCACGCACAGCTTTTCTAAGGTTGCTATGCATGGGCCTCAGGTCGCCGTGTTTGCAGGGCAGACACTTTACCAACAGCACCATCTCTCTCTCCAGTCCCGCCTTGCAGGAAGTTGAGTTAGTGGTGGCCTCAGGTCCCGGGTCTCTCTACCTAGTGACTGAGTCTGTTCTCGCCATGCCTGCTCACACCGTGAACTTCCTCCTTCCCTGGCCTTGCCCGGCCCCTGCAGGCCCTGCAGAACCTCTGCCAAGCCTGACCTCCTGGCTCTGCAGCTCAAACCCTGGGAGGTCCAGCCCGAGGAGCCTGCATGCAGGGCTTTGTGTTTTATTACTATTTATTGTTCTTGTTATTTTAACATTTATGGAGTGCGTCTTAGCTGTGAACTCGCTTCTCAGGCGTCACTGTGGTCAGACTCTCTCCAGGGTGCGGGTCTGAGCGTTCCTGCTTTGATTCTGGCCCTATCCGCTTTATTAAAAACAACGTTCTGCTTGGGACTGCCTTTGTTCTCAGAGATCTTATGCCTGTGGCCCCAGGTCCACCCAAAACCTCTTGACACCATTCTTTGGGGAGGGGGTCCTGTGGAGGCCGGAGGCAGGCAAAAACATGTTCTGTGAGAGGCCAGAGAGCATTGAGTTCAGGATCTGAGGGCCAGATAGTCTTCCAGTAGCTACTTAACTCTGGTCCTCTCCTGTCTGTGTCAAAGCAGGCACAGACAATACAGAAACAAATAAACCTTTGTTTATGGAGACAGCAGACAGAACTGATCCGGGAACCATGGTTTACAGATCCTGAGTTGGATCATAGGCTCTGTTCATATCAGCGCCCCTATTTAACCCTTCTGCGGATCTACCCTGCTTCTTCAAGTGATCTAGGACAAGGTTTGACAAACCCAAAGGTCAAATTTCCTCATTTGTCTGTGGTTTAAATAAAGTTTTATTGCCACAAGGCTGTTTGGCCACAAGCTTCTAAATTCTTTGCATTTTCCCCTTCTACAACAAAGAGACACACTTCTTGGTCCCCAGAAGCCTTTTCCTCTTCAGCTCTTCACAAGAAGTGTCTGCCGACCCATCTCCCTGCCCTGGCTGGTGGGTGAGTAGCCTTCTCCATAGCAACCTTTTATCACACACCTGAGACTAAAACTGGCCCATTTTAGAATTATCTAGTCATTCTCGTGGGGAACGGGTGTGCACTGCTGTGCATGTGGAGGTCAGAGGTCAACCCTATTCCTCAGGACCTGTCCACCGTGTGTGTGTGGTTTCAAGAAAAAAGGTCTCCCACTAGCCTGGAGCTCACCAGTTAGGTGTCTCCCACCTCACTATAGAAACTCTGACTTAGAGATGCGTGCTACCACATCTGGTTACACGTGTTCTAGAGATCTCAACTCGGGTCTTCATGCTGCTGTGATGTGACAAGGGCTTTGCTGGTAAATTCATCTCCCCAGCCTGGGAGTTTAATGTTTAGAACTGATAAATATGAGATTCAGTTGAACTAAACCTATCCTCACAATGAAGACTCCCTTATACAGAGTTTAGCCAGAAGAGGGGATACCTGGGTTGGGCTAGGTTTGGGGTTAGAATAAAGTTCAGGCACAACTGGATCAGGGTACAGGGTGACCGTGAGGATCCTGGTGTAGGATTAGTGAGTCCCTCATCTACTCCAATAGGACACAGCTGCTCGGGGAGGTAGGATGGGGGAAGTTGACCGCGCTTACCCCATGCTGTTGCCTGGCTGTGTTGGCCTCTAGGGACACAGCTCTGAGGTAGGGACAGGTACAGCTGGAGCTGGTTTAGGGGGTCCCTGGGACCTGTGATGAGGCCAGGGCCATCTGGGTTCTCATGCTCTCGAATACCAGGCTCTGCTGGGAGCTGTGGAAAAGCTGAGAATAAGTAGAGTCCCTCGGGGCTGAATCTAGCTCCAGGGGAGCTCCTGACTTACACTAGGGTTTAGACAAGGTCTCCCACAGTGGGAGGTGGGGCACAGGGGAGTCCTTGGCTTGTTGGGTGCAGGCTTGGGCTTGGTGGTGACCATGGCTAAGAGCATAGAGAGGCCTTCTACAGGAGATTAGACGACAGCTCTATAGTCGAAAGCTTTCTCCACGGCTCCCCATGGTGGATCCCGATGAAAAGAGGCAGTCCATGGTTTTAAGGCACTAATTACTGTCATGGTGGAAAGTGGATGAGTAAAATTATACCCCTCCTTAGGCAACCTGGTGATCCCCTGCTCCTGGGAGGTCACCATATTGATACCAAACTTAATGAGGACACCCGATCTGCATAGTGCACGACAGCCCAGAACTCCTGGACTCAAGTGATCCTCCTGTCTCAGACACCCGGTACTTTCTGGCTGTGGGCCACGTTCTGCTCTCCTTGCTGTTTTGATTTGACCCTCAGCCTGCACACAAGCCACGTGGTGGGGACGTCCCAGCCCCATGTGTTCTTAGGCACCCAGTAGGTATTCAGTAAGTGTTCAGTGCCTGAATGGACTGTATAATCTTGGCTTAAAGGCGTGATCATTTTCGAAGTGTTGATCCCCATTCCAGGACTTGGGAATGTTTGTACAGCATAATATGGAGGGATAACGAAGGCAGACATGGCGGCAGTTCCTGGTCCTGCCTCTGACTTACACTGGGGTTTAGACAAGGTCTCAACTTTTGTCTGTCTGAGCTATGCACCCTTAGCCATCACAGCAATGTGCACAAGCCATACAAGGACAGTGTGTCAGGAGACTGAACAGCTGGGGCAAGGTGAATTGTGGGGCCAGGGCATGTATCTGGCAGTTGGCTTTGTTTCCTCAGCACAGAGACAGTATCCGGAACAAACTACACATTGATATGTAAAGAGCCATTTCTGTGGGTTTAAAGGTGGTACGGGGCGTGGGTGAAGAGGGTACTTCAGCCTTCACAGACACATAGCAATAATATAAATGTCAATTACTTTCAGGGGGTAGCGAGATTACTCAGTAGTTAAGAGCATTTGCTGCTCTTGTAGAGGACCCAGGTTCAACTGGCAGTACCAATACAGTAGCTCACCACCATCTGCAACCCCAGTTCCAGGAAATTCGACAGGCACACGTGTGGTGTACATACATGCAGGCAGGCAAAACATTTATACACATAAAGTAAAATATGTAAGGCTTTAAAAATATACCAAGTACCTTCCCAGAATCAGAAAGGAATAAGCTTTTGTTTTCCATATACCCCTTACCCCCTGTGAGACCCTACCATTTCAGAGACTGGGTCTTCACCACCATAAAATAATCTTCAAGACTCTCTAACCTCAGAAGTCTCAGATTCTGAAACCAAGTGTCCAAAAATGTGGAAGCCTTAGAGCTGGCTTCTGCAATCCAAAATTCCACCTTAGCTGGAGTGCTAGACTATGGGAAGGCCCCTATGGTCAGCCTAAAACCCCTATTCTCTGTTACTAGGCTGAGAACCTGGAAAGCTGATAACAGTACTCACAGACTCCCTTGCAGCTAGGTTTCTTCAAGCAGACTCACTCATGTGGAATCCAAAGGGCTGAGGTCACTCACACTTTAAATATCTGTGCTACTCAGGATGATTCTACCTCTGAACACAGTCTGGATGGCTTTGCTATACAGCCTTCATAGAATCTCAGTAGGCATTCACTAGCTTTATGTGTTGGCAGCCATGGCATCTCAGCCCATCTCCCCTGGAGCTGACCGCAAGATGAGGCTTCAGATGCCAGTGTCCTGTCTAAGAGGTGACTCTGGGAAATGCTACACTGGGAATGGAGAGACAAGAAGAAGGAAAGGCAGGCATGGAGGATATGTAACTGAGCAGGCACTCAGGGCTTACTGCTGATAGGACCAGCTCATAATATGTGCTCTGGAGGCTTCCCTCAGAAGAGGCAAGGGGCCCTGCATATGCAAAGAGAGCTGTTGTGGGGAATGGCTAAGGTAATGCTAGCTGCTGTACCAAGCACAGCATACAGCCTGAAGGTCACAGATGATCTTCTGTGTACAGACCTGTTGTCAAGTTCATGAGTACAGAGAAGCTATGATTGAGAGTTAGAAGCTTGAAGGATCACAGGACACTTAGAGATCTGTGGTATAGGCAGTCTATATCATAGGCTAGATCACAAGACACTTACTTACAGATCTGTGGTATAGGCAGTCTATATCACAGGCTAGACCACAAGACACTTACAGATCTGTGGTATAGGCAGTCTATATCACAGGCTAGAGGACAAGACAATGCTTGCTTACAGATCTGTGGTATAGGTGGTCTATATCACAGGCTAGACCACAAGACACTTACTAACAGATCTGCGGTGCAGGTAGTCTATATCACAGCTACACACTGCACACATGATTTGAACCCATAGCTGCAAGAGATCCAGGGACACAATGTGCCCCTGTGTCCAAGAAGAAGAAAACTAGATTCTAGTCAGCATGTTGGCCTCTGAACCTTTGAAATTAGATGCCTCAGTCAAAGAGTGTCAACAGAGCCCTGGGCGTACTAAACGCCCACTAACCATGACTTCTGCTACTGTAAACATGTGTTTCTTTCCTGTTCGATCGTGTCATAATCCTCATAGCACATGTGTGTCCTCTGTCTCTGCAGATGTCTGCATCCCTGCCAGATTTGGTTTGGGGTTTTATTTTGATTTTTTTAAAACCACTCCCAATCCTCTACCAACTGGCAGGCCTGTTGATTGTCCAAACTTTAGAATTTCACATAAAAATTAACCAACACCAAGTGCACTTGGCTGGACTGTGTGTCCCCAAAGATATCAGAGTTTTAATGCTGGAATTTGTGTCAATTGGGAATAGTGATACACACCCATAATCCCAGAACTCAGGAAGTTGTGGCAGAAAGATCAAGAGTTCAAGGCCAGCTTGGAATACAAAAGGAGAGTCTGTCTCCAAAAATTAAAAATTAATTAATTTTAAAAATGGTTACAGGCATGATTTGATGGTGTGATTTGATATTCAAGGCTCTGGATTTGACCCCTGGGGATGGACCAAAAAGTAAAAATGAAAACGGTGAACGCTATCTTAGGTGATACAGATTTTGCAGATAGGATTGGATTAAAGCTCTTGAGGAGAGGAGATGACCTTAGATGATCCTGTTGGCCCCAAATGTAATAAGGGTGGGTGTTCCTAAAAGAAATGCCCACAAACCCACACTGCTTAAGAAAGCAAGGTGAAGACAGATGAAGCCATTAGCCTCGAAGATTGGATGGGTGCAGCCACAAGTCAAGCGGCACTGGTGACCCCCAGCCAGAAGCTGGAAGGGGAGACAATCATCTCCCCAAGACCCTCAAGGGAACACAGCTCTGGGAGCACCTTGACTTAAAGGAGCCAGCTATGAGCACTGTGACCTTCTGATTGTCTCATGTTTGAAAGAATACATCTCTGTTTGTCCCAAGCCACTAAATGTATGGCACTTTAAGATAGCAGCCAGGAAACTACGATACCAAAAGGCTTCCTGGCATCATCTGAGTGGTGAAATGTTTAAAAACCTCCAGTTGGAGATTGTCCCAAACTGAATTCCCTGCCATCAGGCTGGCCTTCTTCCTGAGGGGTGGAAGCTTGTCTCCCTCCCTCGGTACTTGGTTTAGGCTCTCTGGCTACCTGCTTGCCCCTCACCCCTTGTAAACCACCGACCACCAAGGCTTGTCAAAACCGCTCTACAGTGGCTGCCCTGCACTCCTCATTTCCTTTTATTTAAAAAAAAATGCAAGCATATGTTCACAGGAACATGCACAATCACACGCATACACGGAAGTTGGACGACAACCTCAGGGGCCGACCCTCACCCTGTTTGAGATAAAGTCTCTCTTGTTTGCTACTTTGAACAAATGTTGAACTCAGGCTCCCTGAGAGCTTCGAGGATCCTGATACCTCTGCCCCCCATCTCGCCACATACACGGTACAATCATGCAGATGGAGATGGCTGTGCCCAACTTCACGTGGGATCTGGGGATTCAAACCCGGGTCCTCGCTCTTGCTTGCACAGCAAGTGTTTTACGTACTGAGCCGTCCCCTGAGTCCCCGCTCTGACATTTTCTTCTTCTCAGCATGTCCTTAGTGGCAGAGAACACACACTTTTGGTTTTGCCTGACCTCAAATGTCAATCTCCTCAGCCTGCCTGCACCTGTCTCCCTGCCAGTCAGTGAAATCAGATGAGCAGGTCACCATTTTAGCTGAGGCTAGCAAGAAATGGTCCCTCTTCTGCGTTTCCGTGTAAGCCTACATCTTGCAGCACCTTCAACAAACTCCTGTGTCTCCCTGCTACTTACACTCCTCCCCCCAGGACACACACACACACACACAGACACACACACACACACACAGACACACACACACAGACACACACACACACACACACACACACACACAGACACACACACACCCTGCAACCATCCATCCATCCACTCTCAGACTCTCTGTCCCACCCAATCAACAGCCCCTCAGAGGGAGGGCAGAAGCACCCGCCCTGGGATTCACCAGCTCAATTGGAAATCTCAGGGAGGGAGGTGGTGGACAGGAAGGAATTGCCCAGCAAAGCTCGCAGGAAAATGACTTTTATTTCTGTTGTTCATGGGGTGTTCTTGGGGATTGAACCTGTGTCCTCGTGCACGCTAGGCAAGCACTTTCCCACTGAGCCCAAATGACTTTGCAAAGGACCGCTCTAGCCAGGCGGAACAGATTAAGCCTTTTGGGCACGTGTCACAATTCTGAGCCGAGGATTATGGGTAGGAAGAGGATTCACTTTGGGGGCTCTTGGAGCACCCAAATCCCAGATCCTAGGAGAGACAGCTGCTGAGATCGCCAGCCATACTCGCCCGGTGCCAACGCTATCCAGAGTATTTCATCTGTGTGAATTTATGTGTTTTTTCCTAATGGCCCCACTGAATGGAGCTTGCATGACTGAGGAACTGAGACATTGTATGACTGGCCCACGGCTGGCCTCCAGGAGTTTCCCAAGTGCAATATAGACAGTATAAACTGCATCTCCCCGGCTATAGCCAGCCCTGACAGCTGTTTCAGTGACTGGCATGGGAGGTCTGCACTTGGTCTGCCTGGAGCAAGCCAGGGCCTGAATTCATGAGCTACCCCTGGGCACAGGGGGACAAGGGAAGAAATAAATATAAAATGTGGCTTTTGATTTTAGGGCTCCGGAGGAAAGAAGATGGGGTGATATGCCGAACTTAGGGGCTCTCTATTCTACTGGGATGTTTTAAAAGCTTTGAGGGGGAGTGTGCACACACACAGAGAGGTAAGAGTGCACACAGAGGTAAGAAGACAGCCTTAAGTGTCAATCCTCACCTGCGACCTTGTTTGAGACGGGGTCTTGTGGTCTTCTGGGGTGTAGTCTTTGGCTATGCCAGAGAGTGGGAACAGTGTTCCAGACTGAGGGAAACTACCCAAGATGAGGCCCAGTTGCTATTGGGCATTTGACACGAAGGTTAGCAACAGACTAGGAAAGGAGATTAGACCAAAGGGCCTTGACTTCCATGCCCTGCTACAGAGTACTGAACTGAGGCTCAACCTTCGAGCCTCGGAATCAATTTGACAATTCAGTTCCCCAGTCTATGGGTCACACCCAGCATGCTCGAAGGGAAGAACTTCAGGGAGAGTAGAACAGAAAGCCCAGAGTGTGCAGCCTGGAGTCAGCTTGGCCCCTGACACCTTTCTTCCCAATTTGGTAAAGGGTTCCACTGTGTTGTAAAATGGGTTTCTTACCGTGCACTGAGGGTCAAAGAAATTGAAAGCCACCGCTTTGGGTCCCTGTGATGTTTGGAATTTAGCCCAAGGGCAGTGGAGAACCATTAAAGAGGTTTTAGTGGGGGCACGACAAGGCCAGAATGGTGTTTTAAAACCTCACTGGGGAAGCTGGCAGAGGGAGTCTGGGGGGGCCAGGAGGCTGTTGGAGTTAGTCACCAGGGAGTGACAGCCAGCCAGCCCTGAGCAGCTTCTGGCATATGGCAGGGCGGGGCTTGCAGATGACTGTAAAAGGATGCGTGGCTTAAGGGGCAAAGGGCTAGACTATTGAAAGGTTGGCTCGGTCCCCGGAGACCCCCAGGCACCTCCTTTCTGGGGAGTACTCTCACAAGCACGCAGACAAAGGACCATTTTATTTTATTTTGTGTCTAGTATGTGTGCACGTCCGTGTGCGTGTTCACGCGGGCACATTCACGTGTGCATTTTCATGAATGCATTTTCACGCGTGTGTGTTCATGTGTGCTTTTCCATGTGTGTGTGTGTGTTTACATGTGCGTGTTCACGTGTGTGTGTGGGTATGATGTGCCACGTGGAGATCAGAGGACAGCCTTGGTGTCACTTGCTTGGTGTCACCTTCTACTGGGCTGCATTCAGGCCTCCTTGCTATCTGTCACTGTGCACCAGACTAGCTGGCCCACAAGCCTCCAAGAATTCTCCTGTCTCTGCCTCCCATCTCACCACAGGAGAGCTAGGATTACAGACATGCGCTTCCCCATGCTTGGCTTTGCAGGTTCTGGGCTTGCAAACAGAGGTCTCTGTGCTTACACTGCAGTCTGTTGAGCCACCTGCCCAACCAAGGACTCTGGAGCTTGTCATCTCTGCCTGGCAACACTCGTTAGCATCCTTGTATAACCCTACCGAGAGGCTATCTCTACCCCCACTTCAAAGACCGGGAAACTGAGGCCCAGGAAAGGAGAGGTTACTTGTGTAGGACCACAGCTTCCATCAAGTTCTGTGACTACAGGTTCAAGCCTGTAAGGTCACCACCACTCAGAAGAGTTGTTGGAAGTCCGGAGCCAGCCGGGTGTACACAGTTCTGGGCCAATCTGGGCTATAGAATAAAACGTCTCAAAGGGAGTTAGGGGTGGGGTTGGGTTGAGGATGAGGGGAGGAGCTTGAGAAATGGTTCAGTGAGTGAAGTGTTTGCTGCACAAGGAAAGGATCTGAGTTTGGATCCTCAGCACTTGATTAAAAAGCTGGGTGTGGTAATGTGTGTCCATAACTTCAGCACTGCAGGGGGAGGTGTGTAGATAAACTCCAGAAGCTGGCCAGCCAGGTAGTGTGGCTGAAACATAAACTTCAGGGTCAGTGGTAGACCTTACCTCAAAATAGTAAACAATCAGACAGACAAATAAATGACATGGAGAAGTGACCGAGGAGGACACCGCAGTCACCTCTTGTAGTCATCTGTACCTGCATCCCCCACCCCCATCCATACACACAATGCCACACACACAATGATGAGGCATCCTGAGCTAGTGAGTCCCCAGGTCTGATCCTGCAGCATAGGTGAGAGCTACTCGCTGGCTGGTGTCAGAGATAGTCGTGGGCTGAGACTAGAGTTTGTGGAGTGCTAGATCAGCCAGGGCAGTGCTGGGAGAGGTGAGCCTTGAGCCTCAAAGGACAGCGGAAGCGGTCCCTCAGCCTGCTCCAACAAGTCAGCGGACAGGCTCTGTTGACACCAACTGCAAGCAGCCAGCAGAGAATGTAGGGTTCACGTCCACCTCTGCCCTCAATCCCTGGCATCCTTTCTGCTCCTATTCTGAGGTACTGGGTGTCAGCCCTCAGGCCCCAGCCTGCCTACATTCACAACCTCTCACCATTGAACTGACTGCAAGGTCAATGCGAATGGGTACTCCAAGCAGAATTCACACCCATAACTCTTTACCTCCCGAACAAAGGGATCCAGAGACAAAGCTTAACTGCTTTTTGACTCCTTAAATTTGTAATCTCCTTTCTCTATTTCCGATCAGCAATTGTGGACCCAAGTTAGATCTCTAGACCTGGGGATCCCTTAGCCTCTTGGTTCACCCACAGGCTCTGAGAATGCCCAGCAGTACTGAGACATAGGCTCTGGGGCCTGAGCCTGTGTCTCATGCCTAGAGTCTGGCTGGTCCTGCCTTCCCATTGTCGCTGGCTGTTTTCCTTGGCTCAGGAGGAAGACAGGTGATCCCACCTGGTTGACTCGGGCCCGGGCCTGTCCAATCTCCCAGACGCTCTAAGGCTTGGCCTTCTGGCTGCCCTGGGCTTGGCACTGCTTAGCTTGCCTTGGCTCCCGTCTGTCAGGCTAGGCCCTGTAATGACGAGTGGCCCTTTTCAGAATGTTTGTCCAGTCAAGGTTGACAACATTTCCAAGCCACCGTCTGTTGATTTTCATGGGAAGTCCTGGCTCTCTGGCTTTGTCTCCTCGGTAGGGTGGAGTCCACAAGGAGGGTGGGGAAGCCGGCTGTGTTTACAGAACCCAGGTCTGAAGGCTGGCAGCCATGCAGGCTGGGACAAGGTGAGCGAACGGCAGCGTCGATTCCATGAGGTGGCCTTGAGGAGTCTAGAAAGTGTGTGTGGGAAGGGAGTGCTCTGACAACCAGGGTGCCAACTCTTTGACACCAGGGATGAAACCCATGGTCTTGAACACACTGTGCAAGGGTTCTATCACTGAGCTACATGCTCGGCCCAACAGTCAGGATGGAAACAAGCACAGACCTACAGTCCTTTAAGCTTCATTCATTCATTCATTCATTCATTCATTCACTGGACAAGAATTCATCCAATTTATAGTCTATGTCAGGCTCTGATCCAAGCCTTGGGGACACAGCAGAAACTCTCTGGTTTCACATGTTACCCTCATGGAGTGTATACTAAAGTCTCAAACAATGCGGTCCAAGAAAGGTATGGCATGGGTTACACACACACACACACACACATACACACCACACACACACATACACACCACACACCACACACACACACACACACACCACACACACACACACACCACACACACACACACCACACACACACACACCACACACACACACCACATACCACACACACACACCACACACACACATACACACCACACACCACACACCACACACACACACACCACACACACACACCACACACACACACACACCACACACACACACACACACACCACACACACACCACACACACACACCACACACACACACCACACACACACACCACACACACACACACCACACACACACACACCACACACACACACACCACACACACACCACACACACACACCACACACACACACCACACACACACACACCACATACACACACACCACATACCACACACACACCACACACACACATACACACCACACACCACACACACACACACACACCACACACCACACACACACACACACCACACACACACATACACACACCACACACCACACACCACACACACACACCACACACACACACACCACACACCACACACACACACACACACACACACACACACACACACACACACACACACACACACTGGGTCAAAATACCATCCAGTTGGATAGTCAGCATCTCGAGGTCACCATGCACTGAGCTGCTGGCTCCGCTTCTGGTTCTTGCTAAGCTGCAGTGTTGGGGACACCTGTCTACTTGAACCGGCACCCTGAGGCCCGGTGGCTTGTGTTGACGGTACAGGATCTGGACAGAGAGAGTGACTAGGTATGAGGGAACACTCGGCTGTCTACCCCAGCCGTGATTCGTGGTCTTCGACCGTCAGGGTACCTGTGAGACCAGGTCCGGGTGCTGTGCAAACCACCCTGGGGGTGGAACGCAGCAGGATGGAACAGCCTGGAACAGGATGACTGGCAGTGGGAGTGTCACAGAAGGACTTCCTGGAAGCGGTGGCAGAGTGACAATGCCCAGCAGTGAGGGAGGGGAGTGAGGTACAAGGCAGAAGGAACACCCATAGACTGAAGTACGCCGGAGCTCATGGCGGAAGGCTAATGCCACCAGGAGAGCACGGAGGGCCGTGGTGGAGCTAGGTCCTTTGAAGCCACAGAAAAGCTCAAGAGACTCAGCCAGTAGCCACTGTCCTCGACCCCAGTACCTCAGAACCCCGGTCCTGCCTGCTTGGCCACTCTCTCAATTGCATGAGAGGGGATGATAAGGTTAAACCCTTTGTCGGTGATTAGCCAGGGATGGCCACGTGGCTCAGGTTTGACAATGAGACAGGGGGATGTCTCCTGGAGGAGGCCCTCTCGGAGGAAATGAAGGCATACTAAGGGAGTCTCTTTCTACTTCCTTCCTTCCTGTCAAGTAGGGTGTATGCAGGCCTAAGGTACCAGGAGGCCAAGAGACACACAAGAGTCTCAGCTAGGATGCTGACACTTGGCCCTCCTGGGCCACCGTACACATCTTCTGTACCTTTGGCTTCCGTACCTGTGGTGAGCCCAGGAATAGCAAACACTGAACTGGTCTTCTCTTCAGTGTGGCTACTTCCTGGTAGCACCTCTCACTGGTGCAGGCCTAAGTCACTCTGCACAGCTGAGGCAGAGATTACAGCTCAGTCTCACGCCTGCATCCCCGACCTGGGGGCCACTTAAGCATATTGTCAGACATCTACCTTAGAGGCTGCCTTCACTCAACACCATCCCTTCCTCTTTCTCCCTCTCCCTCGTGTGTGTGTGTGTGTGTGTGTGTGTGTGTGCTCGTGCACACATACGAGTGTTCATGTAAGCAGGTGTGTGTGTGCATGTCCATGTGGCTGACAGATATTGGCTTGGGGACCTTCTCAGCTGCTCTGCACTTTATTTTTTGAGCCAGGGTCTCTCACTTAACCTGGAGTTCACTGTCTTGGCTACACTGGTGACGAATGACCATCCTCCTGTCCCTACCTCCCCAGTGCTGGCACAGCAGGTGCATCCTGGTTTACATGGGCACCAGGAATCCAAACACAGGGCTTCAGGCTTCCACGGCACATGTTCTACCAGCCAGACTATCGCCCTAGCCCTCTGTTTTTAATTTTTTAAATTTAAATTTCAAACTACTACCTGAAACTTTCATCCACCCCCTAATACTTAGCTTTCTTCTAAAAGAATATTCCTCAACCTTGGCACCTTTGCCATTCTGGGTAGGTGGCTCCTTGCTATAGGACTGTCCTGTGTCCTGTGGAATATCTAGCAGCTTCCTTAGCCTCTGACCACTATACCTAACCCCTACTCAAACTGTAGCAGCCAAAACTACCTCCAAATGCTGCCAGATGTGGCCGTTCCTTCACCAGCAAGCACCACCAGCAACTGCTGAGTTGATCATCCTGCTCAGGTGTCCTTCCCTTCCCCTCCCCTCCCCTCCCTTCTCCTTTTCCCCCCTCCCCTCCCCTTCCCTCCTCTCCCTCCCCTCCTCTCCCTTCTCCTCTCCTCCCCCTCCTCCCCTCCTTCCCTCCCCTCACCTACTTCCCTCCTTCCCTTTTCTTCTCCTCCCTTCTTCCCTTCCTCCCCTCCTTCCCTCCCCTCACCTACTTCCCTCCTTCCCTTTTCTTCTCCTCCCTTCTTCCCTTCCTCCCTTCCCCTTCCTTTCCCCCTCTCCCCTCCTCCTTTCCCCTCCTATTCTCTTCCTGTCTTTAAGAGAATAGGAGCATAGTGAGTATCTTTCCCAGTCAAGGAGCTGTTTCCCTGGCCTCTGCTTTGCACTTCTTCAGCCAGGAGAAGCTGTCAGGCAGGGTGTGGGGAGGACATCTGTGATCCCAGAACTCAGAAGCTGAGGCAGGAGCATCACAAACTCAAGGCCAGCCTGGTCTACACAGGAAGCTCGCCAATCACACCCACAAAGGAGCAGCAACCAGCGAGGTTCACCAACCATGGGGACCTTGGCTCTTGGGAGCTGGGGCTCCATCTGTCTTCCCTCACTCAGGATTCCCAAGAATTTAACCCACTGAGCACACCCGGGGGGAGCGCGGTGGCAGTGACTGAAGGCATACTGAACAAGGACAAGCAGTGAAAATCGGGAGGATTTCTAATCCACTCCTTGTTTCTGTTTCCCTCCTGTCCTCCCCAGGTTCTGTTTTTGACTTTCACTTTGCTGGTTTTGGAGTGCGCGTGCACATTGTGAGAGGGCGCACGCGTATGTGTGCATTGGCTGCACAGAAGCTAGAGGTCAGTCTCAGGTGTTCTTCCTTTGGACCGTCCACCTTAACTTTGAGTCAGGGCCTCTCACTAGGACCTGGAGTTTGATGATTAGCATAGGCTGGCTGGCCAGTGAACCCCAGAAATCTGCCTGTCTCCATCCCCCAGCACCGAGACTCCAAGTACATACCACCATGCCTGGCTTACCTAGGGGTTCAGTGTGGGCCTGCACACATGCAAACACTCCCTCAACCGACCCCCTCTCCCTGCTCCCCACTCCCACCCTGGAAGTTCCCAAACCCCAGGAATTCTTCAGCCTGTTTTGAGAGTCTATTTGCCTAAACCCCTGGCCTAGTTCACACCACAGTGCATTCTCTAGGGTCTGAGCTTTTCTGGCAGTTTCTGCCTGGGTGTTAAACATGACCCAGGGGACACCCCCAAGGCTGGTTTCAGCTTCCATTAAGCACCAAGAAGCACCCGCTCTGTTAAAACGCTAGAATGATTATTGTGTGAAGAGGTGTGGGGTGGGAGAAGACAGAGGCTGGTACGCCACCCCCCCACATTGAGCCCCCACACTTTAAAGTATGATGACCCTGCAGAGGCAACGCCACTTGTGTCTCTGAGGGAACCTGGATGGATGTGTATCTTCTTAACCCATCCTGTTCTGATCTGAGCCCCAATCCTAGAGACAGATCAGCTTAAGGAAGCTTTTTTTTTTTTTTTTTTAAAAGATTTATTTATTTATTATATATAAGTACACTGTAGCTGTCAGACACACCAGAAGATATCAGATCTCATTACAGATGGTTGTGAGCCACCATGCGGTTGCTGGGATTTGAACTCAGGACCTCTGGAAGAGCAGTCAGTGCTCTTAACCACTGAGCCATCTCTCCAGCCCTTAAGGAAGCTTTTGACACAGCTCTGCCAGTCAGTGCCTGTGGAACCTGAGGGAACTCTCTTCCGTAGCTGGGCTCTTAGTGTTGACTCTCCACAGGGTAGGAAAGTGAGGTTGCTCTGTACCACACTCAGTCCTCAGAACTTTGCCAATGGTCAACCCAACCGTGACATCCTCGTCAAAGCCCTCGGGAATGGCTATGACCGTCTGTGTCACCATTTGACACCTGAGAAAACTCAGAAAGCTGAGACAAGCAGATCCCTCAATGCCCAGGGAGCCCTCCACAAGCTCTGGCTGGCTCTGCCTGGGCTGCTCAGGATAGCACATCAGAGGCAAGTGCATGACAGCCATGTGTCCTGTGTAAACACTAGGGGTTGAAGTTGGCTCAGTCAGTAAGTGCTCACCATGAATGCCGAGGAACCGACCTCCATCCCAGACTCAAGCGTGGTGATGCAACCCCAGTGCTGGCGAGGTGAAGACAGGAGGGCCTCTAGGCATGCTGGCCAGTCAGAGAGAGACCCTGTCTCAAAAAACAAGGTAGAGAGCCGTTGATGACCCAAGGCTTGGATTGAGGACATGATGTCTGACTTTGACCTCTGGCTTTGACCTCTGATCACACACACACACACACACACACACACACACACACACACACACACACACACAAGGAATGTAAACCCTAAACATTTTGACAGTGTCACAACACACTTGAACTCCTCCTCGTTTTAAAAATTTAAATTTTCTGAACCCCCTTACCCCCAACCATGAAACAATTGATGGGGACCACGACATTCAGGGGTGAAATCATTAGAGCGCAGGTTGGTGGCTGTGGATGCTGTCATTGAACGTGCAGGCTCCTGCTGGCATCACCAGACACATTCTCCTGACAAGAGATAGTGGAGAGACACCATTTTGGAAGCATCCGTGTCCCCTTGACTCGTCTCAGCCTGTTCACAGTTTAAAGCTAGCTCACAGGAAATATGGTAGAAAGAAATAAAAGAGGCTGGTGGCAGCCCGCCCCTCACCGGCTGCAGCGCTCAGGAGAGTGGGCCCTGCTCCTCGATTGAGCAGCACAGAAAAAGCTGACCCTGATGGCAAATGAGGTGCTGGTGAGGCTGCCCCAAGGGCACTAGAACGGGAGAACTGGCCCTGTCCCTTGCCAGCCGAGGCACTGGGTGAGCTAGCTGGCACCGTGCTGGAGAGCTCACCCTGGTGGTGTGGTTGCAAGATAGCTGTCAGGCTGACCAACTCAGCTACCCCCCAGGTCCAGCTCCAAGGCTTTGAGTTGGTCCACCTCAATATCTACCCCACATCAAAGGGCTGGTCCGGCAGATCCAAAGCTGCAGGATCTCCATGACACAGGACAACAACAGGATATCCAAGAGGAGTCCCCATGAGGATCCGGTATTGATCCAGAGGCTTTGAAAAAGACCCACTGTTTTGAACATTTGCAAGCAAAGATGTATGAGCAGAAGAATATACTGTGTGGTGGACACAAGCTCCCAGGACGAGCTTTTTAAATTCTCTCATTTTATCTTGGAGGGGAGGATGCAAGGGCGGAGGGCAGATATGAAGGGACAGGGAGATGAGTGGAATTTGGGGTGCCTGATGTAAAATTCGCAAAGAATCAATACATTTACTAATCAGTAATTAGTAAGGAAAGGAGAGGTGGCCAGTGCTACCCTGTGAGCGTCAGGGCATCCACCGCAAACAAACTGCCTGTCGCACTTCTCCTGAGCCAGCACTTAGAGAAGATTAAACTTGGACTGTGTTGAAGAAGGTATGAGAGGGTTGGGAAGGCGGCTTAGAGCAGTGGTTCTCAACCCGTGGGTCGTGACCTCTTCGAGGGTCCAATGACTTTTTCATAGATATTTGCATTATGATTCGTAACAGTGGCAAAATTACAGTTATGAAGTAGTAACGAAAATAATTGTATGGTTGGGGCGGGGAGGGGGGTTGTCACCACAACATGAGGAGCTATAGTAAGGGGTCGAAGCATTAGGAAGTTTGAGGACAACTGGCTTGAGGGATAAAGGCAGTTACTGCCGAGCCTGACCATTTGAGTTCAGCCCTCAGGGATGACATTGTACAGGTCGTCCTCTGACCTCCACTCACTCACTGTGGCAGACTGGTACCCTGCCATGACCTAGAACAGCAAGGTATTTCATTGACAAGATGGAGAAAGTCCCCAGTAGAATGTATAGAGAAAACCAAAGAAAATGTATTTCCATCAGGTGCATATTTGGAATCCCAGCCCTCGGAAGGTTGAGGCAGGAGGATCACCAGTGTGAGCCTAGCCTGGGATATAAGTCAAGATCCTGTCTCAAAAGCCAAACTAACTAAATTGGCGCACAAAATCAATCAATAGGATGCAATTTTTAAAGCTACAAGAAACAATTGTGGGTTCAGGCGTGATCATGAAAATTGTCCACGTCCATAATGAAGACCAGAGACATTGGGTGTGATCTTTTAAAAACACTTCGTCTGAGGGGAAATGCACCAGAAAGCTCATAAGAGATACACATCCCCCCAAAAAATGTTGAACGTGTTTATAAGGCAGAGAGCAAGCAGTAAGGAGGACACCCAACATCAGCCTCTGGACCCCTCAGATGTACACACTGTTGGGACCTTGCAACTCCTCATCTCAGCCCTCATCCCAAAACCACACTTGCAAAGCTAAAAGACAAACAAGGATCCACTCTCTAAGCAGGCATACAGACATTTCCAGACCTTAAATCACAGCACAGGTCCCTTTGCTATAGGCTAAGGATCTGACTAGGGAGTTCTGTCATGGAGACAGTGACTCTAAAGGCACGAGGGGAGCAGAGGTAAGGCTGGAACTGACCACTTACACCCTGCTCCCGCCCCGCAGGCTCCAAGCCCAGCCCCACTGAGCCTTGGAACCCAGGCCGGGGTGTCTTTGGCTGTGTGAGGCTCTCTAGACTGAATGTGTTTCACTGTAAGATGGTCAGCTATAGAAGCCCCTTACGTCATCCTTTAGGGACAGGCTCAACACTCAGAGGCAGAATGCTTGTCTGACACGCTGAGGGCCAAGATTTGATCCCTCACCGCAAATATGTCAATCAATTAATTGCTTGCGTTTCCCCGATAGGTTTGGTTTTTTTTTAAATCGGATCATGGAGGAGTAGTGTGCTGTGAATAAGAGTCTTTCTCAACAGCTCTGTGCAAACTGATTTTACAGTTTTAAATGAGGGGCCCCAGGAATTTTGTCTGGGGGAATGAGTCCCAGAGAAGCAATCACCTGGGGAGTGTGGGGCTAGCCCAAGTGCTGAGCTGTGGGTAGGCATAGCTGGAACATTGCAGAGCAATGGGAAGAACTGACTGGGTCTTCATGTCATGACCTAGAACAGCAAGGTATTTCATTGACAAGATGGAGAAAGTCCTCGGTAAAATGTATAGAGAAAAACAGAGAAAATGTATTTCCATCGGGTGCATATTTGGAATCCCAGCACTCGGAAGGTTGAGGCAGGAGGATCTCCAGTGTGAGCCTAGCCTGGGATATAAGTCAAGATCCTGTCTCAAAAGCCAAAATAACTAAATTGGCAAAATTCATGCAACATACAAAATCAGCCCCCCTGTGGGTTACGGGGACGTTTGTGAAAGACCAGCTGGGGTTTACCACATCCACTGTGGGACTTGGATCCCAGGGGGAAAATGAAAACATTTTAAAACATTCAGAGACACTATTGGGGTAATAAAAATAAAAAAACAAAGGAGGCAAGACCTGGGAATGTGGCTCCATTGGTAAAATGCTTGCCTATCATGCACAGAGCTCCGTGCTCTGTTCCCAGCACGGAGTTAGTCAGGCACGGTGGTGCATACCTGCTATCCAGTACAAGGAGGTGAACGTGAGGTCAGCCTGGGCTGCATGAGTTGGAGCAGGCATGGAGCGGGATGGGGGAACCAATTCCTAACCAAGTAGAGGCCTGGGGCTCTGTGTGGAGTCATCCACCGCAGGATCCCACTCTAGATGTCACCGTGGGAGTGGGGGCCTTGTAGCTGAGTTCTGCCACCACATCCTGTGTGCCTGGAGCCGTCCTTGGCTCCCTCTCCCTGTTGCAGCTCTGAGCATGCCCGCTCCATCCCCTTTCTGTTCCTCAGAGCCACCCCAGGCATGACAGCCAGGCAGAAGTCTTAACAGAGGTGGCATCTCGAGTCATGTGGACAGCTGCCTCCTATAGTGGTGGGGGACAGTAGCATCCCGTCTCCAGAAAGAGGGAGGGGTCAGGCTTCTTAAACTTGATGCCCCAGAGGGGCTGTGCAGGTGATGTTAATCAAGGCAGCGCCTGGGGAGGTGATAAAAGCTGTGAGCGGTGCATTTTGGCACATTTAACAAGCATACAATAAACACCGGCTGGATGTGCCTTCATTCTCAGAGTTCATTCATTTATCATGCCACAAGTATTTATGAAAACCACTACGAAAATCCCCGCAGGAGATTTGGGGACTAGTATTTTATATAGACAGCATTTTATATAGACAAGAGAAGCATTTTATATAGACAAAATTCCTCCCATTAGATTAAAGTGTGTGTGTGGGGCGGGGAGGCAGATGGAAATTAAATACTCACGTATGCACACAAAACATGCATCGAGTAGACTTTAAAAGATGGGGGTGGAGACCCACTCGGGACTGGGGCAAACACAGGAGAGTACAGGGAATGGTTTCCCAAGCAGAGGGAACAGCATGTGCAAAGGGCTTCTTATCAGAGGAAGCTTGAGAAGCCGGACAAGAAGATGCCAGAGGAAGGCTGGGTCAAAGGTTCACTCCAGGGCAATAACAGGAAACAACCTGAGGTCACCCAAGTATAGGAAGGGGGGCTCAGATGTGAGCTGTCAGCCATGCCCCAGAGAACACACTGGAGGGAAGCCAGAGTGGCTCCAGGGAGATGGGTGTGGAGACCACAGCAGCCTTCTGGGCCAGAGAAGGTGGGGTAGCCCGGGGAACTTGAGTGGTGGCCATTAAAGTGAGCTTGGCAGGACCTGGTGATGTATCTGATTTGAGAGCCTCAGGAGACAAGTCAGACTTGAGAGTTGCCGGAACCTGGAGAAGGCATCTTTCTGTGTGAGCACCTGTCCCCATCTCAGGAAGATGGTGTCCAGGCTGTTAGAGATCAACAGACACTTTTGGAATTGAAATCAATTGGGGGTGAGGCAGCCGCAGCTGTCTACCCAGAAGCCCTTGACTGCTGTCAACAGGTTCGGTTTCAAACCCTCTGTGGATGTGTGCTTGGCTCTCTCCAAAGCCTGTCAGGCACATCTGTCCTCTCTCCTTCTACCAGGGAGAGCCCCTGCGCTCAGTCAAGGTAACCCTGTGCTAGGAAAGGTGAATGGACCCACCGCCTGGGACCCTCTATCTGCTTTTGATCTTTGCCAGCCTTTGAAGTCACCCTGCCCCCAGCTTCCAGCTGTCAGCTCTGCTCCTGGGCAGCCTTAGCTACCCCAAAGAGCCTCCGTTCCCTGGGGACCCCGGTGGTGACAAGGGTAATAAATGGAGCAAGGCAGACAGCAGCAGCCCCGCCCCCAGGAAGCCAAGGGGCGGGGCCTTTGCAAACCTCTTCTGCTGAATCTGGAGTCGGTTCTGAAAGTGGGAGCAACAGAGTGGAATTTTGGAGATTAATTCTGCAGGTCTATCTACTTCCTCTCTAGCCTGCCTGTGTTCAGGTTATGCGACACCCCCACCCTGTCCAAAAAGAGAAGTTGCTCCCCTGTTGCAGGCCTTTGGGGGAACAGTCAGAGAGAGAGAGAGAGAGAGAGAGAGACCCCATTGCAGATCTCAGCTCTATGTCCCTCGAACTGCAGAAGAAACAATGGTTTCTAACAATGACTGTCCCGAGCCCCAGTGTGCCCCCTCGGGGAACCCCGTGTTGCGCCGTGGTGCGTTTAAGTTCTTGACCATGGAACACAGGAACACAGGCTGCGTCCTGAACTGCCCTTGTGGACAGCTCACTCTCTGGCAGTTGCTTTCTCTGATTTAATCTGCCAGACAACCTGACAGCCTAGAAGATTCTACTAGCTCTCCAAGCTCAAGAGATTTTGTTTGACTGTCTCAGATCATACAATCGATAAGAGGGGTTAGCTGAGGATCCTGCATCTGTAGTCTATAGCAGGCAAATCTGGGACTCTGTGGGTTAGGGGAGAGATTTTTATTGTTAGGTGGGTTCGAAGCCTGCCCTATTCTGCTTTTGTGTGCGCACACGTGAGTGTGTGGTGTTTATATGTGTGTGCGCATGTGCATGTGTATGTGTGTGTACGTGTGTCAGTGCGTGTGTGTTATGTGTGTAGGTATGTGCACACACAGAGGTCGAGAAGCATGTCAGATGTCCTGTCTATTACACTCCATCTCTCTACCTTTTCCCTTTGAAACGGTCTCTCCATGAGCCTGCAACTAGTCTGAGAGCAAATTCCAGCAATCCGTGCGTGGCCCCTGCCTCCCACAGCACTGGGGTTCCCAGCTCACAGCACATGGGACCACACCTGGCTTGTTATGTGGGTGCTGGGATCTGAACTCAGGTCTTCATGCTTGCACTACAAACTTTCTTACCCATTGAGTCATCCTCCCAGCCCCACAACTCAACCCGGCCTCCTTGCAAGCTATGGCTCATAGCACACAGCCTGGAACCAGGCTGAGACTGAATCCTGGCTGCCTCACGAAGTGGCCTCTTAGTTTCCTCATCTCTACCTTCTTCATAGGATGATACAAGACGACACTGGCCAAAGGGAAGACTCTTTAAGTGGGAGGTTGATTTATTTATTTCTATTTTCTCTGAAATGAGAACATAACCAAGCTAAGCCCTTCAAATGCCTCAAGACACTGAATAGGTCTGCCTCCCTCCTCCTCTGCCCCAGTAAGTCACTAACAAAAACCACAGCTCACAAAACACAAAACTCACCATGCAGAACAGGAAGTGCTTACCAGGCAGGAATGAGTCACAAACTGCCAGTGCCCAGGCTTGGCTCAGACCTGAACCTGGGTTTAGTCACCTATTGGGAAACACGGAGCAGGTTCTTTCGTTCCACGAGCTCACTGGGAGCAGTGGAGGAAACAGATCCAGGCCATTGCCTGGTATGTAATGTTGTCCTCCATGCAAGAGCTGTAACTCAAATGTTAGGCTCTCTGACTTTGTGAATTTCCCGAGTTCATGGTGAAGGCCAGACCTTTCTGCACAGGAGCCTGGAGCTGGAACAAGCAGCAGGAAAGGTCAGTTGTCAATCAGTGGAATGGAGGTCTTCTCGAGAAGGCTAACACCCTTTCTACAGAAACTGGGCTGTCTCCAAGCCATGGTGAGTTTGAGTCGCTGTGGATGGGTTGGAGCTTTGGGCTTTGCATTGCCTGGCAGGATCAGTCAACTCTATTTTTTTTTTCTTTTTTCTTTTTTTCGGAGCTGGGGACCGAACCCAGGGCCTTGCGCTTGCTAGGCAAGCGCTCTACCACTGAGCTAAATCCCCAACCCCAGTCAACTCTATTTATTCCTTTTTAAATGTTCTCTTCTTTTAAAGTGTGTGCGTGTGCGTGTGCGTGCGTGCGTGCGTGCGTGCGTGCGTGCGTGCGTGCGTGTGTGTGTGTGTGTGTGTGTGTTCGTCCTGTCAGGGAGCATGGGCGGAGGTCAGAGGACCGTCTTAGTTGTTAGTCCTCACCTCCCACCTAGCTTGAAACCCAGCCTTTTTTTCCCACTCCAGGGGAGATGTCTCAGAAGCTTCTCCTGCCTGTGCCCCCTACTGTGTCATAGGAGCCCTGGGATCAGAGAAGCATTTAACTCTACATGGGCTCTGGGGATCCGAACTCAGATCCTCATGTTTCTGTGGCAGGACTCTCCCACTACACCGTCTTTGCAGCCGCCGACGTTATTATTTTTTATCCATGTGTTTGAATCTTAGGTGTCTAGTAGAGACCTGGGCTCAGCTAGCTGTCTTTATCCCCTTTTTGAGTCAGTTCCCAGGCACATGCTGAATTATTACACCTCGATGGATGGATTCTTCTGCAGAGTATGTGTTCCCCTAAGTCTCCTGCCGTGGTTTTTATTCTAAAGCCTGTCTGGAATTGCTCCAGCTTCCCTGGTGTTTATATCATGTGGGTTTTCCCAATTATTTTTTGCTTGGGATTTGCTATTCCAATGGTTTCTCTTCGAGATGCTTCCAAATTATCTTTGAAAAGTGGTCGCACAAGCAGCACGTCAGTTTCAAGAATCTGATGTGATAACCTTCATTGTTATTGTTATTTTAATTGAAAGCACATGTCAAAGTACACGTGTGGAAGACAGAGGGCATCTTTGTGGGGGTCTCTCCAACCCTTTTTTGCATGCAATGTTAGGCAGCAAGCTCCTTTACCCACGGAGCCATCTTGCCAGCCTAACCCTTGTCTCGTAATTGGAGGCTTTGCTCTGCTTACGTTTATACTTTGGCAAAAGAAGCAAACCGACAGTAAATGGCTGCATTCCTTTTTACTCTGTAAGTGGCTACTGTAAATATCGTAATGGAGACCCCGATGGTTCCTGATGTTGATGCCTTCTCACATGGGCCTTTTCTAGACAAAACAGACAGAGCGTGTTTGTACCTGGCTACTCATGCATTTGTCCTTTTATGATGCTGGGCATCCCTGCTGAATTTTCATGCTTCCAGAACAGTCTTTTGTACTGTAGGTCTGCTGAGGGCAAATAAGCACAATTCTTAGTTGATTTTCATTTGTGTATGAGCTATGTGTATACATATGAGTGTGTGCATGCACTCACCTGGGGATGAGCTATGTATATACATATGTGTGTGCATGCACTCACCTGTCTATGAGCTATGTGTATACATGTGTATGTGTGCATGCACTCACCTGGATATGAGCTATGTGTATACATATGTGTGTGTGCATGCACTCACCTGCGGATGAGCTATGTGTATACATGTGTATGTGTGCATGCACTCACCTGGATATGAGCTATGTGTATACATGTGTATGTGTGCATGCACTCACCTGGGGATGAGCTATGTATATACATATGTGTGTGCATGCACTCACCTGTCTATGAGCTATGTGTATACATGTGTATGTGTGCATGCACTCACCTGGATATGAGCTATGTGTATACATATGTGTGTGTGCATGCACTCACCTGCGGATGAGCTATGTGTATACATGTGTATGTGTGCATGCACTCACCTGGATATGAGCTATGTGTATACATGTGTATGTGTGCATGCACTCACCTGCGGATGAGCTATATGCATATATGTGCATATATATGCATTTATATATGTATATGTGCATATCTACATACACATATCTGAGGACTTCCTGGATGCACCAGCAGTGTGAATAATGACACAGAGACTTGTGGGTTTTATTATTGCTTAGTCCTTGACTTAGGCTCCCTCTCAGCTAGGCTGTCTAAGTTAATCTTATTACCCTAACTCACAACCCGCTTTTATTTCCCTGTCAGTCCCAGTGTGGTATGTCTGAGCACCTCCATATCACGCTGACAAATCTTCCTGCACCCCATTCTTCTCCCCAAGACCCTCTTTCAGCCCGGAAGTCCCACCTTCCCTTTCCTGCCTAGCTATTGTCCATCAGACCCTCATTAAGCCAATCAGGGAGTGAGAAAGGTGTGTGTTTACAAAACGCTGAGGCAGGTGATGACCCGTAGGGGTAACAAAACCAAAATCTGGACAGCACTCAGCCCTGCCAGTACAGCAGCCAACAACTGACTGTACAGCAACAACCTTCACACCATGCACCCCAGTGTGTGTGTGTGTGTGTGTGTGTGTGTGTGTGTGTGTGGTGTGTGTGTGTGTACCCTCACCTGTGTATGAGCTATATAAGTGTGCATGCATATACACAAACGCATATATGATTTTTTTGTCTTGGGTTTTGGTAGGTTTGGTTGTGTGTGTGTGTGTGTGTGCGTGTGTGTCTGTGTGTGTGCGTGTGTGTCTGTGTGTGTGTGTCTGTGTGTGTGTCTGTGTGTGTTTGAATAAAATTCAGACACGCTGAGAGATTGCCTCTTCCTTGGGGGAAATACAGCTTTTCTCTCAGCAGACTCTGATGGCAGGAGCAGTCCTCGATCCAGTATGAGATGAAGGCCCGACAGGGTACAGCGTCTATTTGCCCTGCCCTTACTCTGAACAAGGGATTTCAGTGAAACCCTGGAAGATGTGTTTTGGGTATGGCGGGAGTGGTGTATGTACGGGTGCCTGCATCTGTGTGCACATGTTGGGTCCACAGAAGGACTACGGTTGTCACGCCCTGTTACTCTCCACTGTCTCCCCTTGTAACAAAGTTTCCTACTAAACCTGGAGCAAGGCTGGCAGCCGGCAAGCCCTAGAGTCCTCCTGCCTCTGCTCCCCCACAGTGCTGGGATCGCAGGTGCACAGGCAGCTACCTCCAGGTTTTTACATGAGTGCTGGAGATTTGAACTCGGGTCCTCATGGCTCATCTGACAAGCACTCTTGTCTACTAAGCCACCTTCTCAACCCCACAAGTCTTGGTTTTGGCTGAGGCTCCCTGTCTTTGAGGGGCCTCTCTCTCCTTGGCTTCTGGCTAAGGGACACCTTTCTGTCGGGATTCTCTGCTGTCCCTTCCTTCCCCAGTCTTCCAGCAATTCCCCAAAGGCAGCACCGGTCGCATCTCAAGCTGTACACTGTGTTCTCGGATTCCTTCCTCTTGGGCCTGAGCTGGCCTGGTGACATTTGTCTCAACAGCCCAGTGGGACTGGAAAACACTAAGGTGTCATATTGCTCTCGCTCACGACTTGGTAAATGTCTTGAAAGCAAAGAACCTAGAGGTTCAACTCGACTCCAGCCATCTCTCGCTCTAGCCTGAGCCCTCTAGCCTGGGCTGCCATTCTCTGAATGCCTTAAAGCAGTCTTCCTAGTGTTTGGAGTCTTTTAAATTGTGACTGAGTAAAGGAGCTAGAAATGTGAACTGTGCCGTCATCAACGCTCAGTTGGCAGCCTTAGTGGGAAAACTAGAAAAAAAAAAAGACTTATTTTAATTTTTTCCAACGGTAACAAAAATACAACTTGAAACAAAAGAAAAAGAATAATCCTAGCTAATTAAAGACCTATGTAGAAAAGGTGAAATTAGGAGTAGCTTAACATAGAGATAAATTTTTTTTTGGTTCTTTTTTTTTTTTTTTCGGAGCTGGGGACCTTGCGCTTCCTAGGTAAGCGCTCTACCACTGAGCTAAATCCCCAGCCCCAACATAGAGATAAATTTTAAGTAGGAATACAGAAGTGATTTTTAGGCTTAAATAAAATATAATTGGTTAAATGTGTAAGAAATTTCGTTCTGTTTAAAAATGCCAGAAGGCTGGGGAGAGGGCTCAGTGGTTAAAAACACCAGATGCTCTTCCAGAGGCCCAGGTTTGATTCCTAGCACCCACATGTTGTCTTATAACTATCTGTAACTCCAGTTCCAGGGGATAAAACACCCTCTCCTAACCTCTGCAGGCACCAAGCACACACAGACATGTGCGGGTGAAACAGTCATACACGTAGAATTCAGTTTAAAAATCATGCCTTTTTAATTCCAGAAATAAAGGAAAAATGGAAGATTCGGGAGAGACATCCCAAACATGTCAGACTAGGGACGCAGCTCGTGACGGGCACCTGCCTACAGTGCACGGGGCCCCAGGGTCAAGCCCATCACTGAAAAAGAAAAAAGGGCGCCATTTTGAGTTATAAGCATGGGATTACAGCATGTTCCTGTAATCCCAGCCCTCGGGAGGCTGAGGCAGGAGGATCAGGGTCAGCTTCAGCTATGAAGTGGTTTCCAGGCCCGCCTGGGTTATGTGAGACCCTGTCCCAAAGAAAGGGGTTGAGGGAAATAAGAGAAATTTACAACACCTGAACAGAAGCGTAGACTGATAAAAGGTGCGCGGACACATTAACAAGGGGGAAAAAACCCTAAACGGCAACACGAAAGCAAAGCTGTGGTAATGAAGAATGGAAAATAAAGGAAAGGAACACACACCTCTCCCCACAACCTGACTGGATCCGAGCTCAAACATCCCAGCATGGGAGAAGGGGGTGGGGATGTCTGGGAATAGTGCGTCCTGCCCTTCGGCGCGTGGGTTAGAGCGCTGGGCAGGTCTGCCCATGTTAACCAGACTGCCCGTGCAGTTCACAGGCACTGTTTCATCTCATGTATCCGGTCACAGCCACCTAGCTCCATGGTGGCGAGGGGAGGGGAGGCGAGGCCCACCATGGCAGGGGGTGAGTGCATCCCAGAGGAAAGCCGTTCACCTTATGAAGGACAGACACAGAGTGACAGAAAGGGTCTGGGGACCAGATGCCTCATCTCAGTGACTGGATCCCCCAGCTGGTGACCAAGCCTTCCACACACCAGCCTTTCTGGAGAATGCTTTATATCGAAACCACAACACAAGTGTTAACAACAAGATGTGAAACTGGAAGCCTGTGTGTGCATGGTGGGAGTCTTTAAAGGCACAGCATTTATAAGGAACAGGCTGTTAACATTTGACCAAGTTCAGTTCACGTGAAAAGCAATCTCTCCCTCTCTCTCTCTCTCTCTCTCTCTCTCTCTCTCTCTCTCTCTCTGTGTGTGTGTGTGTGTGTGTGTGTGAGTGTGTGCGCATGTGTGTGCGTGTGTGTGCATGTGCATGCATGTGTGTGTTCGTGTATGTGTGTACATGTGTGTGTGCATGTGTGTGTATGTCTGTGTGTGTGCACAATATAATGCATATATGTATAATAAGGACAGGGCTGAGAGATGGCTCAGTTAGTAAAGTTCTTGCCTCAGAAGCATGAGGACCTGAGTTTAATCCCCAGAACCCACCCTGGCATTGCACAGTTGTGATCTCAGCACCAGGAAGGTGGAGCTTGCTGGCCAGCCTAGGCTAGCTGCCAAAGTTCCAGGTCAGTAAAACCCTGTCTCAAACAAGATTCCTTTCTGATGCCCCACCACTGCCATTCAAAGGGCATATGCAAATCATAGCAGGTAGATAGATTGGTAGATAGATTAATAGATGGACAGATAGACTGGTAGACTAGTAGATGGATGGACGGGCAGACGGATGGATGGTCGGATGGACAGAGAGAGAGAGAGAGAGAGAGAGAGAGAGAGAGAGAGAGAGAGATTGCTTAAATGAATAGTCAGATGTCCATTGCAGCATTGTTTGAGATGGGTAAGGGATGATAGCCACTTGGGTGCCCCTCTCAGGGCAATGCTTTGTTTGGCTACAAGCTAGGTTTCTACCCAACAATGCATTTTAAAATCATAGTGCATATTGAACATAAAAGGCTTAACCAGGGTCTGATAGAAGGGAAAAGTCTGATCCTTTTGTGTACCCCGGCTGACTTTGAACCTACTAAGTAGCCCAAGATGTCCTTGAACTGTGTGTGTGTGTGTGTGTGTGTGTGTGTGTGTGTGTGTGTGTGTACATGCACACAAGTATGTGGGGACCAAAGAACACCTGGGCACCAGCCTCGGATTTTGAGCCAATCTCTCTCACTGGGGCCTGGGGTTCAACAATTAGGCCAAGCTGTTTGGCTAAGAATCCTCCTATTTCTGTTGTTTCGATGGTGGGATCACAAGTACATTCCCCCCTCCTTACCCATGCCCAGGATTTGAACTTCGGATCCTCAAGCACAGGAAGCACTTTACCAACTGAGCCACCTTCCCAGCTTTCTTGTCCCTCACTCTTCCCTCCAGCAGGTGTTAATGAGGTAACAAAGTGACAGGATTCTGTGTCGGGTCCTAAGGGGAAAACAAAATTGATTTCCAAGCCACCGACAGCTCAGGTGGAGGTCCACATAAAATCCACCAAAGCACTTATTGCCTCCATTCTGTCCCACACCAGACTCCCGGACGCACACTCACCAGAGCGTAAAATCAGCAAGGGCCACTCAATGTAAAATGTGCAGGCTGTGAGGAGCGCCAGCAGAACTGTATAAAGTTCCTAAGTCGTGTGACAGACTGCAAGGGTCACTCTGCTGTCTCCTGAAACACACACACACACACACACACACACACACACACAGAGAGAGAGAGAGAGAGAGAGAGAGAGAGAGAGAGAGAGAGACACCTGGGCTTTTCAGTGCAAACCTCTGTTGGGGCCTGAAAAAAGAATCATAAATAGGAAAAAGGGAGGGTGGGGCAGAGTGGACAAGAGTCAGACAGAGAAGAGACCAGTACTGGGCCTTGGTCATCTTGGGCTTGGCTCTTTGGCCCCAGCTGTTGGTTACCAAGCAAACTCACGGAGTTAGTCCTACACTTCTGAGAGAAGGCAAGAACTTAGATTGCCACAGTAGAGTATTAAGCTTTCCACTAGTTCCGTGAGGGAGGGACCAATCCACGCAGCTTGAAACTGGGTTTGGCAGTTTCACTAGCAGCCCTGGCCTCTGATAGCCAGACTCAGAGACAGCAAGAAGATATTTGGAGACCAAGGTTTTTACATCATCTTAAAAAAATAAAATAAGGGGTTGGGGATTTAGCTCAGTGGTAGAGCGCTTGCCTAGGAAGTGCAAGGCCCTGGGTTCGGTCCCCAGCTCCGAAAAAAAGAACCAAAAAATAAATAAATAAATAAATAAAAATAAAACAAAATAAAATAAAATGTTATTCCCTGACACCCTGAAGAAGGAAGGGAATGGAGGGGGTTTTCAATGTAAATTTCTGTCACCTACAATCAGGTGACAGATTCAAAGTCTGCTGCTGCAGAGGGCACAGCCCACCCCGCAGGACTGGAGAAAGGAGCTACCCGAATGCCCATCATGTGGCAATTTGGGAACAAGGAGATGGACTTTCAGGGTGCCCGTGGACTCTCTGGGTGCCCGTGTACGTGGGAATTTTAGGACAATACTTATCTCTTCGTGAAAAAGTCCCAAATGCCCATTGATTTGTGTGGGAGTTTGACCAGTTTCAAAACTTTAGATAAAGTACTTTCAGGCCAGGGGCATGGTTCAGTGGGTAAAGTGCCTGCTGTACAGGCATAAGGACCTGGGTTCGAATCCCCATCCCCTATATCAAAAGCTGGACATCATGGCACACCGCTGTAAGCCCGGTGCCTTGGGGAAGAGACCAGATGGTCTGAGGGCTTATGGATCCTTAAGCAGCCAGTTTTAGGCTCAGTGAGAGACGCTGTACAGAAAAATAAATGTAAAGAAGGGGTTGAGGGAAGACATCCCAACCTCAATTCAATCTATGTTCCCTACATGTACCCATTTGGATGAGTATTCTATCTGTCTGTCCGTCCGTCCATCCATCCATCCATCTATATATCTATCTATGTCACGCAGTCACGCACACAATTTAAAAGCCTGCCTCGGTCATACAAAAGCATCTAGTAAACTGTAGGACAACAGTATATCCCGAACCCTGCTTGCAGACTTAATCACTGTTGCTAAACTTTATTTCCTCCCAGACATTAAATATCTTCAGCTCTGTGGGGGCCAAACCCAGCCTCTCTTAGAAGGACTCTGCCCGGAGGTTATAATGTAACCGTAACCCTGCGCGTGACAGTGGGTTACAGCCTGTTGGAATTTTACCGACAGACACATTTCAGTTTCATATCGTGTTCACATGTTGGGGAATGCTGTTCTTCTTTTAAAAAATTTTTTTTCCACCTCAACTCCTTAAAAATGTGAAAACTTGGGCTGGGGCCAAGGTTCAGCAGTTAAGTACTTGCCTGACACATGCGAGGCCCTGGGCCTCTCTAACACTTCAAAGAGAGAAACATGAAAACTTTGAAAGCGATTCTTAGCTCACAGGTTGGACTAGGAGATAGTCTGGAGCTGGCCTGGGGTAGAGGGTCATTGTTCAGGGAGAAGCCCTCAGCTGAAGCAACGCTGATCATCAAGCTGAGCTCCCTGGGTCCGCTGTTTACAGCCCCAGCCCTTCCCTCCTGAGAGAGGTTTATCACTCTTATCCATAACGCTGTCCTCTTTTGTTCAGTCTTAAAAAAATTCCATCTGTATATGCAGTACATACAGGTGTCCAGAGAGGCCAGAGAGAGTCAGATCCCTGGAAGTGACTGTTGGCAGAGTCTCCTGATGCAGGTTCTTGGAGCCAAACCTGGTCCTCAATAAGAGCAGTCTGAGCTCCCAACCCCCGGGCTCCTCCCTGGCTCACAATGCTGTTCTTTGATCGAGTGCATCTTTTTTTTTTCCGGAGCTGGGGACTGAACCCAGGGCCTTGCGCTTGCTAGGCAAGGCTCTACCACTGAGCTAAATCCCCAACCCCCATCTTAACAGTGAACAAGCCTGACTTGTGTGTTTGGTGCTTCAAAGACTTTGCATCTTCACATGGGTGCCCTTCTGCCTCTTTGCTGGATGCTGGCTGTCAACCGCCACGCTGTGTGGGCTCCCGCTCAGTTCTTGCTATGGCTGTCTGCACAGTGCTATCTGAGTGTGCTGTCTGTATCAGCCCAGTCTTGCTGTACTTGTAGGCACTTGGGCGACTGCCTCGAGCTTGTTCCTTCCACACCTTGCCTCCTAACCTGCACCACGGTCCTGTCAGGGAGGCATTTTGATAATCTCCAACTTTCACCCTTAACTCAAAGTTAGCAGTATGAGAACTAGCTCCCTAGCTGATTCCAGAATGTTCCTATGGCAAACCTAGTCCGTGGCCACTAGTGTGTGTCCTGGCCCCGGTGCATCTCATCAGCACAGTGTTACCTGGCCATGACCAGGATGGCCTCGGCTAACGAAATGCTCAGTAAGTGTAGCCTCTCACAGTGCAGTCAGTTGTGAGTATTATGAGCTGATGTCTAAGCTGTGGAGTGCGGCTACCCCACATGCTGTGAGCGGGCAGCCACACTTCCCAGCCATAGCAGGTAAGCACTTTGGAGCAACTATGGTTATGGTGCCTGTGTGGCACGTTTCAATGAGATAAGAGGTCATTAGGTACCTTGTGTGGGTCCCCCTCCCATGCCCACCCTTGTGACATGTCAAAATCTGGAGCAATTCCAGCCCCAGGGCTTTCTTTCTTAGAAAGGGTGGCTAGGTATGAGGCCAGACCACCTAGAGGCTCTGAGGTCCCAGGGATGGGACCTAATGCTTCACACGTGTAAGGCAAGACCTGCCCCACCCCTCCTAGCCCTCTCATTACTTTTTATTTTGCAGCAGGGTCTCACAGTTTCCCAGGCTGGCCTTGAACTTTTGATTCTTCTACTTCAGCCTCCCAAGCAGCTGAGATGACAGAGCTGTGACACCAGGCCCTACCCTAAAGACACTTGTGAAACACTATGGCTGTCATCTGTGCCCTTTCCCGCCTATGAGAACAGCACTCACTGTGGTTATGGTCAACCCCAAGTGCCCTCCGCCAGCCCCTCTAGTCTTTGGAAGCCAGAATACCAATCCTCTCCTCCCCTGTACCCTCTTCTTCTCCTGGGAAGTCTCCCCAGTTCGAGGACAATCCCGAACAGAGACCAAAGCACAACAGTTCTGATAGGGAAATTCAGATCACGGGAGTCATTTTAGGAGTGACTGTGCTCACTCTCTCTAGGGGCAAGAACTTCATTTCCATTTTGACAAAAAAAGTTTGTGGATTTGTATAATATGGAATCCATTAGAAGGCTTGGGAAGGCTTTTAATATTTACATATTAGGGGAAGAAATCGACTCATTAGCAGAGTGCATAATTAGGAATAAATTCCTTTCCTTTTGTCTCCACTCAGGTACAAGGCAATGTTAGAAGTGGTGATCTCACCCAGCCTCGCAGCAAGCAGTGACTGGGGCGAGCACGGTGCGGCCGTGGGGGCGCTGACTGACAGAGAAGGTAGGCTTCTGCAGAAGTTTGACTGGGTGGGTTATGAAGGCCTCATTCATTTGTGACAGACTGAGAGACCCATGATGCCATTCCCGGAGCCCACCGTTCACATCGATGGTTCTAGAACAGAGCCAGTGTGTGCATGGATCATGGTCCTGTCCATTGCTCAAGGGACAGGTGGACATGGTCGTGACCAGAGCTGCCCCTCTTGGTCTCTGATTCCAAAGGATCCCAACATTGCTGTGAAGGACCGCAGCGTTGGGTATCGTCTGCTTGGTCTCCCTTACGTCCCTCCCACCACCCTTTCTCCCAACAGTAGTCTTGTTCGCAGGATCCCCAGGGAAGAACTCGACCCTCTGCCCCTTTCAGGTTGGGTTGAAGTCAAGGAAGCAGAAGAAAGCTTAAGCTGTTGAGAAAATTATTGGCAAATGATGCTGCCAGACTAGTTTTCTCCAGAACAATCTGACCTTTTGTTTGCTCTGCTGGGATGTTTGGCCTTCCTGGCAGAGCTTGAGGTGAGCAGAAGGCATTAAGACATGCTGGAGCATCAGGCTTAACCCTTTCCCCGGCGCTGTGGCGAGGGATTGCTGCCAGGGATACCCCCAGACCAGGACTGCCCCAAGGAACTAGCAGGTCATGTGTCCAGTGCAAAGCGACGTCACACGGAACATTTTGAGAGCAAATCCAGGCTTCTCTGGGTAATTATTTTGTCACCAAGGCCATGACATTGCTCCTTTCTGCTTCATGGAGCTAGACAACCCTATTCGAAATCTCATCACAAAGGTGTGGGCTCTGGAACAGGGCTGGATGTCAGAGGGCGACCAGCAGTTCTCCTGTGCAAATGACCCCCTTTGACAGTTTAAAAGGAATTACCAGCCCTGCTCAAAGATCATTATTTTGTTTCTGGCTAGAGGACCAGGCCAGTTTCCTACTGTCTCACAGTCAGCATGGGCTGAGACGGCATAAAAAGGGTCTGAGTCGTGGGTGTGGGGCATCCTGGTCTCACTCCCAGCCCAGCCACTGCCCAGCCAGGAAGTCTTTTCTCAGTTTCCTCCTCTGTCAAATGGGCCCTGATAATGACCCACTCTGTAGAGTGCCACACAGGGGATTAAATGAGGTTATGGTGTGTGGTGAGCCTGGCCCTGGCCCACTGCAGCACGGTAAATGATTAACATAGACCATTGTCACCCTCTGATTCAGATAACCACAGGGATTAGGGGCAGGGTGGGAGTCTGGCCCTGGGTCGTGCCTTTGTTTGGTCTTCCATTGTGCAAAGATGATGACTTTGTGAAAAGGAGGGAGAGTCTGTCAAAAGCTGCTTTCTCCTGAGGCTGAATCACTCGGCTACAGGACATACCTCCCCACCTGGCCGCCTCATGAGTCCCTGCTCCTCCCCTTCATTTTGGGTACTCCTGAGATCTGGCTCTGTAGCAGGCCCTTCCCCATCTCCAGTTCCAAGAAATGCTGACATTTCCCCAGAACAGGGTCACTTTGGAATGCATTTCCAGGCCAGTGAATCTGGCTTCCTCCTCCCCTCCTTCTCTATCACCACCACAGAGGCGGTCACTCTGAACCGGGGGCTGAGGATGTGACTCAGTGGCAGAGCACCTGCCTCAAAGTGAAGTGCTGGGAGCATAGCTCCGCAGAGTAGGGTTCGTAGCGGCAGAGTCCACCAGTGACAGTGCTTCATTCCTACATACACCTTTAAACCCCTGTCCTGTGGAGCCCACAGCTCAGCTCCTGCTTATAGATGAACTTCGGAATTATGGAGGGATGGACGCATGGATGGATGGACGGATGGATGGATGGATGCATGGATGCATGGATGGATAGATGCATGGATGGATGCATGGATGGATGGGTGGATAGATGTATGGATGCATGCATGCATGCATGAATAAGTAGGAGGTAGATGAGCAGATGAATAGGTAGGTGGGTGTTTGAGATCATGGATGAGTAGAGAAATGGATGGATAGGTAGCTAGATAGTGTCTTAGTCAGGAATAGCCACTACAGATAGATAGATAGATAGATAGATAGATAGATAGATAGATAGATAGATACATACATACATACATACATACATACATACATACATACACAGATACACAGATACATAGATACATAGATACATAGATAGATACATAGATACATAGGTACATAGATGATAGATATATACATAGATACATACTACATACATACATACATACATACATACATACATACATACATACATACATGAGTGGGTAGATGGATGGATGAGTAAGTGGCTAGGAGGTTGGGTAGATATATGGGTAGATGGGCAAATGGTTGTGCACTTTGAAACATGGGTGCAGACAGTGGTGTGGGGAGATGAGCTAATTTCAGGTCCGTGGTAGCTTTGAACCATTAGTAAAGCCGTCTTCACTTCCCCTGTCCAGTTTGTTGCCTTCCTGAAGTTTAGGTCCCTGAAGCCTCCTCTTGGATTCTCTTCTAGTCTCATCTCTGTTGCTGTGATAAAGCACTCTGACCAAAGCGACTTAGGGGAGGAAAGACTTTCTTTGGCTTGTACTTCTAGGTCACAGTCCACCACTGGGGGCCATCAAGGCAAGAACTCAAAGCAGGAACTTGAAGCAGAAACCACCGAGGAGCTGCTCTCTGGCTCACTGATAGACTCATGCTCAGCAGGTTTCTGGTCTTAATATTCATTTGTCACGTGGCATGGGGATGCTGCTTCATACACCTTAGCTGTCACATTGCCTACATTTTAATTGTAAACTAACCAACCTCCCCACAATGCCAGCACCCCTCTGAGCTGCCTTTTGTATCATAGTCCCTGTGTATATCAAAGCTCACACTGAACTGAGTTCTTATTGTAAAAGGCTTGTCCTCGCGTTAGTCTTTGCTGGTTTTGTCCACCAGTTGGACGTATGTGCTATCAGACAGCTTTCTTATGTAGCCCACAACTGTTGGCCCATGGATGGTGACACCCATAGTGGGTTGGTCCCATCAATCAAAAATCAGTCTCCCATGGGGTTGGGGATTTAGCTCAGTGGTAGAGTGCTTGCCTAACAAGCGCAAGGCCCTGGGTTCGGTCCCCAGCTCCGAAAAAAAAGAAAAAAGAAAAAAAAAATCAGTCTCCCATAGACATTCTCGCAGGCCTATCAGGGCATTCCTCAGTGTCAGCTGAGGCTTTTCTCTCAGTTTTTCTCCAGGCTCTGTCAAAGTAGAAATGGAAGCTAATATAATGAGGACACTCTACCCCTATTTGACCCAAAAACATATCACTTCTAAGTCATAACCTTTCAATTCCCTGTCCCTGAGACTTCCTGCTAATATTATATTATAAAATACAATACGGCTTTCAAAGCCTCAGTCTTTACATTTTGCAACACTTTAAAAGTCCAAGGTCCTTTGTAAAATCCAAAGTGTCTTAACTGTGAGCTTCAACAAAAATTTAAAAAAAAAATAGTTATAAACTTTCTTATCCCAAAAGGAGAGAGCAAAGCAAAACTAAAATCCAGTGGTGTGAGTCCGAATTCTGTAGCTCAGCGTTTGACATCTGGAGCTCATTCATGATCTTCTGGACTCCAAAGGGCTTGGTTGACCTCACTTCCCCAGCTCTGCCACTCCTGGCACACAAGGCTTGTCTCCTCGTCTGAGGTCAGCTCAGCCCACACTTGTTTCTGTCCTTGGTAGGCATCCCACACTTCCACCATCTCTGATGTCCTGGAGGTCCTATTGGAACCGAGGCTGTACCTTCACCAGTGGCCTCTCTTGGCCTTTCTTTAGAAACGCCGACCCTGCAACCCACTGGCAGACTTCACGCTTTCCATGGCTCCTTTAATCGTGTAGCTTCCCTACCTTTAAAACTGGTACTGCAGAGGAGACCCTCAGGTGTTGTCAAGTTCAAGTACCGCTTGAACATTAGCTTCTGGGGACAGCCCTGAGAAAATCCGTCCCATTGTCCTAATGAAACAGAGAGAATTTTACCTCAACAAACCGGTTTCCTACTAACCCCAGACGATTCTTTGACCCTAGCTGACAGCAAGCACAGGTTCTTAATTCAAAAATATCACACAAATGGCAAAGATAGAAATTACCTCCCTCTGAAAGCTCACGAGCCAGGCCTCCGCAGCCCACATTTCTCACTGCATTCTTGGTGTCTAAGCTCCCACAAAACGTTCCATTAACCTCTGAACACTCGATCGTTTCGCCCAGCTTAAATCCCAAAATCCTCCACAGTCCTGCAACAGAATTCCCGAAGGCGGGGTTGGGGATTTAGCTCAGTGGTAGAGCACTTGCCTAAGAAGCGCAAGGCCCTGGGTTCGGTCCCCAGCTCCAAAAAAAAGAACCAAAAAAAAAAAAAAAAGAATTCCCGAAGGCATAAGACCCACGCGCTCAACTGTACCACGGCAACGTCTCGGTACTAGTTTCCACCTTCTCTACTTTTTCGTGATTAAACACTCTAACCAAAAGTGACTGAGGGAAGGAAACGGGTTATTCGGCTTACGCTGCAGGTGACAGGCTATCCTTGAGGGGCATCAGGGAGCAGAAGCCATGAAGAAACTGCTCGGTGACTCACGCTCTGGCTCTGTCCTAGGCTCATGCTTGGCTGACTTGTGTATACAGCCGGAGGTTATCTGCTTAGGGATGGTGTCATCCACGGTGAGCCGTTTCCTCCGACACCAATTAACACCCACAAGCCAATGGGATCTAGGCAATTCCTCAATCGAAGGCCTTTCTCTCGGGTGACTGTGGGCTGTGTCAAGATGATGTCATGCTAACGGATTCTTTCAGGGATAAAACGGACAACACGTAGGTGAGCTTAGAGCCCCCCCCCCCAGCTTGCAGTAGCCGCTTGGCAAAGCCACCCTGTCCCTTCCTTCATTCCTGCTCAAGTGATAGACGGATCTGAATTATGTCCTGCCTTCTGGAAGGAAGAGATCAAAGTTCTGGATACTGAGATGGCAAGCGGAAGATTCTTCTTTTAAAACGCAGGCGCTTCTCTGAAAAGCTCTAACCATAATCCCATCAAGGGAGGTGAACCTGTGCTGGGGAGTAGGCTCCCAGCTCTCTGACTCCACGCCCCCCTGCCCTGGACTGAGCTCTTCAGCGTTGTTCTGGCCAGCTCCAGCCTGAGGCCTGTGGGCTGGAGGCTGAACCAAGAAACCGGATCTACTCTGCGCATCCTGGGCGTCCAGGACCTCTAGGATGCTCAGAAGTCCTGGATGTTCCCGACTCCACCCTAGGAACAAGGACACCAACCGCCGGGGATGCCACCATGCCTCACACAGGACAGCAGGAGCCTGGGTTTCACACAGGCTGAGATCTGGCTGCCTCTGGCTGTGTGTACTGGTCCAAAGGAGAAAAGCAACAACTTCAAGTGGATTCACTGTCAGCGAACAGCTCAAACCACTTCAGAAAATGTTGACTTGCTTCACTTCACTGTGCTACCAACATGCATTAAAACCAACTCAGGGTGCTTTCCATAGAGGAGCAAGTAGTTATGGTCCCCCTAAATCATACTCTGAGACTGTTCCCCATTCACCTCTGCCCTCAGCAACACGGCTGTGAGGGGCAAGTGAGGTATGTCAAAGTGCCCCACGAGAGAGGAAACTGAGACACACTTCTGGGCTCCTAACTCTGCCCTTTCTGGTTGGGAGTGATGTCGGCCACACGCTTGGGGAAGGCGAGAGGGTGCCTTTGGTTGACGCATACACAGCCATACACAGCCGAGTCATCTTGCTGACATCAGAAGCCATCTCAACTCACTGAAGATCAGTTCAGAGTCAGCCCCTGGGCTCAGTAGTGCTGCGTACCAGTGGTGACTGCTTTCAGAGTCCCTGAGAGGAAGCTCTCAGAAGAAAGCAACTGCCAGGGGTGGAGGGGTTGGGCAAGCAAGTGGAAAGATACGGGCAGTTGAGGCCGTAGCCTGGGCTTCCTCTGCAGATACAAGCTGTTGCCCCATGCTCCCGATGAGAAAAGTGAGCCTCAAAAGGAATGATGGGCACAGCGATTGAACCTGAGCACGTGAACCCCACCTGCTTTGCTCGGGAAGAGCATTACGTCAGCCAGTTGTGAGATCCGACTTGTCGATTCGGCTCACAATGAACGATAAATACAGAGTGCACACATGAATGAACAACTGGGCGTACCCTTCACACAAGCACACATACACAAGCACATACAATGTGTGCACACACAGAGTGACTTCTCCTGCCATTTCTACAAATTAAAACTGGGCGTTGGTCTGGAGAGGTGGCTCAGTGGTTAAGAGCACACACTGCTGTTGCAGAGGGCATGAGTCCCGCTCCCAACACCCGAATCAAGCACCTCACTACTGCCCGACACTACAGTCCCAGAGGATCTGATGCCCTCTTTTGTCCTCTGCAGCCACTTCACTCACAGACTAACAGACACACACACACACACACACACACACACACACACACACTTTTTAAAGAAGAAAAAATGGAAGTAATAAAATGGGCACCTCAGGGGAGAAGGGTACCCCAAGCCTCCCTGCGGATGCCTGCATCACCTTCTGTAGTACTGTCATAGCACTGCCTGATTTTCCAGCGTCTACCCTGGGGCTAGCCTCATCCACAGTGACCTTCTATCAAGCTACTTCCTTAACATTTGGCTGCAACAGGTACAGAGTGACCATTGATCTACATTCTTCCTAGAGACAGCAGCCACAGGCAGCAGGAGCACAGCAGTCACAGACAGGAGCACAGCAGTCACAGACAGGAGCACAGCAGTCACAGACAGCAGGAGCACATCAGCCACAGACAGCAGGAGCACAGCAGTCACAGACAGGAGGAGCACAGCAGCCACAGACAGGAGGAGCACAGCAGTCACAGACAGGAGCACAGCAGTCACAGACAGGAGCACAGCAGTCACAGACAGGAGCACAGCAGTCACAGACAGGAGGAGCACAGCAGCCACAGACAGGAGCACAGCAGTCACAGACAGGAGGAGCACAGCAGCCACAGACAGCAGGAGCACAGCAGTCACAGACAGGAGCACAGCAGTCACAGACAGGAGCACAGCAGTCACAGACAGGAGCACAGCAGCCACAGACAGCAGGAGCACAGCAGTCACAGACAGGAGGAGCACAGCAGTCACAGACAGCAGGAGCACAGCAGCCACAGACAGCAGGAGCACAGCAGTCACAGACAGCAGGAGCACAGCAGTCACAGACAGGAGGAGCACAGCAGTCACAGACAGCAGGAGCACAGCAGCCACAGACAGCAGGAGCACAGCAGTCACAGACAGCAGGAGCACAGCAGTCACAGACAGGAGCACAGCAGTCACAGACAGGAGCACAGCAGTCACAGACAGGAGGAGCACAGCAGTCACAGACAGGAGGAGCACAGCAGCCACAGACAGGAGCACAGCAGTCACAGACAGGAGGAGCACAGCAGCCACAGACAGGAGCACAGCAGTCACAGACAGGAGGAGCACAGCAGCCACAGACAGGAGGAGCACAGCAGTCACAGACAGGAGCACAGCAGTCACAGACAGGAGCACAGCAGTCACAGACAGCAGGAGCACAGCAGCCACAGACAGGAGCACAGCAGTCACAGACAGGAGCACAGCAGCCACAGACAGGAGGAGCACAGCAGCCACAGACAGGAGGAGCACAGCAGTCACAGACAGGAGCACAGCAGTCACAGACAGGAGCACAGCAGTCACAGACAGCAGGAGCACAGCAGTCACAGACAGCAGGAGCACAGCAGCCACAGACAGGAGCACAGCAGTCACAGACAGGAGCACAGCAGTCACAGACAGGAGCACAGCAGTCACAGACAGGAGCACAGCAGTCACAGACAGCAGGAGCACAGCAGTCACAGACAGGAGCACAGCAGTCACAGACAGCAGGAGCACAGCAGTCACAGACAGGAGGAGCACAGCAGTCACAGACAGGAGGAGCACAGCAGTCACAGACAGCAGGAGCACAGCAGTCACAGACAGGAGCACAGCAGTCACAGACAGCAGGAGCACAGCAGTCACAGACAGGAGCACAGCAGTCACAGACAGGAGCACAGCAGTCACAGACAGGAGCACAGCAGCCACAGACAGGAGCACAGCAGTCACAGACAGCAGGAGCACAACAGTCACAGACAGGAGCACAGCAGTCACAGACAGGAGCACAGCATGCTGGCAGAAGGCTCTGCTCCATCCCAGGAGAAGGCACGGCCACCATCCTGCTCAACCCAGAATCTCTAACCTTCATGGAGTTCCACACCAGCCCCACCACCCACAGACACAGGCCAACTCTCAGTGAAGTCTGTGCCATCCTACCCAGGAGGAACCTGGGGGAGAAACAAAGAGAAGGGGTAGAGAGGTCTGCCCACCTTCTGAGTCCTCGGTGTGTCCCTGGAGGGCAAATTTAAATGTGATACAGGAGCAAAGCAGTTAAAAGCTACTCTTCAAAACCGTGGTCTGCCGGAGGGAAAGCATCCTGCACCCCAGCTCTTTCCCCCTGGCTGGCTGGTAAGCCAAGCATGAAGAACAGGAGGGGGAGCCTGACTCTGTGAGGAGCGGGGAGGCAGGTGGCTGAAGAGTTCGGGAAGGGGTGGAGGCAGGGATGCCTGAACAATGTGGCCGTGCCAATCACTCCGTGGCCACTGGAAGGAAGGAAAGATCCTTCAAGTGCCTGGAACGGCAAGCTAACGGGAGCCCCCAGGAATATTTTTGTGAGTCGCATCTTAGTGAGTATTTACATATTTATTAAGGAAAACATTAGAAGTGTTTAATTCAATGACTTCTGAGTTTTCTCCGCACACCTGAGCTTTTGCCAACAGTGATGCTGACTGCTTCAGACACAAGTGGTTCCTGGTCCTCGGAGACGAGGAAGGGGGCCATGTGGGGCCTGCCTGGGGCAAGGCCTCAGGATCAAGGGAACTGTCAGGAGGCACCAAGTGAGTGCCAGAACTTTCCTTGGTATCAAACCAATGCTGCTCTGACCTTTTGGGGTTTTTAAGTGTAGTGTATAAAAAAGTATATCTTATGCCATAACTCAATGCGTGTGCATGAACACACACACCACACACACACACACACACACACACACACACCACACACTCACCGCAGGTCCTCCTTACCATGATGAGCAAGCAGTACATGCTGGCACTTTTTGTAGTCATGCAGACAGTTCTGTGTGCTGAGTTCCGTTGTGATTCTACGTGAAGTTCAAGGAGAATCAGCAGAGTTGGGGTGGGGTAGGGCTTGACTTACACGATCAGGGTCACGTAACCCTTGGTTTCAGGTTCAGATGCACTCTGTTATAGAGCTTCTGGTCAGAGAGCAGAAGGAAGATGGCCTCATGGTCCTATAGCAAGAATTAAATGAGATCCCATGTCTAAGCCATTACCACTAGGCCTGGCCCACAGTCCGCTCCTAAGGGAATGCTTACGGCAGTTACGCTGGTGGCTGTCTCTTGGCTATAGTGTCAGGGTTGAGACAGAGGGCAGGGCTGAGCCACCGGGGTTCAGATCATAGGCCCTCAGTTATTCACTCTCCAGCCTCTGGCTCTGCACCTGGGGACTAAAATCAATGCAGAGAAAGTGATTAGCAGGAAGCTTGGCACACAGGGAATGTTGAGTAAAAGACGGATGTCACCTCATGTGTGCATGGGGAAGAAGTTTCTGAGTCTGGAAGTGAAGGAGGATGCCAGGTTCCAGACTGAGGTGAGGGAGTTGGAGAGAGGCTCAGAGTTAGTCTGCAGACTTGAACAATAACTGGATGAATGGGTACATCCTGTCCCCAACCAGAATTCATCCAGGCTCTTTGAAGACATGGAATAGTGTTGTTTGAAAGGATGAGGCACAAAATCCACCAGAGAACCACCTAGATCAATAACACCATAGAAAAAGCTCTCCCAGCTGAGCCTGTCACCTTCTATTGTCACCCATGGTAGCTGAACACCAGGTGTCCAGGAATATAGGATATTTGTGCCTGGATTGTGGGCGTAAGAAGAAGTATGATCCTTGGATTGCTGGAGCCAGTCCAACCTGAACCTGACCAATCAGAATTGGAGAAGGAGGGCTAGGAGGGGGAATGTCATCCAATGATATCTGGGCTGGGGAGCTGGCTTAGGCTGTAAAGTGCTTACTGCACAGAATCTATGCAAGAATCCTTGGCATGGTGTCTGCTGCGTTTGTAATCCCAGCACTGGGCACATGGAAACAGGGGGTCCCTTGGGAAGTCCCAGGCCAATGGAAACCCCATCTCAAAAACCAAATCTGAGGAATGACACATGAGGTTGTCCTCTGGCACCTACACAAAAGGGAGGGGAGAGGGAGGGGCAAGGGGGAAAAGAGGAGAGAGCGGGCATAGGGAGGGGAGGAAGAGTAGGAGGAGAGAAAGAGGAAGAGAAGGAAGAGACAGAGAAGGAAGTAGAGGAGGAGAAAGGAGGAAAGAAGGAGGAGGAAGAAAGAGGGGGCAATGGAGGGAGAGGAGAAGAAAAGGTCATGTGGTAAGAGCTAGCCTGTACCTTCATCCTGTAGCTCTTGGTTTCCTGCTGCGGTCATGTGACCTCCCTGGCATGTACTCTCTGCCTCTGTGGCCTCTGCTTCCCCATCGGTGCAGCATGCAGGGCATGGATGTCGCATGATGTTCCTAGATGCTCTGCGTGTTTTCCGTGCCTGCCTTCCTGCAGCACCTGCAGAGCCTCTGTACCCAGAGCCCACGAAAAGGAAAGCATTTCAGTGCCTTACCTCCGGGAAACTTCTGTGGTGCAGAAAATCCCCGGCAACAACTCTCTTCAAGCCTCTCTCCCCCGGAGCCACAGTTTGTGCTGCTCATGGCCTCAGTAGCTAAACCTCCCTGTGTTTCTCTCTCTCTCCAGGCACCGCCAAAGCAGCCTCTCTGAGTGTCCCTCAGCTCTTTGCGAAGTGAGTACTCTGGCCACACCCCCTTTTAGCTTTTACTACTACTTCAGATGGTGGAGGCAGGGCTGGGGGTGGAGTGCTCTGGAACCAGTTTGCCAAATTGGAGCACCAGCATGGACACAGCCAGATGGCCTGGCACAGGTAGCCTGAGCCTCAGTTTCCTATCTAGGAAAGGCGACCATTGAGTGACCGGTCCCACAAAGCACAAATGAGTTGCTTAGAATGGGCTCTCCCTCTGTTCTTTTCTCCTTTCTGGAGTTTGCTCTATTACCATTCTTTCCTTTTCCTGTTTAGACTCCTCCTCTCCTTCCCTTCCTCCTCCCCTGTCTCCGTCTCCCCTCCTTCTCTTCCTGCTCTCTCCCTCCCCACACCATTGCCCTACTTTCACCCCATCTGTCCTTTGGTCCTTTCTTCAGCTCCAACATTCCCCTGAGACTCCTAGGTCCCAAAGCCCATATGAGCCCAAGGATGAGAGAGGAGAGGACATAGCCCTGTCTCAGAAGGGCTCCCAGTCCAGTGAGGAGTCAGAGAGCCCTCAGGTTAGACCTGGGTAGATGGTGCCCCCCCCAGGCTTCCAGAATGCTCCCTTTCTGAGTGCCACAGAGGAGCCCTGGTGAGGGCATTGGCCCAGGCTGCTTCTCTCTCAGGAAGATATTGTAGCAGTGGCAGCCGCTGAGCCCAGTAAAGAGCGCTTTCTCTCTCTCTCTCTCTCTCTCTCTCTCTCTCTCTCTCTCTCTCTCTCTCTGTATGTGTGTGTGGGTTATACATGGGGAATGTGTAGGGTGATGTGTGGATTAGTGAGGTGGGGGGAGGTAAGCTTGTAAGGTCTGTGGGATGTGCAGGGTGTGGGTGTGCATGTGTATGTGCTCATGTGAGTGTGTGTATATGTGTAAATGCAGGCACATTAGTGTGGAGGTCAGAGGTCAACATTAGCTATCTCCCTCAGTCACTTTCTCATTGAGCTTAGAGCACAGAGACTGGGACAGGCAGGCTGGCCAGTGAGTTCCTATCTCTGCTCCCCCCAGGTTGGAATTACAAGGGTGTTTCTGGTGTTTGGCTTTGTCCATGGGTCCTGGGTTAGGACTCGGGTCCTTGTTACTTTGCCCCATGAATCACTTTCCAAGTCCCCACTTCTCTAGGTTTTTAACTTGAGCCCCAGTTCAATCCAAGTCTCTTCTGTGGGCTTCAATGGGACACTGGAGTGACAGTCTTGGATTCCCACCTTGAACTTTGCTATGGGAACATAGGATGTGACCCGGGAACACTACCAAATAAGGGCCTCTTCTCAGCAGAAAGTTCTACTGATCATACTACACCACAGACCCCCTGATCTCACCTCAGGCATCCACGGAGCTGAACAGTGGCTGGTGGAACACATTCCAGACCCCAGCCTGGTGTCTCCAGGTACAAGTCCCTCAAAGGAATCCTGAAATGGCAGGAATGAAACCTTCTGGGAAGCAGATCACATCTGTTTGTGATCTTGTACCCTTTGGCATTCTATTCACATCTGCCCTGAAGCTTCAGACCAGGGAAAAAACAGAGGGTTTCATATCAGCCTAAAGGATACACTAGAAGTAGACAGACCTTAGCTGATAGAAGGAGGCCAGCCCCAGCTCCGTGTTCCCAGCCGTGTTCGCTGAGACTCAAGCTAAGAGAATAAACACATGGGGTCATGTTCAACCAGCTGTGGATCTAAAAAGTCTAGCAGAGTGAAGGCATTCGGTATGGGGCCTCCGGATCCATGACTGTCCCCGAGCTCTTAGTGGGTTAATGAGTGTTCCTCTGTCTATCTCCCGACAAAAACTGAGAACCTCCCCATGTCATCAGAACCAAGGCTTCACTGGCCACTTGAAAATGACCTGGACCAGAACCTGGTTTGCAATGGGAAGGGAATTGTCAGCTGTCTGCCACCAAGGGAAGTGGATGGTGGGTGTGGTACAGACAGAGTGTAACAGTCTAGTGATGGTCATATAGAGTCCAGATGATAGTGCAGCTGCAGGCTGGAGGAGGGAGGTGGAGTCAGGAAGATCTCTGGATCTCATTGGTCAGCAAGGCCAGCCAAGCAAGAGAGCTCTGGGTTTAGGAGAGACACTCAAAACTAAGTCTCAAAAACTAAGGTGAGGAGTGACAACGGAAGATACCAGGTGTCATCTTCCTGCCGCCTTCATGCGTGTGCAGGCACATGCACACACCTGCACACAGATGTGTACGCAAAGACAGAGATAATCAGGCTGGCCATGGTAATGGACAAACATGGGGATCTCCTCAACAAAGGCTTTATGTCTCCCATGTGAAGTCTGATGTGGACCTGGTAGAACTCTCCAGAAGGCTTCCCTATGCTGGCTAACACCGGGATCCAGCATCTCTGGGTTATAGCTTTGCTACGGTGGTGACGTCGTCTCTGTTGCTGGCCAAAGAGAGGGAAAGGAGGGCCGGCCACAGTCTGCGGTTTGCAACATGCCTGCCCACATCTTGTTAGATGGAGCCCTGACCCGCAGTAGAATCTGACTGCACTGAAGATGGCAAACACATCTTCTTGGTTCCCAGGGAGAACAAGAACAGGATGAGGTGGGAATATGCTAGAATGGTACCTTTGCTCTGGAAAGCGTAAAGCCTGAGGGAAAAAAATGGTAGTGATGCCAAGATCCAGGGGAAGAGATGCTGGGCTAGACCAGGAGATTTAATCACCTCTCTTTCCCCCAGGTCTCACCCACGTGTCCCTCCGGGTCAGTCCTCTGCAGCCATGGCAGCCTATGGCCAGACACAGTACAGCACAGGCATCCAGCAGACGCCACCCTATACAGCGTACCCACCTCCGGCGCAAGCCTATGGAATCCCCCCTTACAGTGAGTACCAAGCGAGCCCTTCCTTGCCAACCCCTGGCAACCACAACACCGTGACGCCTTCACGCCTGCGTGCGGGGTGATACATGTGGCTGGATTACTTTCGGCATGGGAGTAAAGGGGAGAGAGAGCACAGCTGACGTGTGACACTGATTCTTCCGGACTGTGTCAGGGGGCCTCTGTCAGTTTCCTGAATCAGAACCCTAACCATGCCAGACTCAGGAAAATGAGACGTTAGTGACTCGTATACTAAATCACATCCGGAGATGAAGCCGGCATCAGGTACGGCTGGAGCCAGGTGCTCCGGTGGGTGCCATCCTGGGGGGTCTGACGCGATGTCTCTGGCTCGATGCACAAGCCTGACAACCTGAGTCTGATCACTGGCAGCCATTAAGGGTAGAAGGAAAATAACTCAACTCTACAAGCCGCCCTCCAACCGTCTCATGGGCACACATACATGCACTGTCTCCATGGAGCTCATGGGACATTGGATTTGTTTTTGCGTGCTTTCTTCTGAGTGGCCTTCGCTCCCACAGGGTGGTCTCCATGTGGTGACACAGACAGAACCTGTCAACTCTGGCCTTTGAAAGTCAGAGGGTGGGCTGGAGAGATGGCTTAGTGGTTAAGAGCATTGACTGCTCTTCCAGAGGTTCTGAGTTCAAATCCCAGCAACCACATGGTGGCTCACAGCCATCTGTAATGAGATCTGATGCCCTCTTCTGGTGTGTCTGAAGACAGCTACAGTGTACTTATATATAATAAATAAATCTTAAAAAAAAGTCAGAGGGTTCCTGCTCTCAGCCCTTCCCAAAGGAGCACGTGTTGGTCCTCAGTGCCAACCTGGGTCATGTGACAGTGCTTAGCACAAAGGTCAGAAATGGGATGAGGGAGCTGAGGAGGCCATCAATCACACGCTATGTATAAGGAGGGGCAGCTAGCTCTCTTGAAGTCAGGTACAATGGGGAGACACTAGGGGTGGGGTGGGGGGACCTCAGCACCTCAGAGCAGAAAAGCGTTATGTCACTGGCTTCAGGCCAGGGGCCTAGGAACTCAAATGCTATCAGAAATCTGCTCCCTTTCCTTGTGTGTGGGCTTCAATGTCTGCAAGTTCTCCCACTGCAGTGGCAGATCTGGCCCTGAGCACTTCCAAGCTGCAAGCCTCACAAACAGAGACCCGTCCCTGCCTGGAACAAGTCCCAGAGCTCCCTCTGACTAGGCGCCATGCTGTCCCTCACCCAGACTCCAGAGCAGGAGAAACGGAATGCTCTAGTTAGCATCTGTGAGCCCCGTATCCCTGCACAACCAGGGGCCAGGCCCAGCTCGTGTGGAACAACCAATCTAATGGAAAGAAGGGAAGATACTAGGAGAAGGGACAGCTGGTCGCAGAGTCCCCACTCCCATGACACTTCCATGTACACACATGTGTCTGAGACCTGAACATGGCAGTGCATGCCGGTAATCTCCAGTGGTCAGGGGCCAGGGCTAGAGTAGTAGCTCAGCTGGCACAGGGCTCGTCCAGCATGCACAGCATCCTAGGTTCTATCGCAGCACTGCATAAACCAGGCGTGGCACTTTGAAAGTAAAGGAAAAGGATTAGGAGTTCTAGATAGTTCTCGCTGTGTAGTGAGTTTGAGGAACAGCCTGGGATGCATGAGACCAGAGAGAGAGAGAGAGACAGAGAGAGACAGAGAGACAGAGAGACAGAGACAGAGAGAGACACAGAGAGAGAGACAGAGAGAGACAGAGAGAGACACAGAGAGAGACAGAGACAGAGAGAGACACAGAGAGAGACAGAGACAGAGACAGAGACAGAGACACAGAGAGAGAGAGACAGAGAGACAGAGAGAGAGACAGAGACAGAGAGATCATACACAAGCTGAGTCTAGCACTCCTGTGACTTCTGGTTTAGAGGACACTGTCTGGACTCAGTGGCTCTTCTGCGGGTGGCAGGGAAGGACTCTAACCTTGTGACTTTGTTGCTTCTGCTTCCGTCCAAGGTATCAAGACAGAAGACAGTTTGAATCACTCGCCCAGCCAGAGTGGGTTCCTGAGCTACGGACCGAGCTTCAGCACCGCGCCTGCTGGACAGAGCCCCTACACCTACCCAGTGCACAGTGAGTGTAGTGCTCAGCCCTCCCGGCCACTGTCTGGGACACCCCCGGGGTAGACGTCCATCCATCCATTCACCCACTCCGCAGACTTCCAGGGCGCTGGCTGTTTACCGCTCCATCTTAAGTGATGGCCAAAACTCGAGTTCTGCCCTGTGGGGAGAGCCCATGGACCTGTCAGAGACGGGATACGCACACCGGCAGATAACCAGGTAGTCTGCCAGAAACCGAGAACAGCGAAGCAGCAGAGTTGACAACCAGCTGAGAGGCCAGGGGAGAGGGGCAACAGACTGTGACACTGGGCAAAGGCAAGGGTGAGGTGGCGCTAGCTAGGTGCACACCCAGGAAGATGATCACAAGCAGAGGGAACGGACGATACAAATGGCCATCTGGCAAAAGATATGTCATTGTGTTTAAGGAACAGAACAGACTGAGGGAGTCCCTGAGAAGGGATCCTCAGGGAGAGTAAGGGAGTGAGGTCCATGCAGCCGTATTGACTTGCATTCTAAGTGTTATTAATAGAGAAAGTCCATTGATAAGACTCAGGGCGTCTATCCAGGGAACAATAGGCACACAGGGAAACAGACTGGTTCCAGGTCACAGGTGGTCCTGCAACCCCCACGTGACTCAGAATGGATCTGCTGGGCTCCCCAACTCACTTCTCCCTCCTTGCCCCTCCCAGGGTTCCTGCTCTGCTCGATCCCCCAGTGGTGCTTGGGGCTGATGCCCAGAGCAGGGGATTGTGGCAGTGGCTCTGGGGACCTCCCACTCTGCTGCTTTCCCTATAAGCCATCGGGGCTGGAATATGGCCCCGGGAAAAATGCAATGGTGACTGAGTGGGCTCAAGGGTGGGCGTGATCTTATTTAAAATGGCTACTGGGAAGTGTGGCCACTTCTGGGTTTCGTTTGTTTCACTAAGAACTATACAAACATCTTCGGAGTCTGTGGAGAAGGTGGGTGGTGAGCAGTCACAGGCAGGAGGATGATCCCACCCAGAGTCATGTCTCAGCACCCAGTGGTTGCCGAGTCAGGGTGCCACACAGCCATTACCACTCTCTGAAGAATTGAGGCAGTAAAGAATTGAGGCAGTAATTGCACCCACTTCACAGAAGAAGAAACTGAGGGGTCAAGGGAATGACCAGTTTGGCCAGTGTCATGACAAGAACTTTAGATCTTACCTCAAGTTGAGCAGGATCTTGTATGTCTCCTCGGGGTGGTGTCCCATCCCTCAGCCTCCACCCCAAACCTTTGACCCTTACTACATCTCCTTCCTCCTCTGCTTCTGATATTGTCCCTGACATCCTGCCAGTGGCCATTCTGAGTCCCCTTGGAGGGTGACAGCTGGTGATCCATCCCTGAAAGCCGATGAGGAAAGGAACCATTCTTGGCAGTGAAGGCTCCCTGAGTCTGTGAGCTTGAGTTTGCATGGGGTCAATCCTTAGCTTTTCAGATAGAAACTACGGTGCTGACTTAGGCTTCCATGACTGACAGGGCTGACTAGGGGACACTGTCCATCCTTATCCCAGTTGTGTACCCTCCAGAGGTGTTTCCCACATTCATTCCCTCTATTACTGAATGCTGGCTTTGAGCCTGGCAGGGGCTAAGGAGGCAACAGTGAACAAGGGAACGCTCAGGAGAGCTGGGCAGTAATCCACACAGGGAAACAGTTACAGATCATGGCCAAGACTGCGAAGGAGACACTCGGGGTGTCATGGGTGTGTGTATGTGTGTGTGTGTGTGTGTGTGTGAGAGAGAGAGAGAGAGAGAGAGAGAGAGAGAGAGAGAGAGAGAGAGAGAGAGAAACAGGCATATCTGCCCTATGACATGGGCACTGTGACCCCTCCCCTCTATTAGACAGAGAACCCCAGGGCACTCTATGGGTAACTCGAGCAAGGTCATGTGACCCGAGCAGTGCTATGTGGCCTGGCATTTCTCCAGCCTAGGTACATAGCCCACAGCATCCTGTCCCGTTTAGAAAGTGACTTTCAGCAGGAGAGAAGAGACTCCGGCTTGGACCCCACCCCACCTCAATCTCCATGAGGTCTTCACAAATCAAATGCTTTTCCTGCTTATTTCCAGACAACCATGGAAATGGTGTCTGCTATTTTCTCATGGTCCTCATGGCCGCCATGTGTGGCTGGGGCTGAACTTCCTGCTAGCTTGCTCTAAGCCAGACCCTGATGGGAGGGCCAGGCCTCTTCATTTTTAACAAACACACGGGGCTCACACCTGGGCCCATGTGCCTGCCCTGAGTGTTCCAGAGAAGGTATAAACTCTCAGATGACTCGTGTATTTCAGACAGTTATGGAACTTAATTCTGTGGAGCAAGGCAGGCGTAAGGGAAAGACTGAGATGGCTGGGCAGGGCCTGAGGATGCCAGTGAGCATCCTAGCATCATCCTGTCACGGGAAGCCAGGATTCCTTACTAAAAATCCATGATTTTGTAAAAGCACACAGGGGAGAAATAGGACCATCCCCCACTCTACAGATTGATAAACAGACACCACAAGTGTGGCAAGCACTGAGTAGGCCAATGTCTCCCCTTCATCTCCAGGTTTCTCCTCTCCTGTGTCCAGAAAGTGTACTTTCCTTGGTGGCGGCCATTCTGACTGGGTTGTAACCAAATGTACTCTTTGTTCTTTTTTTAAAGACTTATTTTATGTGTGTGAATACACTGTTGGTGTCTTCAGACACACCATAAGAGGGCATCGGGTCCCATCACAGATGATTGTGGGCCACCATGTGGTTGCTGGGATTCGAACTCAGGACCTCTGGAAGAGCAGTCAGTGCTCCTAACCGCTGAGCCATCTCTCCAGCCCCTCGTATTTGTCTTATCAGGTGTATATGTTTAAACTCATCTAGTGCTTGCCAAAATATAATTCGTTCACTATAAACTTTGCCCTCTGAGAGGGTTTAGTCCAGGGCATTGACATAGCTGTGCAATTTCCACAAATGTTTACAGCACCCCAAAAACACACCTCTGAGGGCTGTGGCTCAGTGTTAGAGCACTTGACAACCATGTATGAGGTCCTAGGTTCAATTCCTGGTAGAGGAGAAAACAAAGAAAGACACCCCTCTCTCGAGTAGAATCTTTCAGTATCCAGTGGAAGTCTCTCTTTCACATTAGTTTGGGGAGGTTAAATATTCACATTAATTTTGGAAGGTTAAAGATCTGTAGACATTTCCTTCCATCCTGGTCCCTACACCCAGTCAGTATCCAGACCTCAGACCTCTTGTAGAGTGCCTGGGAACCCACGCAGAACCCCTTATGCAGACAGAGGCACTATGAACAGTCTGTCAGATCCTGTTACCATGACAGCGGCCACAAAAAACTGCATCCTCTGGGTGACTCCTTTACACTGGAGTCTCTCTGCACTGCAGACTTGATGTGTGCTCATGTGTCACTGCATAGCCCCCTTTTTGACTCTGTGCTCCAAGTTTACTGTGCCTTCATGGTCTATGGGCTCATAGTTTTCAGTTAGTACTTCTTCAAAGACTTCTTTCTGGGCTGGGGAGATGGCTCGGTTGATAACAGTGATTGCCTCAGGCATGAGGGCCTGAGTTCAAGTTCCCCGGAACCCACATTAAAATACAGCACCGAGGAGGCAGAGACAAGTGGAATTCTGGGATTCCCTGGCCAACCAGCCTAGCCTACCTGGTGAGCTCCAATCCTCTCTCCAGCAGAAATCTTGACCCAAAAGAGGTAGATGGTGTGACTGAAGGTGCGCTTACTGAGGATACAAGAAGCCCTTCCTCAGGATACAAGTGCTCCATCCTCAGCTTGACGTAGCCTGGGCGTGGTGGCTCACACCTGTAATCCTAGCACATGGGAGACGGAGGTGGGAGGATCAGAAGTTCAAGGCCAGCTTGAGCTGTGCAGCAAGTTTGAGACCAGCATTTTTGCTCCACTGAGATGAGCCTTCCAGAGCATTCGCCCAATGCTTGTGAATGGTAGTGCTCTCTCTGGTGGGGGAATCGGGAGTCCTGCTCATGGAAAGCTCTGGAGGCTGTTTTTCCCTCGTCACCTGGGTAGTTTCCTCACACCCATGGCGTCCCCAAACTCTCAGCCCAGTCCTTACACACTGGCCTTTCACCCTATACATCCGAGTCACAATGCTTCCTGCAGGTATGGCTCCTCCCTGGTGCCCATCGTGAAGAGGGCACCGTGTATTTGCCACCTGCTTCAGGTCTAACTGGGGTCACTGCCCCAATTGCCTGATGCCCGACACCTGGTAAATGGCGTTTTTAAATTCTGCCAGCCAGAAGGATACACGCTCCCTGAGCCTCAGTCGTGCCCTCTGGGTAGTGTCATTTGTCATTTGTCTTGTCGTGAATGCTGCCAGCTTCGCAGACATGGCCTTTCTCCATGTTTTGTGGAACCTTATTCTTGCCAACCTCTGAGCCTCTTCTTGACCTTGTCACAATGCACCCTTGACGCTGTCCTATATCAATCAAAATGTTTGCACCAGTGTTTGTCTGTGGTGTGTGTGTGTGTGTGTGTGTGTGTGTGTGTGTGTGTGCACATGTTGGAGGGCAGGGAACCTGTACACATGTGGGCCTGTGTAGATACCAGAAGTCAGCCTTGAGTGTCTTCCTCTCTTGCTCCCTGCCTTACCTTTTGGGACAGAGTCTTTCACTGAATGTGGAACTTGCCAGTTTGGACAGTTTAGCTGGCCAGTGGGCCTCACATATCCTCCTGTCTCCACTTCCATTAGAGGCAAACTCTCAGCCTTTTTTGTTGATGCTGGGATCCAACTCAGGCCTTCATACTTGCAAGAAAGTGCTTACCTGACTGGGCCATATCCCCATCCCAGCGGCCATGTCTACATACAGGCTGCCCTTGTTTTGTTCTTGTTCCTTGACAGCTGGTTTTAAGGTTATCTTGAGAAGCTCTTGGAAAGTTAGATAGGGGTACACTAGGGTGGCTTTCCTTTCCCATTTTGTAATCTGGGTCCATATTTTCTGAGGAACCACAAGACCCTGGAACAGAAATGAAAGAAGTTAATTACAAGCCAAGTGCAGGTGAATTTAAGGCCAGGGTGCAGGTGAGGGCAGGTGTAGTGGGGACAGGTGTAGTGGGGACAGGTTCAGTGTGGACAGGTGTAGTGTGGGCAGGTGCAGTGGTGACAGTTGCAGTGGGGACAGATGCAGTGTGGGCAGGTACAGTGTGAACAGGTGCAGTGGGGACAGGTTCAATGTGAACAGGTGCAGTGCAGGCAGGTGCAGTGGGGACAGGTGCAGTGTGGGCAGATGCAATGGGGACAGGTGAAGTGTGGACAGGTGCAGTGTTGGCAAGTGCAGTCAAGACAGGTGAAGTGTGGGCAGGTACAGTAGGGACAGGTTCAGTGAGGGCAGCTGCAGTGGGGACAGGTTCACTGTAGACAGGTGCAGTATGAGCAGATGCAATGGGGACAGGTGAAGTGTGGAAAGGTGCAGTGTGGGCAGGTGCAATGGGAACAGGTACAGTGTGGGTAGGTGCAGTGGGGACAGGTGAAGTGTGGAAAGGTACAGTGGGGACAGGTTCACTGTAGGCAGGTACAGTGGGGACAGGTGCAGTGTGGGCAGATGCAATGGGGACAGGTGAAGTGTGGACAGGTGCAGTGTGGACAAGTGCAGTCGAGACAGGTGAAGTGTGGGCAGGTACAGTAGGGACAGGTTCACTGTAGGCAGGTGCAGTGTGGGCGGGTGCAGTGGAGACAGGTGCAGTATGGGCAGATGCAATGGGGGCAGGTGAAGTGTGGACAGGTGCAGTGTGGGCAGGTGCAGTGGGGACAGGTGCAGTGTGGGCAGGTGCAGTGGGGACAGGTGCAGTGTGGGCAGGTGCAGTGGGGACAGGTGCAGTGTGGGTAGGCGAGCCTGTCCTGGGAAACCTTAAAGACAGGTGGCCATAAGCCAGGGCTGGGTCCAGTGTGCCCCCCACCCCCAACCTAGCCAAGTGGACCGGGTTCCGTTTCACCTTGGTGGTGGCAGTGGTAGGCTGCCCTGGCCCAGCTAGATCTGAGCAGGTGAAGTCAGCCTGATCTACCCTGGTCAGGCAGGTCAGGAGCCAGACTTGGCAGCTGAGTCCTGCTGGCCCAGGGTCAGGTTTCTGGGTGTGAATCAGCAGCTCTGCACACCGCAAAGCTCTGAGGTTCCAGCCCCACCTCCCCCTGGTGGTCACCTTCACAGGTTGGCTCTCTGTCCTGTATCTGGCTGGTGTCTTCCATTTTTAGGACACATGGAGGTCAAGAGTCTGTGTTCTCTCTGATTGTATACGGAATTTGATTGGTGGCAATTCCCCCCAAAGACACCAGGTGAAGGAGGAGGGCAGACAGAAACGGGATGAAAGGTTCGCCTGGGGAACAGGGGCAGGATCAGTTGACAACTCACGATACAGCCCTGCTCCGCTACAGTGGATACCAGCCATGGGCTGCTGGCACTTGAGATGTGGCCAGGGAGATGAAGGAGGTGGTTTTTCATCCCTGTTTAATCTTGATGAATTATGGTGTCAGCACTGCTACTTAGGCAAGCCAACTCTGAGAGAGGTGGACTTTTGTCTGTGGCCCAGAGAATTGAACGCAAGGCCTTGTGCATCTAAGCATGGCTCAGCCACTGAGTTCTACCTACAACCCTTTATTAAAGACAGATTTTAAGGCTGAGAGATGGCTCAGCAGGTAAGAGCACCGTCAGCTCTTGCAGAGGTCCTGGGTTCAATTCCCAGCAACCACATGGTGGCTCACAACCATCTGTAATGGTAGTGTACTAAATAAATCTTTTTTAAAAAGAAACAATTTTTGGGGCTGGGGATTTAGCTCAGTGGTAGAGCGCTTACCTAGGAAGCGCAAGGCCCTGGGTTCAGTCCCCAGCTCCGAAAAAAAAAAAAGAACCCCCCCCAAAAAATAAATAAATAAATAAATAAATAAATAAATAAATAAATAAATAAAAAGAAACAAATTTTTGTTTAAAGACAAGATCTCATTTAAGGGCCTTAAATTCATGATCCTCCTGCCTCAGCCTCCCAAACAGCTAGAATTATAATCCTGTAGCACCAAACCCAATTGCTGCCTCCTCCCCTTCTTCTTTCTCCTCCCCCTCCTTCTCCCCTTCCTCCTCTTCTACCTTCCCTCCCCCTCCCCCTCCCCCTCTTCCCCTTCTCCTCTTCTCCCTTCTCCCCCTCTTCCTCTTCTTCCCCCTCCCCCTCTTCCCCCTCCCCCTCTTCCCCTTCTCCTCTTCTCCCTTCTCCCCCTCTTCCTCTTCTTCCCCCTCCCCCTCTTCCCCCTCCCCCTCTTCCCCTTCTCCTCTTCCTCCCCCTCCCCTTCCTCCCCCTCCCCCTCTTCCCCTTCTCCTCTTCCTCCTTCTCCCCCTCCTCCTCCTCCTCTTCCTCTTCCTCCTCCTCCCCCTCCTCTTCTCCTCCTCCTCCTCCTTTTTTTCTTCCTCCCCCTCCTCCTCCTTTTCCTCCTCCTCTACCTCTCCTACCTCCTTTTCTTCTTCATCTTTTGTGTGTAACATTATAGCATACATGTGGAGTCCATGACCAACCTCTAATTTCAGCCCTATCCCTCACCTTATTGGAGACATGATGTGTTGTTGTTAACCTCTGTGTATAATGGACCTAGCCCATGATTGTAAGCTCTTGTCTATACCTCCTATCCCTGTGGTTCCAGAATATGAATCCAGGTCCCCGTGCAGCAGGCACTTTTCCTACCGTGCCATCCCCCAAACACAAGCACACCCAGATTTTAAGGGAAGCAGAAAAGCCAGCTCTCAGCCAGCTAATGCTGGAAGATGTGAGAAGGTCATTGTACATGCTATGGACTGAGCTGGGTCCTCTCACACTTGCCCTAAGGGGAGATACGTGGAGTCAGTTCTTGGGGGGGGAAGATGCACCTACAGTAAGAGGAGACCATCAAGCAGGAGCTGTTGAGGAGGGGACCAGTGGGTGTCCTTTCAAGAAGAGACACCATGCTCTCTCACCTACCATAATGCCCTCCATGGAATAGCTGGGTGAGAATGTGTGAAGATGGTGATAGTCTGTAGTCAGGGGAGCATCCTCACCAGGCCCCTGGACCCCTGATCTCGGCCTCTCCAAAGTCCAGCCTACAGCGAGAAGTCACTCCATCTGTGGTTTCACAACCACACGCATCTTGTGACTCACCGAGATGGCAGGTTTCCTAGCCAGACCACAGCAAGGGGAAGTCCAGACTGCCAGGGACAGTTTCTGTTACTCTGTGGGGACATATACATATCCCTCTTCTGACTCTTTAGAGAGGTTCTTAAGGTAAATGGTAGGACCGAGGCTTACAATACCACTGCAGGTCTGCTGGTTATGCAGAAAGCCAGTAGAGGCAGAGGGCTGTGGCATTGTGTCATTATTGTCCCTGTGGGTGGCGATGGAATCGCTCTCCATGCTGAGTACTGAGAACAGAAAAGCCAAGGTCACAGGTGCCAGTGGAGAGCCAACTGTTACCCTGAAGTAGACATGGGTGGTTCTTATCTTATCCCTGTCCCACCCAATGCTCCCTTCTTGCAACAAACATTTTAGAAAGTCCTTTGTAACTGTGAAGATGAACTCGCATGACATTTAACCAGCTTATGTAATCTGTGTGTGAGCATGCATTTGGAGGCCAGGGGTCAGCCACTGGCCTCCTTCCTTGGTAGCTGTCCACTGTGGGTTTTCTGGTTTTGTTTTATTGTGTTCTGCTCTGTTTTGTTTGACACAGGGTCTCCCATTGGCCTGAGGCTTGCTGGTCTAGGTAGACTAGCTGGCCAGCAAGCCCCAGTGATCTTCCTGCCTCTACTCCCCAGGGTGAGGATTACAAGAACGTGTCACCCATCTGGCTGTTTATGTGGACTCTGTGGATTGAATGGAGGTCCTCCGGCTTGTGTGGGAGGGACTTTACCCATGGAGCCAACTCTTCAGGCCCTACTTATGCATAATTTTAAGTCAAACAAAATGCTCTTAGTATAAGCCTGTGGAGAGCACATCTGATACTCTATGAAACATTCTTCTGCAGCAGCCCGGGCTTCTGGGCAGCACAGCTGTCCCGGGCAGCATGACTGGATCAGTTACTTTCGTGTAGCTGTGATCACACCTGACAGAAATAATTAGGGACGGGGATATTGGCCTTGGCCCATGGTTTCAGTTCGTCATGGCGGGGAAGCGTGTAGGAGGAACCTGTGTTCGTGGTGGTGGGTGTGTGTGGTGGCCGCTGTTCACAACACAGAGGGTCACAGAGCAGAAAGCCAGGCGAGAGCTAGGGTCCAGGGATGTCCTGTCCCTCCTCCCTCCAAGTAGACCCTACCTAAGGTTCTGTAGCCTCCCAGAATAGCATTGCTAATTAAAGTGCCTTCCAAGGGCCCTGGACCACCCCTGCATCACTCCCTTCTACAGAAGCAGCTGCAGGCTTGAAGAGAGATGGGTGTGGTGCAGGAAAACCATCCATCATGCATTCAGCAAACACCCCCAAGTGCAGCGGCAGCAGATAGGGTGTGTGCTATGCGGCTCTAAGCCCGTAGCCAAGGCTGTATGGACTTCGCATCCCAGGAAGGAGGCACTGAACTTTTGCTCATCCAGTCACACGGTGCTGCGGGGTGTGTGGTTTAAACTACAGAACCTTGTTAGCTCGTGGTCAGAGGTCTGGAAGGGCTGCATAGCTGACGGTTTCTAAGGCTCTTCCAGGTTTGGGCCAGCCATCCCAGTGCAGGCAGTTACATGGCCTTTCCTCTGCACAGGCCTGGGAAAAGATCTCATTCTTATAAGAACATGTGCTATGGCCTGTGACACTTGTGTCCCTCCCTAGAGTCCCCCTCACCAAATACAGTCACCCTAGAGAGGTGAACTTCAGTATACAAACCGGGGGTACAGGGTTCGGAGCACAACAGTAAGGAAGCCAGCAAGTGTCGGGGGCTTTTCCAGCTGTGAGGCATGGGTGCTCCAGGGAGCACACCCTGAGAGGAAGAGGAGCACAAGGAGTTCTTCAATACAGCACATCACAGGGAGTCCAGAGGCCGAGAGATCAGGGAACAGGGTCCAAGAGGATGGAAGGGTAATAGAGGGAGGCCTAACAGAGCCTGCCAGGCAGCTGGTTTGGGATTTGACCCTGGAATCTCAAAAAGTCATCAGAATGTCAGACAGAGGAGGTGACTTGGTTTGTATTTCAGAGACCAAGTGACCAGTGTGGAATGAAGGGACAGTGGGAGGTCAATTTATTTGCATTTGACATTTTGTGGGGTGTGTGTGGGGTGTGTGTGTGTGTGTGTGTGTGTGTATGTGTGGTGTGGTATGTGTAGTGTGTGTGTAGTGTGTGGTATGTGTGTTATGTGTGGTGTGTGTAGTGGTGTATGGTGTGTATATGTGTTATGTGTGGTGTGTGTGCATGGTGGGTGTAGTGTGTGTGTGATGTGGTACGTGTATTGTTATATGTATATGTGTGGTATATGTGCGGTTGAGTGATATATGTGTGCTGTGTGTATGTGTGTGATATGTGTAGTGTGTGTGGTGTGTGTATGTGGTACGTGTGGTGTGTTGGTGTGTACATGGTGTGTATAGTGTGTATGTGTGTATATGTGTTATGTGTATGTATGTTTGATGTGTGTGGTTGAGTGATGTGTATGTGTGTGTGTGTGGTGTAGTGTTGTATGTGTTATATGTGGTATATGTAGTTAAGTGATGTGTGTGTGTGGTGTGTGTGTGTTGTTTGGTATGTATGTAGTATTTGTGTGTGGTGTATCCTGTTTGGTGTATATGTTGTGTGTGTGTGTGTGTATGTTGTGTGTATATGTGTGTGGTATGTGTAGGGTGTGTGTGGTGTGTGTTTTATGTGTGTGTGGTATGTGCAGTGCCAAAAGAAGCCAGAAGAGGACACTGGATTCCAGAGCTGGAGTTAGAGGTGGTTGTGAGTGGCCTGGTGTGGGTGCTGGGAACCCGAGTCCAGTCCTCTGTGAGAGCAGCATGAACTCTCAACTGCTGAGCCACCTCTCCAGCCTACTTGTTGGCATTTTTATTTCAGATGTTTCAAAGAAATGGGCGCTAAACCTGGACTAAGGTCTGTACCTAGAGTCTGCTGAAAGGTGACAGAAAAGTCAGTTTCCTGCCCACAGTAGTTCAGGGGGTGGGAGGATGGGAGGGACCCATGGAAGCCTAGGTTCTGCTGCAGTGAGTCCTTCCAGAACAAGCAAGGAGCCCAGGACTCAGCAGACAACCCTCTGCTGAGGAATCCAATGAGATCCCTAAGGTACAGCAGCCAGGAATGGGAGACATAGCCTTCGTCAGCCCAGGAACCCTCCTGAGAGGCAGGCAGGCAGGCAGGCAGACAGACAGACAGGCAGACAGACATCAGGCTATAAACTGCCTCTCCACTCAGAAATTGCTCATGGTCAGGACTGAAGCCAGGATGTGGGATACACGATGAACCCTTGGAACAAATTGATTTCATTTACTGCTAAGAGCTCGGGCCGTGAAGGGGAACCAGAGCCAGCTGCCCCTAGACAGAGCTTCTTACCCTACGCTGAGAAACCACACGGACTTCCCCCTTCTCAGAGTGCCATGTCCTATGTGGTGGCCTCAGATGCCCCTGAAGGCAACCTGGTTCTACCCACCTAGATCCACCTGGCTTTTCCTATTGCTTGGAGTGGCTCAGATGCTTATTTTAAATAGTGTGTTAGTGTGAACCTTTCTAGAACTTTCTCTGTGTACTTATGTGGGGGGTGAGTGTGTAAAATTCTGTCCACTTTATCTTCACCATTGGACAGCGTGTGTTGGAGGCCATCTGCGGACTGTTTTTGAGAACCATCTTGGTGTCTGGTCTGACTTCCTGGTACTGAGCAGAGACAGCTAAATGGTGTAGCACCCCAGTCCTGTTGCCCGCCGGCACACAGCTTCAGGCAGACCTCTCCTCTCAGACCGGATGGTCTTCTCTGGGAAATGGTCAGCTGCAGCCTCTGCTGTAGGCTGGGTGCAGGCTATGCGGGCTGGGGCTGAGCCCGGGCCTGGGATGAAGTCTGTGCTTGGTCAGCAGAAACTCCGCCCACCACACCTCAGCCATGGCTTCCCACTGATGGGACATTTTCAACCACGCCAACCATTTTATTTCACACCTCCTCTGAAGCCCACAGTCTCTGTTTTTCTGTTCCAGAAATTTCTACCCTGCTGAAATTTGGGTTGGTGCAACACCCTTCCGCCTGGTCCTGGAACCCCCACATTTATGTCTGTGTGTATTCATGAATATGTGAGTTCGTGTGTATGCACACGGGTCCGTACACATGTGTGTGTGTCCTTCTGTGGTACCCAGAGAGCCACCCAGCCACACCTCTGCTGCTACCATGAACTGTAGCTGCTGGGCCTGACTGTTCAGAAAGACTGCAAAGCCCCCACAGATGCAGCCGGGGTCACTGCTGTCTATCTGAGTCCACACCCGCTGCTCTCCTGGCCTTGTGACACACCCCTGTGACCAAGACAGGCACAGGGATGAAAAAAGCCCAGAGGGGAGCCCCACCTCGGCGCCAGCAGAGGGGCCTGTCCTCCAGACCCAGATGCTAGGAATTTGCTTCGCCGCGGAGAGTACAGCTGCTCAGTCTCGGTGTCAGGTGACCAGCCAGGGTTGCTAGGCCCTTAGAGCTGCAGCGCTGAATGTTGGGAAAGATGGGCAGGGATCTAGGCAGGTCTGAAGGTGACAGCCGGGTCCAGATACTGGTACCTGCCCAGCATAGAACAGGTCAAGAAGACATACAGTCCTGCTGGGAAGTGCTGGAATGGCAGTGTGCAAAATGGGAACACTGGACCATTTGTGTGTGTGTGTGTGTGTCTGTGTGTGTGTGTCTGTGTGTGTGTCTGTGTGTGTCTGTGTGTGTGTGTCTGTGTGTGTGTCTGTGTGTGTCTGTGTGTGTGTCTGTGTGTGTGTCTGTGTGTGTGTCTGTGTGTGTGTGTCTGTGTGTGTGTGTCTGTGTGTGTGTGTCTGTGTGTGTGTGTCTGTGTGTGTGTCTGTGTGTGTGTGTCTGTGTGTGTGTCTGTGTGTGTGTGTCTGTGTGTGTCTGTGTGTGTGTCTGTGTGTGTGTCTGTGTGTGTGTGTCTGTGTGTGTGTCTGTGTGTGTGTCTGTGTGTGTGTGTCTGTGTGTGTGTGTCTGTGTGTGTGTCTGTGTGTGTGTCTGTGTGTGTGTCTGTGTGTATGTGTCTGTGTGTGTCTGTGTGTGTGTGTCTGTGTGTGTCTGTGTGTGTGTCTGTGGTAGTGTGCAAAATGGGAACACTGGACCATTTGTGTGTGTGTGTCTGTGTGTGTGTGTCTGTGTGTGTGTGTGTCTGTGGCAGTGTGCAAAATGGGAACACTGGACCATTTGTGTGTGTGTTTGTGTGTCTGTGTGTGTGTCTGTGGCAGTGTGCAAAATGGGAACACTGGACCATTTGTGTGTGTGTGTCTGTGTGTGTGTCTGTGTGTGTGTCTGTGTGTGTCTGTGTGTGTGTCTGTGTGTGTGTCTGTGTGTGTGTCTGTGTGTGTGTGTTGTGTGTGTGTCTGTGGCAGTGTGCAAAATGGGAACACTGGACCATTTGTGTGTGTGTCTCTGTGTGTGTGTGTCTGTGTGTGTGTCTGTGTGTGTGTGTCTGTGTGTGTGTCTGTGTGTGTGTCTGTGTGTGTCTGTGTGTGTGTCTCTGTGTGTGTGTCTCTGTGTGTGTGTCTGTGTGTGTGTCTGTGGCAGTGTGCAAAATGGGAACACTGGACCATTTGTGTGTGTGTCTGTGTGTGTGTCTGTGTGTGTGTGCCTGTGTGTGTGTCTGTGTGTGTGTGTCTGTGTGTGTCTGTGTGTGTCTGTGTGTGTGTCTGTGGCAGTGTGCAAAATGGGAACACTGGACCATTTGTGTGTGTGTGTGTCTGTGTGTGTGTCTGTGTGTGTGTGCCTGTGTGTGTGTCTGTGTGTGTCTGTGTGTGTCTGTGTGTGTCTGTGTGTGTGTCTGTGTGTGTGTCTGTGTGTCTGTGTGTCTGTGTGTGTGTCTGTGTGTGTGTGTGTCTGTGGCAGTGTGCAAAATGGGAACACTGGACCATTTGTGTGTGTGTGTCTGTGTGTGTGTCTGTGTGTGTGTCTGTGTGTGTGTCTGTGTGTGTGTCTGTGTGTGTCTGTGTGTGTGTCTGTGTGTGTGTCTGTGTGTGTGTGTCTGTGTGTGTGTGTCTCTGTGTGTGTGTCTGTGTGTGTGTGTCTCTGTGTGTGTCTGTGGCAGTGTGCAAAATGGGTACACTGGACCATTTGTGTGTGTGTGTGTCTGTGTGTGTGTCTGTGTGTGTGTGCCTGTGTGTGTCTGTGTGTGTGTGTCTGTGTGTGTCTGTGTGTGTCTGTGTGTGTGTCTGTGTGTGTGTCTGTGTGTCTGTGTGTCTGTGTGTGTGTGTGTCTGTGTGTGTGTGTGTCTGTGGCAGTGTGCAAAATGGGAACACTGGACCATTTGTGTGTGTGTCTGTGTGTGTGTCTGTGTGTGTGTCTGTGTGTGTGTGTCTGTGTGTGTGTGTCTGTGTGTGTGTCTGTGTGTGTGTCTGTGTGTGTCTGTGTGTGTGTCTGTGTGTGTGTCTGTGTGTGTGTCTGTGTGTGTGTCTCTGTGTGTGTGTCTGTGTGTGTGTCTGTGGCAGTGTGCAAAATGGGAACACTGGACCATTTGTGTGTGTGTGTCTGTGTATGTGTCTGTGTGTGTGTGCCTGTGTGTGTGTCTGTGTGTGTGTGTTTGTGTGTGTCTGTGTGTGTCTGTGTGTGTGTCTGTGTGTGTGTCTGTGTGTCTGTGTGTCTGTGTGTGTGTGTCTGTGTGTGTGTGTGTCTGTGGCAGTGTGCAAAATGGGAACACTGGACCATTTGTGTGTGTGTGTCTGTGTGTGTGTCTGTGTGTGTGTCTGTGTGTGTGTGCGCGCGTGCACACACACACGTGTGCATGTGCATGCTTGCACTCGGATCTGCATATTTTGTAATCTTCCCTTGCCTCCACTCCTGCTTCAAGGACAGTAGTCAGTACCACATTGAACTCCTACAAACAGGAAAGAAGTCTGAAGCTATGAAATCCCTGAAGCCTTGCATGGTGCCCAGTGTCACTCAGTGAGCACCAGTCAGAAGCTTGGGGAACTCTGTAGCTTATGATTCTTTGTATGACTTCCCTATGGTGGTGACAGGTCCTAGGAGTGCTTATGATCCTCTGGGACAAGGAGAGGGTGCAGAGGCCTCCTAAAGATAACAGGCGGGGTTGGGGATTTAGCTCAGTGGTAGAGCGCTTGCCTAGGAAGCCCAAGGCCCTGTGTTCGGTCCCCAGCTCCGAAAAAAAAAAAAAAGATAACAGGGGGCCCAGCACTGCTCTTCTAGAAGGATGGCTGCAGTCTCCCATGACAGGTGCCAGCAAACCCTTTCTATAAAGGTCCCACTAGGAAACATCTCAGGCTTTGAAAGTCTCTTGAGGTAGCTCACCTCTGCCTGAACTGCACAGAAACAAGGCCTGGCTGTACGCCAAAACAATTTAATTACACCAATGGGCGCCAAACCTGAGTGTGCCGGCTCCCCATACCTATGCGAGGTCTGGAGAGCAGCTGTGGTTGCCACCAATGCCATCCCCACCATTGATTCATAACAAACAAGCCAGGGGCAAGTATACCTGTCTGGCACCTCACGTGTCAATGTGGCAATGAGGTTAGAGTGGCCAGGTCATTCCAGGCCAGAGTATGCAAGGGCCACAATGAGACCCTCAAGAGTGGCCTTGCCTCCTACTTTGACAGTGTTCAAACCAGGGGACATTCCATTAGGAGATGTCTACGAGGTCTGCAAATGAGTGGAGGCCCCTGCCAGCCCACAGTGGGCATAGAACTAGAGAAACAAATCTCTGTGTGTTGAATATGAGCTGCGGAGACTGAGGGAATGCTAGTTACCACATCTTTAAAATCCCTGCAAATATTTTTTTTTTCAGAAAAAACATTGGCAACCCCTGGGTACGGGGAATCGGCAGGCAAACGTCTCTAGGGAGGACTGAAAACATTTGTTTTCTGTGCACTTCTTAGGGCAAGTGGTGTGGATTCTTCAGTGGGGAGGTGAAGTTTTCTCCTCCGTCAGTGGGTCAACACCATGATGATCTTATAGCTTTATAGTGATTTGCTTTATGGAAATTAACGCAAGAAAATGAGAAGATTGAACGGAATAGATTTGAGAAAATGGTGACACTGTGAGACCCCTAGGGTCGTGTAAAGTTGGAACTCAGAAATCTGGTTCTGTATCTTCCCTTCACTGACACAGAGGTCAGGACTGGGGAAGGGCCCTCCTCACCAGCGGTGACTCAACTCCTCAGGGATCAGGATTTACAATTCAGAACCAAGGTCATCCTTGTACCCATGACACTGTCCCCACCGGAATGGGTGGTGGCCATCAACAGGCCACTGTGTTTGCGGTAGGGAAGGATTGTGTCTGTGGATAAAACGGTGTGAGTTCACGGCCTCTGTTCTCCAGGTAGCCATGCGTCTACAGTGAAGGTGGTGGTGTCTGTGCCCGTCTGCCCCTGGTCTGATAGCTCCAGTGGCTTCCAGTGTCTTTGATTCATAACAGCCCATCTCTGACTCGCTCACCCCCACCCAGCACCTTTCCTGGGGGTCAGCACCCAAGTTTTTCCATTCTTATAACACACCCTAATCCTGTGGCCTCGTTTAACTTCACAGCATCTGTGAAGGACGCTTTCAAATGAGATCACATTCAGGGCTACCAGGTTTAGGACTGAATCTGTCTTCGCGGGGAGGACACAAGTCAACCCTAACATCCTCCTCTGGTGTTTTTTGCTGAGCAGTGACAGGTTGAGTCCCCCTGAGACGCCTAGTCTTTGCAGAAATTGAAACCACCCAGGCAAGGGGGGGCCGAGGAGGCCGCTGGGGCCAGGCAGCAGCTGGCCAGCATTCGTCTCGGTCCCAGGCGGTGGTAGCCCTGCTGTCCGGACCTGGCAAGTTCAGGCTGAGAGGCCATCGCTGCCAGAGAAGGTCAGGGTACCCTCCTTACAGGATAAAAGACTGGGTCCCAGCCAACCCCTCCTGAGGCCACACAATATCTCTTTCAAAGATCTCAAAACACCCAAGCAGACCATAACGAATTGACTTTATTGTTTTAAAACCAGCCCCTTCTAGCTGTCACCACTGTTCCCCCAGGGGAAAAAAGTCATAATAAATGTCCCCACACTGTGCACCTCTGTCCTCTTCTCTAATGTCAGCCCTGAGGGCACTGCAATCTCTGCAGTGCCCTAATGCTCGGCATTTATTTAACATTTAGCTGTGACCATTTTGATCACCTCACCACCCATCGGTGGCCAGTACTGAGTGAATGCAGCCATTTCTGATTGGAGACTTCCTGGGGACCAGGCTGAGCCTCTGGCCTCGGCTCATCCCTTTGGCCTGGGTCTCCTCTTCAGTGTTTATAAGATGCTCCCATTTGACAGACAAGAAAACTGAAACTCTGGGGAAGGCTGAGGAGATTCCAGTCAGGACAGACCAAGGAGCACAAGGTTAGGGGCAGACTGAGTTCTGGGCTTGTTTCCTTCCTTCCTTCCTTCCTTCCTTCCTTCCTTCCTTCCTTCCTTCCTTCATCTGTCTGTCTGTCTGTCTGTCTATCTGTCTGTCTGTCTGTCTTACCTCAGATGAGAATTGGCATTACACAGTCTTAGCATCTTCTGCAGATGCTTTTACCACCTTCCAGTTCTGAAGTAGGTCTAGCCTGGGATCCATGTGGCAGGGAGCTGTGCCACAATAGAAGTTGGTAATTGTCCCCAAAGCTCTTCCCATAGAGTCCAAGAAGGCCCCTGAGGTACAATGAACGGAGTTCTTTCAGGGGGGTATCTATATCTTAATGTGCAGGCTGACTGTGTGCAGAGCAGGCTGGCTGTGGGCAGAACAGGACAGCCATGGGCAGATCAGTGTGGGCAGGCCCCTGGAGTTGCTAATGGACTCTGAGCCTAGGTTTGGGTCCTGTCTCTGTGCCTACCAGGTCAGCAGAACAAGTCTGGCTTGGACTTCTGTGTTCTCCTATCGGCCATGTCTCCAGCCCTTCTGTCTTCTGCCACTTTTAAGGCCCTTAGAACCCCATAAAGCTCACCTAGACGATCCAGGAGCACCACCCTAATTGAAGGTCAGCTGACAACTGACTTTCAACGTCATCTTCAACGAGGACTGGTCGTGCGTGCATGTGTGCGTTGGCGGGAAGGGTGTTACTCTCTAATGACCATAGCTGTCACCCAGCGAGTACTGAGCCACGGCAGCCACTGCATCCCTGACACAACAGGTCGTCAGCACCGCCCTGCCCTCTGGTACACACATCTGACAGGCAGAGGTCCACAGTGATCTTCTTTTGGCTTTAGTATATGTACATGCTCCTGTGGGGTGAGCACGTGTGGGTGTGCATGTGTGGAGGGCCGGATCAATGGTTGACTTTCTCCCGTCACTGTCCACTTGACTTTTTGGAATCGGGGTCTCTCCCTGAACCGGAGCTAATTGGTTTGGCTAGGCTGGCCGGCTAAGGGGCTCCACAGAACCTCTAGGCCTCAGATGTGATCCAATTACAGGCATGGAACACCATGCCTAGCTTTTACGTGTTCTCGGGATCCAAACTCAGGTCCTCAGACACGAGCGTCTCATTCACTGAGTCACCTCCCTGTCATTGTCATTGTTTTTGTTGTTGTTGTTGCCGTTGTTGTTTAATAAAAACTCCTAGTGTTTCAGATAACTGTAGTGTCGCAGGGAAAGGCAAAGTTAGGGGCTACTGGGACCAGAGAAGGCCTGCCTGGGACGGCGACCTGAGCAAAGGGCAAAGGGCAAAGGGCAGCAGGTGGGTCCTGTGGGAAGATGCGGGGAAGGGCATTCCAGATAGGGAACAGCCCCTGCAAGGGTGATGTGCACTTGGGGGCTGGGGAATGGCAGAGTCATGGTGGACTGTGGGAGTGAGAGAGAAGCAGAGAGGCTGGGGGATGGACCAGGAGGACTTCATCTGTGCCTCCAGGAAGACAGATAAGGCTGAAGAGAGTCAAGACAGGCTCTCTGGTACCCTCTCAGGCCACTGCAGCAAGTGCTGCAACCTAAGAGTGTTGCTGTAAAATTATAAAAATTAAATGCTGTGTTTTATCCCCCACTAGGTCCGGCACCGCAGTGCCCCAAGATATCTGGTAGACATCTTCATCTCGGTCAGCAAAGCCTCTCACCCACTCTGTTCCATCCCATATCACACTGCTGAAGGCCTCTCTCTGAGCCGTCAGCAATCTCTCTACCCATCCAGTCCCCAAGGCAGGCTGCCTCCATGGCAGAAATATACATCTTAATTCCGGGGCTGCTCAGTGTCCCAGCCGCCGCACACTCTCTTAAACTTAATTCTCCACAGGAAAGAACACACAACACAATAACCTCTGATCCAATTGACAAGATATAATTGCCCACCTAGACATACAAAGCCCTGTACACGTCCATCCCTTAAGAGCATTCATAACAACCTGTAAAGGTGCAGCGTGGAATCCTAACGTCATGTTCTCTCGGTGGCTTCCCCTCCAGTCTCCTGTCCTTTCCTTTCCAGTCTCCTCTTCCCTCAAACCTTTCTCCTGCCCATCCTTCCTTCTCGTCCAATGACAGGCCTCGTTCTATCTTGTACCTGCCTCATCTGTATGACATTATCCTACATAAGAGTCTCGAGACAACCCAGGGTCATCTCTGTGTGGCTCTGGAAGCCAGAGTATGGAGGGAGTTATAGGAGGGTCCCAACAGGAAAGCCACCATGCCGCTCCCTGCCCCTCCCCCCAGCCCACCCTGTGACTGAGGGATCCCCTTAGGATGCCTTTCTCTGCCTCTCCCAGGGAGAATTCCTGGGTTTAAGGGCCCATACCTACCCAGCAGTTTCTGGGTCACAGCTGCTAAGACCCTTTCCATGAAAGGGCACATTCTTTGGGGCTTGGGTTTAGGAGGACACAGTTCAGGGCTTCACAGGTCCCAGCAAGGACCTCAGTGTGATGAATCCTCTGGGAGATAAAACTGGACTCAGGAGAGCAGTTGGAGGTTGGAGAGTGGGGGCTGCAGCAGGCCAGGAATGAGAACCACTCAAGCCCCAGAGGAGCACAGGAGAGTTCAAAAGCAACCCTGCCCAGACTAGAGGACATGTGTGTCCTGTAGCCTAAGGCAGGAGGGTCATCAGCGGTAAAAAGAGTCTCTGTGCTCCCAGCTGCACGGGTCACAACTTGTAGCTGGATAAAGAGGCTTTTCTGTATGTAGTAGTGTCCTTGGAACAGAGCCAGGAAGGACAAAGCGACCTGAAGAGGGGTGTGTGTGTGTTTGTGTGTGTGTGTGTGTGTGTGTGTGTGTGTGTGTGTGTGTGTGTGTGTGTGTGCTTGAGTACTCTTCTCCACCCCTGCAGGGAAGCCTCAGGCAGCACTGTCTTCTACCAGCCTCTTAAAAATGAGTATGGAGATTTCTAGAAAGAAGACATCAGAAAGCAGTAATGGAGGGCTGAGATGAATCCCACTCGCAGAATGTGCATGAGGTCCTGGCTCCAAGGAGGAAGAGAAAGGGAAAGGGGCCCACATTTATTATTATTATTATTATTATTATTATTATTATTATTATTATTATTATACCTTTATTCCCTCTCATACATTACATCCTGACTACAGTTTCCCCTCCCTCCTCTTCCCCCAGTTCCTCCCCTCACCAAGTTTATTGGTTTTTTTTTTAACTATTTTACCATTCGTTTGATATGTGTGGATGTTTGGTCTACATGTATGGTCCATGCACCACAAGTGTGCCCAGTCCCTAGGAGGTCAGAAGAGGGCACCTGATGCCCTGGAGCTGGAGTTAAGGATGGTTGCAACCCACCGTGTAGGATCTGGAAAGCAAACCCAGGTCCTCTGGAAGAGCAGGCAGGGCTCTTACCCACTGAGCCGTCTCTCCAACCCTGCATGCAGTCCAAGTTTTAAAAACCCATCCCAGAAAGAGCGGTCCCTTTCTGCTCTAAACTAGACACAAGCTAGCTGCTGCCTGTCTGTCTCCGAGCTGCCACCTGTCCATCCCGTGTCTCTGTGTCTTATAAGGTAACAACGTCCAGATGGCGGAGAGAATTTTTGTTTAGAATGATACTTCCTAGCAAGAAAAATGATAGGAAATTCTAGCATCTCGGGTCCACAAATAAGGTTTAATTAGTACCAGGCCACCTGCTGTCATGTCTGTGCCCAGCAAAGATGTGGGGACCAATGTCTGCACTCAGTCACAGGCCTGATGGTGCCCTCCATCTGCCTGTCTAGAAAACCTCTCCCAAAAGTCCAGAGCAGCTGCAGCATGCTGTCCCTGAGGATTTGCCACTGGCCTGCAAGCCCCCTTGCGACCATGGACACCCCCCCCAGGTTGCTGCAGAATGTGTCAGGACCTTCTGTGAGCTTCACTCCCACTGATAGAGCATTCGGAGCGGTAACTGAATTGAGCCGTTGTATCGAAGCCACAATGATTGTAATGAGTGCTGTTGGCTGAGACACTGCTTGGTCCCATTCTTGTAACCATTGGAGGTGGGGTGAGAGAGTCAGAGACCCTAGTTCCTTTCACCTGCTGGTCCACCTCATCCTTGCAGCCTCCTGGGTGAGGCCCACAGTCTCAGTCTGCCAAGGCGACCGCAGCCCCAGGATGTCACAGCTGGTAACTTCTTTCTTGTTCCAAGCACAGTTGGCAGGTCAGTGTCGATCCTTGGTTTATAGGTGGCCATCTTTCCTGTGTGTCCCAGAGGACAGGATGAATGATGTCTCTTTGACAAGGACACAAACCTCGTTCATAAAGCCCCCACTTTCCTGATGTAGCCCCCCTCTTCAGAGCCCCTTCTCCCAGGCCATCCCAGTAAGACACTGGCCTGTAGCACCCACAGCACCACATCTCAGTCCAGATAAAATCAGGATCCAGGAGGACTGAGGAAAGAGGTCAGGGCACATGCATTTTGTTTATTTGGTTTTTTTTTTTTTAAGATTTATTTATTATATGTAAGTACACTGTAGCTGTCTTCAGACACACCAGAAGAGGGCATCAGATCTCATTACAGATGGTCGTGAGCCACCATGTGGTTGCTGGGAATTGAACTCAGGACCTCTGGAAGAGCAGTCAGTGCTCTTAACCACTGAGCCATCCAGCCCTTGTTTGTTTTTTGTTTGGTTGGTTTGTTTTTAGTTTTTTGAGTCAAGGTTCCTGTCTAAGCTAGCCTCACAGTCACTGTGAGGATGACCTTGAACTTCTGATTCTCCAACCTTCACACCCAGACCTCCCATCACTCCCAGTGTGTGTGGTAGTGGGGACTGAACCTGGGGCATGAGACCCTACCAACTGAGCCCCGTTCCCAGACCACACTGGCCAGTTTGAAGGGTCTCAGTGACCAGCCCTTCCTTTCAGGGAGCCTGGTCCCTCTCATGGAAGCTCTGTCAGCCCATCTGGGGCATGGAGATCACACTGGTGAGGTATAACAGTATAACCCTGCCATGTCTCACGACCGCTAATAGGAGCCTCAAGCAACCCCTCCACCCTTGGCCTAATGTTCACTCTGTGTAGACACTAAACACAGAATATGTGTAGGAGACATGGGTGGACATTGTCTGGCAAGGACCTCAAAGCTATGATGTAAGCATGGGTGCAGCTCCAAGGTCGCAAGGTTAAAACACCGCACCCACCTCCTGACAGCAAGCAGGGGAGCAACATCCCATTGAGAGACTTTGGGATTATTTCACCTTTGAGGACAGGAGGCCATGACAGGAGAAGCAGAAATAAATCCCGCTGAGATAAAAGCCAGGGCTCGCAGCTGCTGCAAGCATCACCCTCTAGTAGCAATGTGAGATTTTAGGGCAAGTAGTGAGTTATAGCTTGGAGAACCCCAGAACTTGAGGCTTTGATCTGAAAGCAGAGACAGCGTGAGAGGCTGTGGCCGTAGCCTAAGTGATCTCCGTCTCTTCCTGGGGGACACTAAGGAAGGCCCTCAGAATGTGTGGGTCAGCGGGGCGTCTTTGCTTCTGCCTAGAAACCCAGAGCAGGCAGCTTTGTGGGGGCTGGGCCGAGCTGTGCAGAGGACCCAGCTGCATACAGTGTTTTATGAGACTAGCTCTGGCACCGACAGACACGGCCTGTGTGACCTCAGAGGCTTCCCCAGGTCGCCTGTGAGGTCATTTCACCGAGTCTGCATTCTCTGAAGAGAACCAATTTGGAGAAGTGTCTCTTCACTCCCAGGAAGTGTTTGCCTAGAGACTTTAGCATGGCTTATGTGACAGTCACCCCGTCACAAACTAGACATAGGCCTCTGTTTCTCCCGAGAATACCCTGGCTTCTGTCAGACTGTTTCCTATTTGCTGGGCACAGGCAGCCAGGGGTTATTAAAGTATATTCTGTAGGCCTGAACTCTCATGTTGTCCTTGGGCTCAGGGCTAGAGTCTCGAGAAACACCCAAAACTAACACAAGAAGTCCCCTGCTGTGGCAGAATCACATGATGTTTACTGTGGGTTTTCCTGTGCAGCCCAAGCTGGCCTGGACCTATGGGTATACACTGACCAGAAATTAACTCAAAATCATACACGTAGTGACCATGTAGTGACCTGAGATGTTCCTGGCAGCATTTGTATCATGGCATGGCTTCACTGGCACTTTGGATCGGACCATACACTGTGCATGCCGTCTGTGGTGGTTTGAATAGGTGTAGCCCCCATAGACTCAAGTGTTTGAATGGTTGACCCATAAGGAATGGCACTATTAGGGGGTGTGGCCTTGTTGAGTGGGTGTGTCTTTTGTGGGTGTGGCCTTGTTGAAGGTGAGGCCTTGTTGAGTGGGTGTGTCTTTTGTGGGTGTGGCCTTGTTGGAATGGGTATGGCCTTGTTGGAGGAAGTGCATCACTGTGTGGGCGGGCTTTGAGGTCTCCTCCGCTTAGGCCCCGCCCAGTGAGGATGATAGTCTCCTGGTTGTCTGCAGCTGGTAGGTAGCTGTGATGCTGGAGAAGCAGCTGAGAGATCTACATCTAGTTCTGCAGGCGGCTGAGAAAGAAAGAGACACTGGGACTGGTTTGGGCTTCTGAAAACTCAAAGCCCACCCTCCGTGACACACTTCCTTTAACAAGGCCACACCTCCTAATCCCTCTCAGGGAGTACCACTCTCTAATGACCAAGCATTCAAATATATTAGCCTGTGGGAGCCATTCTTATTCAGCCACCGCACTCAGCCCCTGCACAAGGACCGGCTGGAATCCTGAGTCTACCTGCTCACATGTTGGTCTCAGAGCCCAGAACTCAACATGAATCATCAAGTTCTGTACCCTTTAACGCTATTACTATGTAGCCGAGGCTAGCCTCTGACTCATCATGATCCTCCTCCTTCTCAGCCTGCCAAGTGCATAAAGAATGAAAATCCTAGCTATAGTTTGTTGATCGCCTACTCTGGGTAGCTCTGCCGTTGATAGCCCTGGTTTCCTAGAATCCTTGTCAGATACCAAACGACTCACATTTAGCTCCATTTTGCAGAAGAGAAACTGGGGCTTAGCTAGGTCACCCGATTGTTGACAGGTGTCAGGGAAAAATCATCGATTACATGTGGGTTCCCTCCTGACTCTTGTCAGGACTCTTGTCAGTTGACTCTTGTCAACTCATGTGGGTTCCATCCCACCCTCTTCTGTGTGGGGGATCTGAAGGCTCCATGTTTGGCTTTCTCTGATGTGTGGTTGGGGTTGGGGAGAATGAAGGAAGCCCATGATGAAGGCCTGAGGTGGGGATGGGACCAGAGCGGGTTCATGTGGGCCAGGGCGTGGGTGGGGCCAGGGCAGAGCAGGGCAGGGCCAGAACGCAGTGGTTTGGGCCAAGCCAAGGGGTGGAGCCAGGGTGGGATGGGGCGGGGCCAGAGCTTGGCGGTGTGGACCAGGCCAGGGGTGGAGCCAGGATGGGGTGGGGCAGATCCAGGGCTGGGTGGGACCAGGCAGCCAGCTCTTACTCTTCAAAATTTTGCCTTCTAGGAACAGACAAAACATACATTTAAAAGGATTTTTTTTTTTAATCTGAAGAACTAGATGTAAACCCTGGGGTTTGTGCCGTTCAGTCACCTCAATCCTTAAGCTTAACTCCGGCACCTACACAGTCAGAACTAGCAGTGTTTTCCTAGACAGTTTAGGATTTAAAACAGGGTTCTTTACTTTGTTTCTTCACACTCTGCAGTATCCCAAGCCTCGAGTGAAGTTGAACAAGGCAGTTTAAAACGTGGGAAGGGTAAGCACACTTCCAAAGGTGCTCTCTAGACCTGAGGTTTAGACCACTGGGTACATATATTTGCAATACACTGGCTACTGAGAACAGAACTTTGGGCTCAGGAGAGAGATGATTGAAGCCGTTACGACACAGAAGAATCGGCAATTACACACTGTAAATATAAGGACACTTCCTTCTGCCTGCTGTTTGCAAAAGCTCTCTGGCAAGATCTTTTACAAAGAACCACTTTTTAAGTGTAATTTACGTACCTAATGCATGCGTCCTGAGATGTATGCATGAACCTCCAAATGCCTTCCTGTGTGTTTAGAAAATACACAGCATCTTTAGCAATCTTTAAAATATAAACTTGAGAACATACACACGGGAAAAAGTGGGAAACAGACTAAGAAAGTCTACGGCTTGCTGGGCTGTGGGTGGTGTCTAGGACCCCGGGGTGGGCGGGGCTTCTGGGCGCCTCCCATCAAATTGATTTTTTTTTAACAGAAGTCCTACATTCCCTTCCCCCAAGTTCTGTTCCTATCACCCCCAGATACATTCCAGGTAGTCGTGACTCCTGCCAGAAGGGTTTCAGTCTTTGCGTTTTTAAATATTCCTTTTGAATTTATAATTGCACTTATTTGCGTGCGTGTCAGAGGACAATTTGTAAGAGTTGGTTTTCTCTTTCCGCCATGTGGGTCTGAGGATCGAACTCGGGCTCTTGGACTTGGCAGCAGACACCCTTTGCATACTGAGCCATCTTGCTGTCTGGCCATCAGCCTTTAAGTTTTAACTGCTCCTCTGTCAGACTTTATTACAAAGATCCTGAATATCTTGTGGACCTGACCTGTGGAGCCCTCTGCTTTGGGAAAAGAAGTTAAGTAGCATGGTGAGGGGTTCCACCCAGAGTTATTTCACAAGGCTGTTTTCAGAAAGCCTGACGCAGATGTCCCATCTATGGGTGGCAACTAGATCACTTGAATGGGGAATTTGGTTTGGTTTGGGGGGCGAGCTAGCTTTCTGCTTCTGTTTTGTCTTGTGTGCAGAAATACCCACGCCTACCCACTCTCTACCCATGCCCGGTACGGACTCTGATCCAAGGAAGGGAGGAGGAGATGTCTCTCTAGCAGTTCCTCAGACACCGCCCCAGGACCTGGGGGACTTAGAGAGATCCTGAACGGTGACTGGGGAAAGCGTGCAGTCAGGGAAGGCTTAATCTGAACTGAGGTCCAAAGGAGGAAGAGGAAATAGAAGGACAAGGAGAGTAAGAGACAGACACGGGACCCCACTGGGACTTTCTCCTGACTTCCGTTACACAGGGCTCCTCAATCCTAAACGTCACACACCTTACCCATCCCAGTATGACCCACTAGGATCCACTCTGACCCACTGAGATCCCACTCTGTCCTCAAGGCTGGTCTGCACACATGCACAAGAAGGCCTGGTTGGAAAGTCTAAGGCTAGCCCATTTTACTCAAGGTCATCTCTCTGGTCCTGGTTGAAGGGACTCTGACCAGCTTGATTGAGTGTGGCAAACATGTGTCTCTTATTCTCTGCCCTCTGTGCCTCTGGAGTAAGTAAATCTCCTTTGTGCCGAGAATGTGGTCTTGGGGGTTCCTGAGTCAATATTTTTCTTTCACTGGTTGCCATGGTGACCCTACCTGCCCCAGGACAACTCCTTCTCTTCTGTGTGCACCCAAGGAAGGCTGACTTAGGGCAGACTTGAGCAAGGGTGGTCACAGTCGGTCTCCCGCTCTTTCTCAGAACAGCGCATTGTTTATTTTCCTTTGGTGACTCGGGGTCATCTGAAGAATGGACAGCTGAACAAAGCTTAGTGAGAAGACGTCACAGCCCAGCAGGGAACCCCTCCTGGGCCAGAAAGATGGGGTAGGAAGTCTTGGACAACAGCGCGTGCGGCCTCGAGTGGTTTCACAGACTCGTTTAGATGGCTGTTAGACACAGACATTGCTGGCTGGGACAATGTGGTGAGGGGTAGAAGGGGGGAAGGCTGGCAGCAGCAGGTTCTGCCAGAGCTCTCCCTTGTCCCCACCCTCTCTCAGAGACAGAATGCTCTCTCTCCTCTGGGCTCTGACTAGGATATTCTGCCACCCCCACCCCCACCCCAGCCTCTTCTGTGGCTAGATGTGTCAGCATGACAGGTTCTAGACAAGAGAGAGACGGACCTGGCAAATTCAACTTCCTGGTTGTGCTTTTACAGGGCAGACAGGGCCCAGGGATCTTTCTGCCTCAGCTACTCCAGTGCTGGGATTCCAGGCAGTGGCACCACGCATGGCTTTTTGTAGAGGTGTTAGGGATCTGAACTCAGATCCTCATGCTTGCAGGGCCTGAGCACTTTATTCCCCTGTCCTGAGACGCTGAGGAAATCCACTCTGGGCTCCTTTCGGCCTCTGTCCCTTCTTTTCGTTTAATTCCTCTCAGTTCTCATCACTCACAGGCAGAAACTGTGAGATGTCTGAAATGGGTTTTCTCTGTGTTTTTTTCTTTTTTCTTTTTTTTCTATTACTGTAAGGAAACACTGGAGGCAGGTTAACCCTATAAAGAAAAAAGGTTTGATTAAAATCGTAGGCCCAACATTCAAGATAAGGCTGCCCCAGGTGAACAAGGAAGGCCCTTTTGACAGGCACCATGTTGCCTGAGGTGTGTGTGTGTGTGTGTGTGTGTGTGTGTGTGTGTGTGTGTGTGTGCATGTAAATGAAAGATTATATCAGCAGGCAGAGGATAGGGTGGCCATGCTGGCTCTTCTGTGACTCTCTTACAGCTAGCTAATCGAGGAGTCCCATGAATGAGACCCTCTGAGCTCCTAGGACCTCCCAACATGGGAATTCTTTCAGGACAAACTACATACAGGCCACGGGAGCACACTCTCCTCTCAGTACGGGGCACCTGCAAGTATTCAGGGAGCCGGTGTCAGTTCTGTGAACTCTTGGGTGTCACCTGTCTCCCGGGTTCACGGGCCATCAAATGGTTCTGACTTCCTCCCTGGTGGCTGCATCATTTATTCCCTGGCAGTACCCTGGTTGCCTAAGTGCTGGTCCTTGCTGACCACGAGGGCACTGTGTGAGGCTCCTGACAAGGCTCTGGGGCGATGGGCTTTCAAGATGTATACAGTGTTCCGATTTTACAAGATTCTGCAGATTTTCTAGAATGTTCTAAAAAGAAGTCTTAGTAATGGATGTTATGACGGCAGCACAGAACATAAATGCACTTGGCACTCCTTACATTTTAAACTGAATAAAATGGTGTTACATTCCATAATTTTTAACCACAGTTTAAAAAAATAAATAATTTTAGGCTGTGCATAGTGGAGCATGCCTTTATTCCCAGCACTCAGGAGGCAGAGGCAGGTGGATCTCAGATCTCAGAGTTCGAGGCCAGCCTGGTCTATAGAGCAAGCTCTAGGACAGCCAGGGCTACACAGAGAAACCTTGTCTCAAAAGAAAAGTAAATAAATAAATAATTTATTAAAAACACAGTTACCATGATCAGAAGGATACAAGCACTAACCAACAAGCCTGACAACCCCTGGAATCCACGTGGTAGAAAAAAGACCAACTCCTGCAAATTTCCAAGTTCCCTGACCTAGACTTGCAGGCAGGCACCCACGCACCTGCACTAGAATAAAACAATGTTTCAAGTTCCAGGTCGCATTTACTCCTCTCCTTAATCCCTCAAAAGAAATTCTTTTCTTTGTTTACTAAAGAAGCTAAGGAAATGTAGCCACTGGTCACTGGTTCTGCCCCCACCTCCTGACCCCAGGCCTGAGAGCCGCATCTGCTACTCCTTCTCCCTAACCTGTCCTGGGAGAGACCTAACCTGTCCTGTCCTCCTGCAGGCACCGCAGGGCTCTATCAAGGCGCCAACGGATTGACCAACACGGCCGGATTTGGGAGCGTGCACCAGGTAGAAATGGCACCTGCCAATTCTCTTCTCGCTTCTTTCTTTAACTGTTCCCCTTAACTCAAGGTGCACGACAGAGCCACCTCACACCCACGATTCCCACCAGAAAGCTGGCCTCATTCCAGGAGCCAGATCGGACAAAATAACACTAGAAATAAAATTGCAAGATCCCCAAGATGTCAGGTCTGATCTTACCTGAGCTGGAAGCATTTAGGAGCTCTTGAGTGTGGACTGTGGGTGCAGTCTATGTGCTTTCCCTGGACCACAAGCCTCTCCCAGGACAACGCATCCTGCTCCTTCTGCATCTGATGGTTGTTTCATGGGATGCTGGCCACTGTGGAAGTCACTTGGCTTTCCTTAGAGTCAGTTAAGAATCAGTCTGGAGACAGCCAGATGTGGTTGTGTACACCTGTAGTCCAGCAATCGGGAGAGTGAGGCAGGAGGTCCAGGAGGTCAGGGTCATCCTTAGCTATTTAGTATGCTCAAGGCCAGCCTGAGCTATATGAGACCTTGTCTAAAACAACCAAAAGGAATTTAACTAGGGGCTGGGGAGGATAGTTCAGTGGTTAGGAAGACTGGAGGTTGAGTTTCAGTACACACCTCAGGGGGCTCATATCCCCCTGCAACTCCAGCTCCAGGGGATCTGGCACCTTCTTCTGGTCTCCACTGGCGCATACTCCCACACAGGCATATATGGCATACTCCCACACAGGCACAGACACATAAATAATGAGCCTAAAGAGCTGGAGAGGTGGCTCAGTGGTTATGAGCACCGATTGCTCTTCCAAAGGACCTGAGTTCAATTCCCAGCACCCACTGGGCAGCTCACAACTGTCTGTAATTCCAGTTCCAGGGGTCTGACACCCTCACACAGACATGCATGCAGCCAAAACACCAATGCATGTAAAATAAAAATAAATAAATCATTTAGGAACAAAAAGAATTAGCCTACCAAAGGTAGAGGGTGTGGGCCGGTGGTAGCATGTCTGCCAGCATGCTCAAAGCTCCGGGTCCTAGCTCCTCTCGAAACAAAAGGCTCGAGTGTTGCTAATACACAAAAGTACCAAGAACAAACACTCTCCCCTCCAGCTCCATGAACGACACACACAAACCCAGAGCTTGTATCTGAAATGGGACTTTCCAGATGCAGTTCTTTTTTTTTTTTTTTTTTTTTTTTTTTTTTTTTTTTTGGAGCTGAGGACTGAATCCAGGGCCTTGCACTTGCTAGGCAAGCACTCTACCACTGAGCTAAATCCCCAACCCCTCCAGATGCAGTTCTTAACTCCAGGTAGCTGACCATCTTACTCTAGGACCCTGCCACAGATTCAGAGTCCCTGGGAACTCTGACTTAGCAGAAATGAGCTGGGGCCCAGAATCTTCTGTGAGTTTCTTGTGAGTGAATCACTGATGATGATGATGATGATGATGATGATGATGATGATGATGATGATGGTGGTGGTGGTGGTGGTGGTGGTGGTGGTGGTGGTGGTGGTGGTAGCGATGGTGATGGTGATGGAGATGATGATGGCAGGGTAGGGAGAGGGATGGTGGTTGTGGTGGTGGTGATGATGGTGGTGGTAATGGTGATGGAAATGGTGATGGTGGTGGTGATGATGGTGATGATGGTTGTGATGGAGATGGTGATGGAGATGTTGGTGATGGCAGGGTAGGGGGGGGCAGATGGTGGTGATGGTGGTGGTGGTGTTGCTGGTGATGATAGTGATGGTGGTAGTGGTGATGATGGTGATGATGGTGGAGATTGTGATGATGGGGGTGGACAGTGATGATAGTGGTGATGGTGATGGAGACGGTGGTGATGGCGGGGGCAGAGGAGATGGTGCATGACTGAGGCTGTGTTGGAAGGAATGATAGCTGAGGCTGGGGGGACATCCTGGACCCTGATATCGTAGGGACTGCTCTGTTTTGAACTTGTTCTCTGAAATGTTCTTGAGATGTCCCTCAGCCCAAGGTCTGCACTCCTCTCATGGCTCACACAGCATGACATGTCCCTCAGCCCAAGGTCTACACTCCACTCACTGCTCACACAGCATGGCATGTCCCTCAGCCCAAGGTCTGCTCTCCACTCACTGCTCACACAGCATGACATGTCTCTCAGCCCAAGGTCTACACTCCACTCACTGCTCACACAGCATGAGATGTCCCTCAACCCAAGGTCTGCTCTCCACTCATGGCTCACACAGCATGACATGTCCCTCAGCCCAAGGTCTGCTCTCCCCTCATGGCTCACACAGCATGAGATGTCACTCAGCCCAAGGTCTGCTCTCCCCTCATGGCTCACACAGCATGAAATGTCACTCAGCCCAAGGTCTGCACTCCACTCATGGCTCACACAGCATGACATGTCCCTCAGCCCAAGGTCTGCTCTCCAGTCATGGCTCACACAGCATGACATGTCCCTCAGCCCAAGGTCTGCTCTCCCCTCATGGCTCACACAGCATGAAATGTCCCTCAGCCCAAGGTCTGCACTCCACTCATGGCTCACACAGCATGACATGTCCCTCAGCCCAAGGTCTGCTCTCCCCTCATGGCTCACACAGCATGAGATGTCCCTCAGCCCAAGGTCTGCTCTCCACTCATGGCTCACACAGCATGAGATGTCCCTCAGCCCAAGGTCTACGCTCCCCTCATGGCTCACACAGCATCTCTGAGATCTCGACGAATGCTAGGCCTGGTTCTCACACTGGAGACACAGCCTTGACCAAGAGACTGTCGACCCACAGTCCTGTTCTTCAGGGTCATCAACAAATGCTCACCCTCGGGCTCTCCTACAGGCAGGAAGGCCAAGGACTTTCCTCACCTCCATGCCCCACCCTCCACACCCAACCTGGAAGCTGTTGTTAGAGATGGCTGAACTCGGCGGCCACACCACAGCTCCCAGCCCTGGGGAGACGCAGGTTCAGATGGGGATCCCCACCACCTCAGCCTTCCCGGTGTGGGTCATCTTGTCTAGTCCTGTGTCAGCCAATGCGGGGCCACCCTGTTTCCACTTGTGGCTTCATCCCTCTGTCCCCGTGTCTCCTTTACTTTCAGCCTGTGCCACTTGCACTTGGCTCTTGGGTCAGAATCCATTTATGGGAAAACTAGACATCGATCCTCTGGAAAATCGGGGTTTGCTCTAAAGAGGGAGCCCGGGCTGCCAGGCGTGGCATCTCATTCAACCCCTGTCCCTTTTTTTTTCTCTCTTGCCAGGATTACCCCTCCTACCCCAACTTCCCACAGAACCAGTACCCCCAGTATTTCAGCCCATCATACAACCCGCCCTATGTCCCAGCCAGCAGCCTCTGCTCCTCGCCCCTCTCCACGTCCACCTACGTCCTCCAGGAGGCTCCTCACAATGTCAGCCAGAGTTCTGAGTCACTGGCCGGTAAGTATGCTCTCTCAAGCTCCCAAGTGAAGCAGCTCTGCGAGCTGTCGTCCAAGAGAAACGCATGCTTGCACAGTCTTCTCTCATCACCTCTCTACCCCTAGTAACAAGCATTTATGAAGCACCTACTGTTTTCCAGGCAGTCCTTAGTTTGAACGACAAAAAGCAGGGAGGGGCTCTGAAGATTTCTTTAAAGACGCAGGTTTTTTTTTTTAAATGCATGTATGTTTGGATGGCGTGAACCGGAGTCCCATGTGTGTGCTGGGAACCGAACCGGGCTTCTCTGTAAGAACAGCGAGCGCATTTAGCCGCTGAGCCATCTCTCCAGCCCTGGGACACTGTCCATTTGGCCTTTGTAGACTGCAATCAAATAGTCTCACAGATACATTTGCAAACTGGAGTAGGAAGGACGTGCCACAATCCTCACAAGAGAAGGGCTTCTCACCCCCAGCCCGCACCCCTATCTTCCACAGAGAACAGTACAGGTCAGAGTAACAAGTATGGACTAATAACTGTGGAACTAGGATTTGAACCCAGGCCCTCAGGCTTCATCTTCTGTGCTGAGCTACTCATTGGTTATGCCCAATTGAGATGTTCCCTAAAGCTCGCAGGGGCAGGACTGGTGGGGGATGGGGGAACTAAAGCGATGGCTCAACTGTGAAGAACACTCGCTGCTCTTCCAGAGGGACTGAGTCTGTTCTCAGCACCGACCTTGGGTGGCTCACAGCTGCCCATAATTCCAGCCACAGGGATCTGACGCCCTCTTCTGGACTCTGCAGGCACTGCACACACTCATACTCAATGTAAGATAAATCGGCCTGAGAGCTAGCCAGCTACCCCTCCGGTGTCCATTCTCTCTGAGGAGGTTGAGCCGCTGTTACTCACGGGTCTCAGCCTTCTAGGATCCTCACACGACCCTGTGGTACAATCAACACTGAGGCACCGGAGTTTTAGGGAAACCCTGTATTACACAGGACTTTTAGACTCCAGAAAATAGAAAAAAAAACTATATGAAAGAAACAAAAATACTTGTGAGGCAAGTTATAAGCAGTGTTGGAGAATTAGCATGGCATAGGCCATATCCTGCCTGCTGCATCACCACAAAGAAGGGCTTCTTCCTTTTAGATCCTTCCGCCAGAGCCTTAGAGCACTCTCATTGGCCAGTTTAGTCACATGTCCATCCCACAGCCAGCCTCTGTGGCTTAGGTACAATGCTGGGATGGGAGAAGGTCTTATGCCCAAGGCTAGAGCCAGAGTAGCGTCAGCGCTGTGCCAGAACCAATAGACCAGGGGGTGGGGGGAGGGACAAGGAAACCCAGCACTCGGGAGCTACAAGACAGGGGACACACCCACACCCGTGTCCTGGATCTCACCTCAACTCTTAGCTACACAGGCCAGGGTGCTTCCAAATCTGCAATCCTCCTGCTTCAGCTTCCCAACCAGAAGTTGCTGTCTGACTTACATGTTTCTGGAGTCTTGGTTTTTTCTTCACGGAATTCATGAGGTGCTCAGATGTAGCAAAGCCACGGGGGTTTTATTTGGGGGCAAAGCAAAATCTCAGAGTAGAAACACTGCAGGGACGTGGTGGGCTCCAGTGAGGTTGCTCAAGAGCCCTATGCTACTTCCGGGGTTTCCTTTTGTGGGTCCAGGAAGAGGAGAAAGTTGGTTGCTAGGGGCAGAGTCGGGGTGATTTTCTGTTTGACTGACAGGTCTCAGGTATATAAACCTTGGTTTGCTACAGGTATCCTTTCCCATGATACATCTGGCTTAATCATATGCATGCCCAGTCATGCATAGGCATAAGATGGTAATTAGAAGATTTCTTTTTACCCCCAAAAGGTCACTCAGAGGACATGTTCCCTTACTGTGCATGTACCAAAAACCAATCCAGATTGGACCACGGCCCCTAGTTCCAGGATGAGTTTGGCCGCAAAAGGGAGTTACTGTGAGGTTGCTAGGGAGTTACTAGGGGAGGGTGAGGAGGAGTGACAGGTTGCTTTGTCTGGTAAGGAGCGCCTGTGTAGTTCTGTGCAGGATGTGGTGGGGGATGGGAGTGGTGGCTCAGCTATTCTGCAAACTAAGTGTCCCACAGGTGCTGGGGTCACAGGGGCATCCAGCTTAGAGTCTCATTCTTCTGTTGTTTTGTCTTATTTGAGACGGAGTCTCCTGTAGCCCAGGCTATCCTTGAACTCAAGATGTAGGCAAGGCATGGCCTTGAATTCCCATCCTCCTGCCTCCACCTTCAGTGCTGAGATTATAGGAATGGGTCTCTACACTAGCCTTCCTTCCGCCTCTTTCCAGAGTCTTCTGGTGCTCTTGGGTTCAGCAGCCTGAGGCCTCTGGACAGTTACTATTCCTTACTTAAAGGGCAAGGAAGAAGCAGCGGGGAGAACCCTGCCCCTCTCTGTCTGGGCTCTTGGTGTGGCTGTGGATCCAGATCTGCACGTCCCTTCCCCGAGGAGCTCCTCTTCCCTGTCCAGAAGACAAATGGAGACACCTGGCCAAGTATTTTGGAATCGGCTTTCAAGGGAGTGTCAGGCTTGACCGCTCTTTAATCCTCATAATCTTGTCCAGAACATTTACCGAACACACAGCCCTTCTCACTTAGCAACTTCAAAATCATTTTCTTTCGAGAAAGAACACGGAGTCTAGTTAACTTCTCTTCCTGATCTTGGACAACCGTTGGCACTCTGCTTCTCTGAATGTAGTCTCCGAGCACTGGTCTCAACAAAGGAGAGGAACAGGGGGCTGGTGGGAAACAGGGATGGAGAGGAGCTACTGGCAGGAAGATGGGCTCCTAGATCCAGAGTTGAAGGGTGAACCTGACTCATGTCACTCTTCCTGAGGATTCCTCGAGTTAAATGGAAAGGTCATCTCTAGGTCCCATCAGGAGCAAACACAGGACTCATTGTGGCTCTGAGGTGTCCTTTCCACACCCTTCAAGATCATTTATCCCTCGGCCTCAGGTATAACAATAAAAGGTTAGGGTGACTTTTTGTCTCACAAGTTCACATAAATGTTAATGGCATCATGGGGCTGGAGAGATGGCTCAGTGGTTAAGAACATTGGCTGCTCCTCTAGGACCTGAGTTCAGTTCCCACCACCCACATGGTGGCTCACAATCATTGGTCCTAGGGATCTGATGCCCTCTTCTGATCTCCAAGGATACCAGGCATACATATGGTGCACAGACAGACATACAAGGAAAACACTCATGTACAAAAGACACCAAATCTAAAAAGAGTTCTTAATCTAATGGTGCCAATAATTGTAAGCTCTAACTGGGGTGGCTAGCCTCTTTCCCCAGTATTTGTTGCACGAGAAGAACATTTTGCTCATGTGCACACACATGCACACACATATGTGCACACATGCAGGCTTTTAGTGTTTTCCACAAAACTCCACTTTTGAAACTGTCTAAAGCACCTGACATTTTTCCACCTACTCCAGTAGTTTGATTGACAGATCCCACTGGCTCTCAGCTCTCTGCTAAGAAATGGTCTCTAACACTTTCCTCTTCCCAGCCACTTTGAAAGACATGCTGCTCTAACAGGTGTTAACAGCTGTGCGGGTGCCAACAGTGGGCAGAGGACTCTAGGCAGCCCGCTGCACAGAGAAATGTCTAAACACCTGTCCAGACCCAAAAGAACAAACACACCAGGCCAGAACTTCTTTCCTGTGGTTTAATGTGCTCCATGGTACTCAAGAGAAAGTTGGAAGGTTGTTTTTAATTTGTTAAACCACCTCCCTCAGCCAGTAAGAGAATGCTAAGTTCTCAAGAAGAGATTTAAGATTTTCTGTCCAGTCAGATAACATCTGACAAAATTAGAAGCTCATGGGGTTGGGGATTTAGCTTGCCTAGGAAGCACAAGGCCCTGGGTTCGATCCCCTTTAACCCAACTATTCCCCAACTAGGAATTTATCCTAAAGACAACTCCCACATAAATACAAACACTTAAGAAACAGAACCCTGGGGTTGGGGATTTAGCTCAGTGGTAGAGCGCTTGCCTAGTAAGCGCAAGGCCCTGGGTTCGGTTCTCAGCTCCGAAAAAAAGAAAAAGAAAAAAAAGAATCCTTATTGCGGTTAATATCAGAGCAAAAGACTACAAGGAATTTAGTAGTGCTTAGCAGGACTCTTATTAGGTAATCAGTGATGCAACCACCAGTAGAATACTATGCAGCTCTGAAAAAAAGGAGCGCAGTGACATCATACAATGATGTCTGCCTAAACCGCCCTTTTTGAACTGCTATCATAGGTGGAGAGAAGTAAAGCAAATGAAAATCCAGGCACCCTGTCTCGCACCTACAAACTCAGCACTCAGGAGGCTACAGCAGGAGGATTACCAGGAGTTCAAGGCTAGCCTGAGTTACCCACTAAGTTCCTGGCCAGGTTGAACCACAGAGTGAGACTGTTTCTTGCCTCACCCTCGTGGGGAGGAAAGAGAAAATAAAAGGTTTCTGTGTGAAACCTGTCCCCAGAGTTTTCTTCAATAGAAGAGTAGGTTGGCATCCATGTTTACATAGGAAGTTTCTGGAAAGGTGCAGAGCAACCATCCGTGATCCATTTCTCTGGAGAAGAAAACTGGGGATGTGGCATGGAAGGGAAAGGCTGTGATAACAGGCGGTCTGTACAGCACATCTCAGCAGCAGTGTGCTCCCTCCGGCAGCATGCAGGACAAGCGTTCCCTGAAAGACTCACATTCTGGACCAGATAGCAGGTTCTGGCTCAGCTGGCCTCCAAGACGGAGAGCCCGGCCTCTGGTGGCAGAAGAATTAAATCACTAATAAGTAGCAAATGCTTCTGGAACTTTCTCAAACATTTGACATCTCAATGCCACTTCTGTGCAACCTGGAGGTCAAGGAATCCAAAGGAAGTTTAAAAGTGCTTTGAATCGGGGTTGGGGATTTAGCTCAGTGGTAGAGCGCTTGCCTAGCAAGCGCAAGGCCCTGGATTCGGTTCCCAGCTCCGAAAAAAAGAAAAAAAAAAGTGCTTTGAATTGAACGAAATAAAAACACGACATATCACAATTTATGGAATATCGTTAAAACAGCAAAGGGAAATAACATAGTTGTTAGAAAAGAAGAAAAGGGATTACAGACACAGCCCCTCATCTTGTTTAATTTCTAAAAAAATATCTATTCGTTTCCATTTTGGGGGGTGTGTGAGTGCTTGCTTTTCTTTGTCTTTGGGTCACATGTGCGCCAAGCCCATGGAGGCCAGTGGAGGATATGAGACGCCTGGGACTGGAGCCACAGATGTCTATGAGCTGCCATATGGTGCTGGGAATTGAACCCAGGTTCTCTGGAAGAGCAATACTTTTAACTGCTGAGCCCTCTCTCCAGCCCCAAGACCTCGTCTACCTTAAGAAACTCTCAAAAAGGGCTGGAGAGATGGCTCAGCGGTTAAGAGCACTGACTGCTCTTCCAGAGGTCCTGAGTTCAATTCCCAGCAACCACATGGTGGCTCACAACCATCTGTCATGGGATCTGATGCCCTCTTCTGGTGTGTCTGAAGATAGCTACAGTGTACTCACATACATTAAATAGATAAATCTTTAAAAAAAGAAAAAGGAACTCTCAAAAGAGACAAAATAAGCCCAAAGTAAGCAGAGGCACAAAAATAAGAGACCAGAGTGGAGGGGACCAATGAAAGGCAAAAACAGAATAAAGGGGGGACCACAAAGGAGAGGGGTGATGTCATTGTGATTGTGCTTGAGTTGATAACTTAGATAAAATGTGGAGTCCATGTAAGAGAAACTCCCTGCCTCACACAAGAAGCAAGTGGTTCCTTACACAGCCGTGTAGCCAATGAGACGCCAACGCCGATGGCAGTGGCGGTGGTGGTATGGGTGTCGTTGAAGATGAACAGAGCAAGAGCTGGGGAATGGCTCTGTTGGTTAGCCTACTGAAGGAAGCACTAGGCTCCATCATAGTACCACATAAAGCTGGGTGTAGTGGTGCACATGTGTAATTTGCACACGTGTAATTTCAGTACTGGGGAGCTGGAGGCAGGGGGATCAGGAGTTCAAACTCATCCTTGGCTATGTAATGAAGTGTACTCCAGCTTGGGTTACAGGAGACCGTGCCTCAAAGGAAAACAGAAGTCACAAGGAAAATACCATCCCCAGAAGGCTTTGCTGGTTAATTCTGAACATTTTAATAAGAACCACAAGTTCTACACAAACTTCTAAGAGAATTAAAGTTAAGTGCATCCTGAGACACCCTCTGAGGGCATCACAAGCTGGAAGCTGAAACCAACAAGGCCATGAGAAGGAAACCCCAGGCCACACATGTCATAAACAGAGATACGTCTAAAGAAAGCGATAGTATGCCAAGACTAAGCTTTTACTGATTGGGCCTTTATCCTAAAGATGCAAAAACTGGTTTAAAATTGGAATTCAATTTATATAATGTGTGATATTTGCAAGCTGAAGGGTGCTTAACATTTCAAAACCTACAAATCAGGTGGGGAGGGAGAGAGAGACAGAGACAGAGACAGAGACAGAGACAGAGATAGAGACAGAGACAGAGAGAGGGGAGGAGAGAGAGAGAGAGAGAGACAGAGACAGAGACAGAGACAGAGACAGAGAGACAGAGACAGAGAGACAGAGACAGAGAGAGAGGCTCTACCTCAGCCACATCTGGCTTTTGAATGTTTATTCCTTCCCAGGTGGAGGTCACCTGTCAGCTCTCAGTGGGGCAGAGCTTAGAGGTGGGGTTTTAGGGGGTGATTAAGTTATGAGGACAGAGCCCTGAGGAATGGGATTGTCCCGGTAAGAACCAGTAAGAGAGCTGATCTCTCTCCTGTGGAAGACATGACAAAAACCTACCCATGAGCAGGGCATGGTAGTGCCTTCCTTTAATGGAAGCATTCGGGAGGCAGAGACAGTTGGATCTCTGTAAATTTGAGGCCACCCTGATCTACAAAGAGAGTTCCAGGACAGCCAGGGCTACACAGAGAAACCTGTCTCAAGGAAAACAAAACAAGTAAACCAAAAACAAACAGCAAAACCCTACCCACAGACAAGTGCAGCGACTTCACCAGGAACTGGACCTGCTGACATCTTAACCTTGGACTGTCCCGTTTCCGGAACACTTGCAGGGCTGGAGAGGTGTCTCAGCAGTTAAGACAGCGCTGTTTGTGTACAAGACCCAAGTTCGGTTCCCAGCACCCATTTGAGCAGCTCACAACCACCTGAAACTCGAGCTCAGGGGATCTCTCTCTCTCTCTCTCTCTCTCTCTCTCTCTCTCTCTCTCTCTCTCTCTGTCTCTCTCTCTCTCTCTCTCTCTCTCTCTGTCTCTCTCTCTCTCTCTGTGTGTGAGAGAGAGACAGAGACAGAGACAGAGACAGAGAGACATGACAGAGACAGACAGACAGACAGACAGAGAGAGAAGACAGAGAGAGAGAGAGAGAGAGAGAGAGAGAGAGAGAGAGAGAGAGAGATGATCTTTTTAACCTTAAAGAATACACTTGTATCATGTGAGTCAGCAATCCGTGCTGGGTTGTAAAGCTTCAACGGATCAGCAGACACCATGAGACGTTACAACGTGAACTGATTCTCAGTAGTGAGGAGCGAAGCCTGGGCCTGGAGCCTGCTCGACAAGTGTTTTCACTGAGCTGCACCCCAGTCCTCTTTTTCTTTTTTTTTTTTTTTTTAATTTTGAGACAAAGTCTCACTAACTTGCAGTTGCTGGCCTTGAACTTACTCTGTAGCTCAGGACCATCTCAAACTTTTAATCCCCCTGCTTCCACCTCCCAAGTAGCTGAGGTTACATCCATACCACCAGGACCAACTAAGATATCTGCTCTTACTGCTTTGATCAAGTATCTGAGGTTAGAAGAAATTCTTCCTCTTGAAGAAAGCTGTTTCTGACTCTGTTCTGGGGTCCGGTGCTGGCTGGTGGGAAGAGGCCCCTCCATCCCTGACATCACACTGGGTTTCTTCTCTCCTGTGTCTGTGAGTCGCTAAGGAGCTCTATAAATATTAGAGAAACAAAATTGAGTCCCTTGGGTCTTAGGGGAAAATAGGAGGCAGAATTCAGCCCATTCCCAAATGCATTCGGTCCAAGCCGACCCTCCCTCCCACTGTGCTCTCTGAGAACTAGAGGAGAACTGGTCTCTGCAGGACATGTTCAGAGGCTAAAACTGTTTTGTGAGAAAATGGGACGGGATGTCCTCGTAGGGTCCAAGAGGGTCTACGGTTATGCTGCTGAGGACAGGCCCAGATCTTGCCACTAATCTGTAGGGACCCCAGGCAAGTTCAACAAAATCATTAAGCCACAAATACCCATGTGATTGGGGGTGGGAGGGTCCCTGGAAACCAGCTATGTGAGGCTGTATTTCTACATTGCCATAATGCCATCCCAGAGACTTGTAACTTTATAAAGAAGAAAGGTTTATCTAGCTTACAGCCTGGAGGGACCCCAGACCTTTCCAAGTGTGTCCCCAGTGGACCTGAGGACCTCTTACTGGCTCCACCCTTGAAAAGCCCCACAATTACCACTCTAGGGATTAAGCCCCAAAGCATGAACTTGAAATCTAATTGCTGGAAGCTCATCTCCTTGTGGGCTTACATTTTCATCTTTCCATCCACGGAGGAGTCTTTAAGCCGTTGGCATGGGCTGCTCACTGTAACAGTCCTGACCTCCTTCACTTCTTCCAGATCTTTGAGCAGATACCCCTTCCCTCACAGACCGTTCATGTAACACCCCTACCACCACCCTACACCCTACGTGCGCATTTGTGTGCAGAAACCAGATGACGGCCTCAGATCCCACCCTCAAAAATGCTGTTTCACTTCCTTTGAGACAAAGTCACTCAACAGGCCTGGAGCTCACAAGTTAGGCTAGAGTAGCTGGCCTGCTAGCACTGAGCCAGACCTGTCTCTGTCTTCCCTAGCACTGAGATCGCCCCATGGAATCGAACTCAGGTCCTCAGGCCTACATGGCAGGCATTTTACCAGTTGAGCTATGCTCCCTGCCTTTGCCGGAGTTTTTAAAGTGCTTGATCCTCTAGACGGGGCCCAGAACCTGAAACAGGGCTTCTTAATGTCTATGACTGGAAGAAAGTCATCATGGCATGGATGGCAGTGACCAGCGGTTTAATCTTACAATCTTGACCTCTGGTGCTGTCTTTAGGGTCTCTTTTGAGGACTGCATAATGAAGTAGAAGAGACACCCAGCCAAGAATCTGACCTTTATATCATCCTGTCTCTCCCCAGGAGACTACAACACACACAACGGACCCTCCACGCCAGCAAAGGAGGGTGACACAGACAGGCCACATCGGGCCTCGGATGGGAAACTACGGGGCCGGTCAAAGAGGAGTAGTGACCCCTCCCCAGCAGGAGACAATGAAATTGAGGTAACTAGGGGGTGTCTTTGGTTGGGGGGGGACTGATCTATATCTGTAGCCCGAATGGAGGCTGAGGGCTGAGGCTCTCTAAGCCTTTAGTCAGTTGTACTTTCTAAGTACAACCCAGCGACAGAGCTTCACTACCCAGGGGGAGAAACGCAGAAGAATTAGATTGACTGTATAGAGTCCTGCTGGGTGACTAAACTGGGGAAGGACAGCCTGAGACCAGCATGGACCATGCTTCTCACACCTCGGTGGCATCTGAGTCCCCTGGGGAATCATGGGGCCCTCTCAGAGGCTCTAATTCCATAGGTCCTGGGCAAGCCAGAGAAGTGGGTATATAACAGGTCCCTTAAGCTGCTGAACCCCAAAGGGGCTATACCCTGAGAGCCTCTGGTTAGGAAGATAACAGGCAGGATCTTTCAACTAGAGTACGATGATAAGGCCATGTACCAGGTCTCATCCCGGACAAGTAACTATAGGTGGGGGCAGTTTAGGAAGTCCACCTTGTCCCAACCTGGGGCTGGCCCAAGGTCTCCATCCTCAGTGTGGCCCTAGCAGCTCAGGCAGGGATGTTCCAAGGCTGGGGACAAAAACATCTGCAGAACTGGAAGGGACCTTCTTCCTCAAGCTGAATGCCAGGCCCGTTTGGTCACACTGCCTGATGTGGGAACCCCAGGTCCCAGTGGTTCCAGTGTGCAGCAAGAGCTGAGGAGGCTGGTCTGGGGGGCATGATGGCATTTGTCAGATATGAGCATCTTTCCTGAGCCAGCCTGACCAGGGGAGGAAGACGGGGGGGGGGGGGGGGGGGACAGGCCCCGTGAGTGCCCTTGAGATAGACCCAAGGTACACAGGGAAGCAAGCAAGTTCAAGGGTCTACCCTGCTCTATTTGCTAGCTGCCATGTGCTTTGGGGCTTGGGTAGCATCAGGAAAGATGGGATTTGTGCCCAGCATGTCAAATATACGAGGGTACCTTTGCCTTCCTGGGCACAAACTCAGACCGTGTGAGCATCCTGGTCATTCCTTAATGTCTTGGACTCTGTCTATCTAATAATAGGCTGGTAGAAACCCATTTCATTACTGAGCCCAGCCCAGCTCCCAGAAATATATGAGAGTCCCAATGTTTGCTTGGTCTCGGTACATAGAAGCACAAAGCTTGGTCACTGCCATCGTCCCCAGCACTGAGGCCTACCGGCTTAGTGAGAGGCCAGCTGCCTCACTGCTGCCAGATTGTGCAGTAGCCATGAAAATCCCTGTTGAGTATAAGGACATTGGAGTATCAGCCACCGGCCTTTGGTGGCAAAAAGAGGAACCACGGAACCTACAGGATAAGAGGGACATGTTGACCAGGCTGCAACAGCCAAGGGGAACCTGAAGGGATGTCTCCACCAATAAAAAGCTTTGTACACAAGGGCCTGAGTTTAAATCCCCGGCATCCATGTACTAAGCCAGACTGGGGGTGGGGCAGGCTCAGGACAGAAGCAAGCAGATCCCTGGTATTTGGTGAGCATATATTCTAGCCAATCAGTGACCTCCAGAGTCAATGGGAGGCCCTATCTCAAAAGGTAAAAGGTAGAAAAACAACTAAAAAAAGACATTTGAGTTTGCTATCTGGCCTCCACATGCATAAACACACATCTGCACACTCATACACACACACACACACACACACACACACACACACACACACACACACAAAGGATTAAAGAAATACAAACCGCAGGGAACTACCAAGGACTGTCAGGGTGATGTCCCACCAGGGAGCAGGCAGAGAACCTAACACCACTTGACCCAAGGTCAGACCAGCTTAAGTGTTAGCCTCACCCCTTCATTGATGCCCTCTAGGGAGGGGGATGAGGATGCCCTCCTCAGAAGACCTGTGGGTACCCAGGCCAGGAGCACCCCACTACTAAGGCACCTAGTACCACCTGTGCCACTGGTGTGGCTTCAACGATGGCTTGTGGCTTTGCTGTTCAGTCCTGGAAAATACTGTCCTTGTGAGCCTCATTCTCGTCCCTGCTCTAAATCGACAACAAATGGCACACTCTAGGTCTCTGCCAGGGAGAACTACCCTCAGCTTGGGCCTCAGCATCCCCGCCCTCAGGCCCCACCCCCTTCACTATGAGATGGGCTTTCACTGCGTTGCCCAGGATGGTCTCAAAGTCCTACCTCAGTCTCCCAAACGGCTTTGAGCCCAAAGGGATGCGACTGTATCCAGCCGTGTATCCCAGGCCGACCTGTGTTCCTCCTGCCTCAGTTTCCCAATGTGTGCCCAGTACCCTGCTTCTGTTCCTATATTCAAAGGTGGGGTAGGGCTTGAGACAGGGTTGTGCTACACAGTCCAGGCTGACCTCAAGTTTCAAATCCTTTCACCCACCTCAGCCTCCTGATGCTGGGATTCTAGGCAAGTACCATTGTGCATGGCTTCCCCTCAGTCCTAAAGCTACCCTTCTCACTGAATTAGGGGCACCCTTACATTCCCTTCAGTGGGGTTTGGGTCTGTTTCAAAAGGCTCCTGTTGTCTGTAGCTTTCCTCTCTCCTGAATTCCTGCATGACCCCAACAGTTCAAAACTGCATAGAGTAGCCTAGGTGGCTGTTAATATTCCCTCCTAACCTGCTGTGGCTTCTGCTCTTAGGGAGACGTTTTTCCATGCCACTAGGAGGGGTGGGAGGGCCAGAGCTTGGAAGTGGGGTTCACAGGGAAATATTATTCTGGAAACACCTGCTTCTTGCGGGCAGGGGTTGGCGGGGGAGGAGAATGGGCAACCGAGGTGTGAGCACTGCCTTGCTTCTGAGTTTACTGTCAGCAGGCTCGTTCACACCTCTCAGGTCTCTGGCAGTTTCCTGAAGGGCAGACCCCCACGAGAGAGGCCTGTGCTGAAGCTGAAGTTCTGAGCACGTGTTAGACGGAAACCCTTGGGCTACCGGTGCCAGCAACCAGCTTGAGCCGTCTGGCGTGTGAAAACGGAGTCTGTATAAAGGATGCAGAACCCTCTTGGAACTTAAAGATGGTGGAAAGCCAGGCAGTGGGGCATCAGAGAGGTGATAGGGCCAGCCTGCAAAGTGCAACAAGGAAACTGTTGGGCCTCTCGCCTCGTGTGCGGAAGGAGCTAAAAGCCCCCCGTGCTATGCGTTTTCAACAGCCCTGCCCTGTACAGTGCTCCTCAGACCCCTCCAGTTTCCCCCAGTTCTCACTGAAGCCAAGTCCTGGGGTAGCTTTGGGCTCGTCTCTATCTCCATTGAGCCTTTTCTTCCCCTCAGGACACTTGGCTACTGACAGCCCCCAGACATGAGACTATGGCTTTCTTTCAGACCCCAAATTTAAATCTTAGATCTATCTGGGGTAGTTAGGGATCCACTCATCCCAAGTTGTAGTAGCCATGGACAGAGACCTGCAAAATGTCCCCAGGAGCTCACTCGCTAGGGACCTTAGGCTGAGAGTCAGTGAGGCAAGAAGATGAAGCTAGGTCTGCTTGAGGGAAAGTTCAGTGGGTAAATCATTGGAGCCTGAAGACATTCACAAACTGCTTTTTAATTCTGCAATTAAAACTTGTAAGTTGGGCTGGAGAGATGGCTCAGTGGTTAAGAGCACTGACTGCTCTTCCAGAGGTACTGAGTTCAAATCCCAGCAACCACATGGTGGCTCACAACCATCTGTAATAAGATCTGATGCCCTCTTCTGGTTTATCTGAAGACAGCTACAGTGTACTCATATGCATAAAATAAATAAATAAATCTTTAAAAAAAAAAACTTGTAAGTTAAATTGATCCAAGGCATTGCGCTCAACAAAACGCCTTCTCCAAGGGAATGCATACCTAACTTTTTTTTACACAGCCTATATGGCCCACAATAAGAATACACTCGCTCCTGGAGAGATGGCTCAGCAGTTAAGAGCACCGGCTACACTTCCAGAGGACCCAGGCTCAATTCCCAGTACCCACCCCGTAGTTCATAACTGTCTGTAACTCCAGTTCAAGGGATACGGCACACTCATACACAGAGACATGCTCACACAGAGACATGCTCACACACAGAGACATGCTCACGAGAGGCAGAGGCAAGCAGATCTCTAAGTTTGAGTCCAACCTGGTCCACAGAATGAGTTCCAGGACAGCCTGGGCTACACAAAGAAACACTGAGAGGCAGGGGAGAGAAACAGACAGACAGACAAACAAACAAACTCCGGACTAAGGAGGTGGCTCAGTGGGTGCTGTACTTTGTTTTCTCGTTGCTTGAGCATCATGACCATGAGGAAGGGGTTGATTAGTCTTACTCTTCACACTGAAGAAAGTCGGAGGCAGGAGGCAGGAATAGAAACCACAGAGAACACTGCCTCCTGGCTTTCTCACTGGCTCCTCCTCAGCCTCCTTATACAGCCTAAGCCCATTGCCTAGGGATGGTGCCACCCATGGTGGGCTGGGCTCTCCTACATCAGTCCTCAATCAAGACAATCTCTCACAGACATGGCCACAGGCAGGTCTTGTAAAAGCAATTCTTCAGCTGAGGTTCCTTCTTCCCAGGGGACTGGATCTAGGTCTGGTCAATCTGAAAATAAAAACTAACCAGGATAAAGCATAAAGGGTTCACTGTGTAAACTCCAGCATCCACTTAAAAGCCCGAGTGTGGCCATGCACTTCTGTAACCCTAGTGTGTTTGTTGACCAGTCAGCCTAGCCAATCAGGAAGCTCCAGGATCAGTGAGAGATTCTGTCTCAAAAAATAAGTGATAGAGGAAGACACCTGATGTTGACCACACACACACACACACATACACAGAGAGAGAGAAACACACCCTCGCGCGCGCGCGAGCACGCACGTACACAAGTGGAGAAAGTCAGATCTGCAAGGACTGGGTCAGTAAAACATCAGCTCCGTCATCTAGACCCTGGGCACCAGAGAATACTGAAGGGAGAGAACCCAAGACTTGGAGAACATTGTTTGCTAAGGAGTATTGTGTGAGCAGAGAAAATATGAATAATAATTTTGTAAGAATTTGGGGGAGTTACTCTCCACAATCCCTTCAGAAAGTACAACTTAAGGATGTACTCAGGTGAAAAACAGGGGGAGGTGGAGTGGGGGAAATTTGGAATCTAGGTAACAGTGGATTGAGTTCAGAAATGCACAGAGTGGAACTTTGAGGGCACTGCTTTCAGGAGCCCAGGGGCAATCCAGTCCACACTCCCCATCTTTGAAGATACTGTGTATGAGTGTGTGTGTGTGTGTGTGTGTGTGTATGTGTATGTGTGTATGTGAGTGTATGTGTGAGCGTGTGTGTTTGTGTGAGTGTGTGTGTGAGTGTGTGTATATGTGTGTGATACTGTGTGTGAGTGTGTATGTGTTTGTGTATGTGTGATACTGTGTATGTGCATGCATGTGTATGTGTTTGTGTATGTGTGATACTGTGTATGTGCATGCATGTGTATGTGCATGTGTGTGTGTGATACTGTGTGTGTGAGTGAGTGTGTGAGTGTGTGTGAGTGTGTGTGAGTGAGTGTATGTGTGAGTGTGTGTGAGTGTGATACTGTGTGTGAGTGTGTGTGAGTGTGTGTGAGTGTGTGTTTGTGTGTGTGAGTGTGAGTTTGTGTGTATGAGTATGTGTGTGAGTGTGTGTATGAGTATGTGTGTGAGTGTGTGTGAGTGTGTGAGTGTGTGTGATACTGTGTGTGTGAGTGTGAGTGTGTGTGAGTGTGTGTGTGTGTGAATGGGCTGTGACTGCATCTGAGGTTATAATGAAGGCACATTACAAGAAAAAGAAAACAGAAGTGACCAGCAACTCCAACAGAGGCTGGGAGTTGGTTCTACCAAGCAGGCAGGACTCACCTGGGAACACACCAGGATGATTTTCATCAGGGTGTAGACAGGAGAAAGAAGGATAGACAAGGAGACACTTGACCTTGATGGTGGACATGTTCTCCTCAAAGTGGATCTGGACTATGAGGTCGGATAGATATATTACTTCTCTCTACAGTGAACAACAACTTAAAAAAATGTATATAGCTTCTAATTATCAACATTTAAAATCAGCAAGTTAAGGCCTGCAGGGAAGCTCAGTGCGTAACAACACTTGAGACAAGCCTGATGACCTGAGTCAGATCCCTGGAACCATAGAAAGGTAGAAGGAGAGAGTACACGCAGACACACAAGGACACACACATATATACACAATGGCACAACACACATATACACACACAGAGATACATACACACATAGACACACAATGACACACATACATACACATGACATACACACACATAGACACACAATCATTCACACACACTTATACACAATGACACACACAGAGAGATGTACACATACACATAGACACAAGCACACATACAAACACACACAAACATGAACATACACATAGATGCACACACACAAACAGACACAGATGTACACACACAGAGAAACACACACATAGACACAGAAACACATATACACACACACAGAGACACATACAGACAAGCACACAAACAGACACACACACAGATGCACACACACAAACACAGAGACACAGATACACATACAGAAACACACAGAGACACAGAAACACACACAGACACACAGACATACAGACCCACACACACGGTGGTACACATGCCTACACACACTTCATACACATATAATAATAGTCTTTTTAAAAGTCCGTGTGTAGAAGACATTGATGGCTGTAAAACTAAACATGCAGAGTGGTTTGCTCACACTGACAATGGAGAAGAAAAACCAACGGAGAGTGAGAGCAGAGGCAGAGACAAGTGGGGACGCCTCAGCCCACTTGCTCCTCTGCATCAGACTGGGGATGAAGTGCAACAGTTCCATGTGTACGAATGGAAGATTCCGACGGAGTCCAAGTGTTGGCAAGTTCCTGAGGAAAGCTTCCCCTGTGTTATTTAGAACTGCAGAGTCAAATGTGTTACAAACGGAAACAGCAGTGCCAGGCTTACAGCGAGCCGTGAGCTAACTTGCCAGTCTCTCACTGTGAACAGCATCCTAAGGTTTCTTCGTGTACTTTTGAGAGAAGCTTTTGAGTGAGTCCTTTTGAGTTTTTAGGTGAAGACCCTTGGTTCCAGCTCAGGGGGAGCTGGCGGGAGTCCAAAAGTCAGCCACGATGACATACTCACATTGGAGTTCAGTGGAGGTTCAGGGCACAGCGTGGGTCCCCTGTCTGCAGACTCCTCACGGAAGACCGGGACCTGTGGACGTGAAGTAGACATAGGCGACTCCATCTTTCCTTCCTCTCTTCTATCACAGCGCGTGTTCGTCTGGGACCTGGACGAGACAATCATCATTTTCCACTCCCTGCTCACAGGAACGTTCGCATCCAGATATGGGAAGGTAAGGATTCTGCTTTGTCTTTCTCTTTAAAAAAAAAAAATCACATTTATGTGTTTGCTTACTCTGCGGGCGCCTGAGTTCCTGGGTCTCGGTGTGAACGTGTGCGGCACTGTAAGAGTGTGAAGCCCTGAGAATGGCGTGGGGGAGTCAGTTCTCGCCTGAGTGTGAGCCCCACGGATTGACCTCGGGTCAGCAGGCTTGACAGCGGGTGCCTTTACCCACTCAACCAACCTGCTAGCTTGTCTCCTTACTTTCAAAAGCAACTGTGTGCCCAGGCTGCTTGTCCTGGGAATCCCGGAGGCTCCTCGTGACCATATGCCAACACAAAGCTGACTCTTTGAGTCAGCCCGGGATTGGATGCTAAGAAATGTCCCTTTGGTCTGTGAGAATTCCGTACATTTCCTATCTGACATCTCATCCCTTTGCTCCCAAAGCATGAAGTCATCGGTGTCTATAATTACCAAAATCCTTGAGGTTTGCGTTAGAGGGCAGAGGTATACCGCATCCAGACATATAATAAACTAGAAACTGGGTCGAAGTGCTTTCCTCAGTTCTCTAGACCGAGAAACAGGCATATGGGGCCAGAGGTTGACAGTGGGTATCTGTCTCTGTTTCTCCCTCCCACTGAAGCTGGGACTCGCTTCTTTGACAGGATTGGCCCCAGCTGTCTTCCCCAGCTCTGGGGTCCCAGGTGCATGCCACCGTGCCCGGGTCTTGACCCAGTTGTCGGGGACCTTCCTCATGCTTGTGTGGGAGCACTTCACTGAGTGATCCATCTCCACAGACTGCTGTGGACTTAACGAACCACAAGCAGATGGGCAGGACATTTGTTATCTCTTCAGGGGGACCGGGAGGGGTCGAGGGTGGCACCTAAGAGGAAAGCAATAGAGGCTTGTCTGCTCCGAGGTGAGAGGCCAGGGGTAACTGCCTCTGGCACTGGTGGGGAAAGAGACCCGCCGAGCCTGGGAAACCCTTTTATTTCTGCTTAGTGTGCTGGACTTGACATCACCTCATGGCTTTCCCAGCTGCTTGCAGTTTTTATGGAAGCCATAACAAGCCAGAGGTGTGATTAACAGGGTAGATTTATTATCTGCCACAATGCTGTGCCGGATATAAAAATGGTGTCAGGGGCGCAGAAATCTCTCACCCATAGACACGTCATTAATATGTGTGGCAGGGACGGCGGCGTGCTCTTTCAGGCCCCGTGAAGCTTAGGTGGTTGCCAGCAATAAGAGTAGAGTCAGCAGCCACAGCAAGCACACGCCATCCCCTAGGGCCATGACTGGCAGGCACGTGCTCCCCCCGGGCTGTTGTATGTCGCCCATTAAGGCCGTTTTGAGGATATCCATCCATCGAGTGCAGTCACCACCCCAGACACACACTGGATTATGCCAGGTGAGACAAGCCCGGGAGAAGCCGACCTTCCTATGTGTGTTCCCTTGGCTTCTCAAGCTAAACCGAGAGGGCCCTTGAGGAAAGGACCCAATGAGCACTCAATCCTGAGTCCCGTACCGTAGGCTCATGTCATACCTCAGTGCCAGCCACCTTTCCCCAGCCCCACTCCTTCAGCCAAGCCATCAGTTCAGCTGGCCCTCCTAGCTGGTCCTCAACCTCTGCTTTCCATGCACCTGTCTCAGTCTCTCAGCACGCTATGGAGGCAGATGTGTGCCACCATGCCCAGCTTCAGGTCTTGTAATTAATGTCATCTTCTTGAAGGGACTTCCTGTAACAACTTCCGTCAATGGTGCATCTCCACCATAATTCCGCGCTTTGTGGTTGCCACCTTTGGGGACTCGGAGGACAAGAGTCCATGAGCGTTTCTCACCTTCCCAACCCAACAGGGTTCAGGGGACGGGCTGGCTTAGTGTGCATTTGTTGGATGAACCAATAGGGGTGATCTAGGACACCAAGCCTCTGGAGGACCAGATCGTCCATTTTGCCTTGTTTGCTGCTTCGTGGTAGCAGGACGCAGTCACAGAACGTGGTCTCCCACTTAGAAGGCACCAAGTAAATATTTGCAGGAAGAAGGGAGGGAAAGAGGGAGGACGGAGAAAAGGGAGGAAGACAGTGTCAAAAGAGAAATTCCTAACTGGTGGCCACTGGCCAAATTCAGCCTGTCAATATTTTTGTTTGGCCTCTAGGGTATTAAAAAAAAAATGTGAATTTATCGCCAACATTTAAAAATCAGGCAACTGCACAGACCAAAACAATCCGGATTTCTAGCTCTTCTTGAAAAATGAGGAAATCTGGCAAGCCAGCACTCCCCTGTGGCAGCAATCAGCAAGAACTCGGCAGCAGCTGCCCTTAGGGACACGTGTTCTCAGGGCCCATAGCCCCGCCTGCCCCCCTCAGCCATGGGGCTCTCCAGAGACCCCTGGGAACCTGAGTTTCTATGTCCTAGAACTACCAAACTGGGAGGTCAGAGCTGGAAGGACCCAAAGCCACCATAGGCTACCAGTCTCTATCATTTGAAGAAGAAACTGAAGCTCTGGGGGAGTGAGATCACCCAAGAGAGAGTGCAAGTGGGACTCAGGCTCATCTGCCTTCTTGTGTAATCTCTGAATGTCCTCATTCCTCTTCCGGAATCGTCCATCCCTTCCCCCAGCTCCCCATAAGGTTAAAAAAAAGGGATGGGGTTATTTGCTAATTCTGGAAGACCTGAACTTAAGAGGCTTGACATAGCTGATGGTGGTAGTGCAGCTCAACTTTAATCCCAGCAGTCAGGAGGCAGAGACAGATGGGTCTCTGTGAGCTTGAGACCAGCCTGGTCTACAGAGCAAGCTCCAGAACAGTCAAGACTACACAGAGAAACTCTGCCTCAAAAAATAAACAAGCAAAAGCCCTTGAAATAGCAAAGAAACTACTAATTTCTCGTGAGCATGTACACCCACATGCACACACTTATACACACACACGCACACACACACACACACACACACACACACACACACACACACACACACACCCCTCAGACTCCAGGCATAAGCATCTTGAGCTGGACTAGCCCTGGAATGGAGGTTCCTCCAGGCTTTGTTTTCTGACATCCGGGAACATTGTTCCTTGCCAGGATTACTCACAGTTCACCTCATGTATGAATTCCAGCCACAAAGAGGGACCATGAAGAGGGAAGTCACCCTTTCTTTTCTTTCTTTTTTTTGTTGTCAATGTCCTCATTAAATTGTACATGAACAGATGTGTGTGTGCATGTATGTGTGCACGTGTGTGTGTGCATGTATGTGTGCACGTGTGTGTGCATCACTTGCATACCTGGTACCAGTGGAGGCCAGAAGAGGGTGCTGGATAGCAGGAGTTAGATACAGTTGTGAACTACCATGTGAGTATTGGGACTTGAACTCAGGTCCTCTACAAGAGCAGCCAGTACTCTTTTTTTTTTTTTTTTTTTTTTAAAGATTTATTTATTCATTTATTACATATGAGTACACTGTAGCTGTCTTCAGACACACCAGAATAGGGCATCAGATCTTGTTACAGATGGTTGTGAGCCACCATGTGGTTGCTGGGAATTGAACTCATGACCTTTGGAAGAGCAGCCGGGTGCTCTTAACCGCTGAGCCATCTCTCCAGCCCCCGAGCAGCCAGTACTCTTAACTGCTAAGCCATCTCTCCAGCCTCTTTTCTTTTCTTTTGTCCCCCTTTTAAGGGCCAGACCCAGAAGTTACACGTATCACTTGTGTTCACATCCCATTGGCTGAAACTTTGTCACATGGCCACAGCTAGCTGCAAGGGAGTCAGGACAAGGTAATCTGTCTCTGAGGCAATCACTCACTTGCCCAGTTAAGATGCAGGGGTCTTATTACTCTGAGGAGGAAGAGATTGTGAAAGGCCACTGGCAATTTTTAGCCCAAAGTATCACTCAGCATACAATTATTTCTGTTTATGCAACAACTGGATTTTTGAGTCTGAGCCTCCAGAGACAGGTTCAAACTATACCTCTAAGCTAGGGAGTCAGAGAAAGAGGAACAGCGAACACGAGCATAGCCTTAGGCCCATTGTGCAGGCAGAGTAACCCGGACCCAGGAGACAATGCAGTTGGAATATTCATAACAAGAACCCAAGGCCTCCCCTTCCACCCCATTGTTGTTTCTTTGTACCTTTCCCTGCTATATTCAGAGTATCCATTCCTACCAGCTGAGAGCAAGCAGAACTCTAGATTTGAAGCACACATAGGCATGCAACACGGGGAATTGATCTAATCACAATACCTGAGCCACCCAGGGATTGCTGAGATTCAGGTCTGGCTGGATCCAGGAGCAACATCTGCAGATCACCGTCAGCCGACTTCTCCACATGATTGATTCCCTCTCAGCAATCCTAGCTGAGAAAAGGCACTTCTGCTTCTTAAATCTCAAGACAACCTTTGTCCCACCCTGGCTCCAATGCCCATCCCAGCCTCTGCACTTACATGTGCCCGGGGTAGACCCAGAGCCCACTCTTGGTATGGATGAAATGGAGACCAAACCATCCCATGCCCTAGGGCTGGACCCCCAAAGGAATCTGAAACCTTTCTGAAGGATAGAAGCCCCCAGAGAAGTGATACTTGCTTTGGAGGCCAAAACCGTTGGGGTATCCATGCCAAGGACCCACTGTCTACTCTGTTGAGTGTTACACAGAAGCAGGACTCGTGTCTGTCACAGCCTAACCAGAGGAGGGATCCCTGTTTACTTAGGGAACAGAGGCCAGAGCTAACTGATTAAGGAATGATTCAAAACAGGGTGTTTGTGTTTTAAAACAGAAACTGGGCTGTCTTCCTGATCCCAATCAGGGGGTGCTGAGTGCAGCTGTCACCTCTCACTTCTGTGCCAACCTCTCCCGCCCCCAAGGCTCAGGGCCACAGTAGCTACCTCCCACGGCTCCTGTGGCTGCGTCAGCTATGCCCCTGGAGGTAACCGCTCCCTCTTAAGCCTCTTGCCCACTCTTCCCTGAACCCTGCTTTTCCTGCTGGGATTAGGAGAGCACAGGTGGGAAGTGTGGCGACCCTTTGTCGGGAAGCAGGATGAGATCTGAGCAAAGGTATTTTAGCCATCTTTGATTTGAGGAGAGATAACTTAACCATCTTTCCTCCCAGACCCACGGTGCTGCCCACACTCCCTCTGTGGCTCACCTTCCAGAAGCTCTATCCACGGAGGCGGAGCTTAACTCTGGGATGGCGACCGCAGTTTGTGTTGTGGTTGATAACTGCTTTGTAGAGATTCAGTGTGCTTAGTCTTGGTGTGCACGGCTCGGCAGGTCAGTCTATTCCCAGAACGGAGAGTTCAGGGCCACGGTCTCATTTTTTTAATTTTGTTATATTTCCTTAGCACGTGTGTGTGTGGTGCCACATGTATGTGCCATGGCGTTCACGTGGCTCACATGATAGCTAGCAGGATTCTCTCCTTCCGCCACCTCTGTCACCCGCACCTCCCTCAGGCGTGTCGCCTACGGTTCTCACTGGACCTTTGCACGTGCCGTCTCACCCACCAGGAATCTCATTCCCCAGTTCTGCTCCAGGTTCTTCCCTTCCTTATTCAGGAACCTTCCAGAACACTCCCCCAGGAAACAAACCTTGCTGCCTCTTGCCACACTGGTTTGTTATTTTCTGCCCCACGCCCACCGTATGCTGCAGCGTATGAATGCAAACTCATGCTACCAGGGTTCACCGGCCCTGTCAGGTGATTCCAGCTCCTTGGAGCCTTAGTCAAAAACCTGAGAAAGCATCACAAATTGTAGTGTGATGGGGGGGGGGACTTTCCAGGAGCAAAGGAACTGGGGCCAGATCAGACGCGGAGCACCTAAAGGAGCAGCAGGGTACTTGAACCAGAGAACTCAAGGGCCCAGGTATTGTAATGTCTTCCATGTTGTGTCCAGGGGGAGGGGCTGGTTGCTATGAGTGACAGGGTTTCCGTTTTGACTGACAGGCTTGGATTGTGTCAGCCTTTGCTCACTGTGTAGCATGTAACTGATTTTAACCACGTTAGTCACCCAGTTAGGTACAGACATAACCCAGTAAATAGGTGTCTACCCTGAAAGTTCACTCAGAGGATAGCCTGTACCTTACTGTTCATACACCCGGAAGTTCATTCAGGTCAGATCAGGCACCAACCTCCTGTACTAAGATATGTGCTGGAATACGCGAAAGGGAAGTTACCAGACCCATGAGACAGCTCCACAGTTCAAGGTGCTTAATGATCTGAGTTCAATCCCTGGAACCCACGCTGGAAAGAGAAGACTAACCCCCAAAAAGTTAGCCTCTGGCCCCTACAGAGACACCGTGGCACCTGTGTGGCGTATGCCCGTACCCACAGACCCAAGAATAATAAACGAAAAGTTGTTTGAGAAGATGAGTTCCTCAGCGGCTACTAAAGAAAGGCTGGCTGATTCTATTCTATGGGGATGAGTGTACTCATGGCCCAAGCCAGGCGGAGTCCCAGTTCACTGAGCTATTCCCTCCATTTGCCTGCCTCACTTAGTAGGTACCTCGGGTAGAGACCCAAACTGTGTGTCAAACCTCAAGAAATGAGCACCAGCCATATTTTTATGGAATATTTGGAAAATTCAAATCAGCGCCAAAACTTAAATAATGGACGAAAATCAGCGTTTGAAATATGGGTTAGCAACAGTAGGTAACCCAGGTCACAACCCTGCATCGTGAAAATAGCCCCCCAATCAATGCTGATTCCTTGACTGAAGTGGCAGTTAAGTCTCTACATGACAGATATATCAGTGTCACAACAGTAGGCATAGACTGGCTTTGTGGAGTCCCGGTGGGTTGTTTTGTGTGCCTGCGTGCGTGCATGCATGTATGTGTGTGTCACATGTCCTTCATCTACTCTCTACCTTGCTCCTGTGAGACAGGGTCCTCTCACACACAGTGCTGGGGTACAAGTGCATATATGACCACACCCAGCTTTTTATGTGGATGCTCAGGACCAGAACTCACGTCCCCATGGGTGTGTGACAAGCCCTCTCTACCCACCGAGCCTCGGCTGCAGCCCTAGATATGGCTTGGTTTTTATTGTGAATAGTTCAATAACTTTTTCCACTCGGGCTAAAGTATGGAAAAATAAGGGGTCAGTTTCCTTCTGCCTTGGACTGGACAGGAGCATAGTCCCAGCTGCAGCCTGGGGCCCCATCAGGCCTGGTAAGTAGTGGGAGCCAGACGCGTTTGTCAAAGCCGTGAGAGTTGGTGAGGAGACATTGAAAGTGTCTGGAGCAGACAGAGTTCTCGGCCCTTGCTGCACTAAATGGAGTTTTCTTTTGCTTTAATACAATTTATCATCCGAGTCAAGCCTATGTTCTCTAGCTTCCTCATCAGCCTTCCCCAGACTGGATCAGACCTCTAGAGTCTCAACGGCAAGAACCTGGATGATGGTAGTGTAGTCCCCAGCTCCTGGGGGTGTCACTGGGTGTGTCTGGCTCCTGTTGCTGGAGCTTCTCATAGTGAGGCTAGTCATGGTCACAGCTGCATCATCCCAGCCAGGGCTTAGCTCCTAAGTGGATCAACTGGTGAGGGCCTCACAGTGGGGAAGCCAAGGGTCCTCAGAACTCCCTCCCCGTCAGTGGGTTTGAGTTTGGGGACTGAGGCCAGGAGCCAGCATTGGTTGCTCCTTTAGTCCAGAACCTCCAACTCTCTCCTTTGTGTAGAGGAAGGAGAGATCAGAAGACATTCTGCCATGTCACTGTGGGAGGGGACAGCAAAGCCTGTGGATCAAACAGAGAGGCAGTTGGTTTGTTACAGTATACCCAGGACCCAGCAGCACCCGTGCTGCCCTGAGTGTGTCCAGCAACCACAGCAGCTCAGCTCTGCGCACGTCCTACTCCTCCTGGGCCAGAGCCGTGTCCCCAAGCCCTGGGGACACAGCTGGGAGCCAAGGCCAGGAAAAACGTATGTCTTCGAGGGGGAGACACGAGAAAAGCCAGACATGGTGATACACATCTGTGGCCCCACTGTGGGGAGGCTGAGGCAGGAGGATCACCAGTTGGAATCCAACCTGGTCTTCACAGACAGAGCCTCTATTAGAAAGAGGGAGGGGCAACAGAGGAAGAAAAGAAAGAGAGAGAGAGAGAGAGAGAGAGAGAGAGAGAAAAAAGAAAGAGAAAGAGAGAGGGAGGAAGGAAGGAAAGAAAGAAAGAAAGAGAGGAAGGAAGGAAAGAAAGAAAGAGAGGAAGGAAGGAAAGAAAGAAAGAGAGGAAAGAGGAAGGAAGGAAGGAAGGAAAGAAAGAAAGAAAGAAAGAAAGAAAGAAAGAAAGAAAGAAAGAAAGACAGACAGACAAGAAGGAAGGAAGGAGAGGAGCGGGAGACCCACAGGGACAGGGCCTCAGAGAAGCTACATTTGAACATAAACCTTAAGGAGGTGGAGAAACAGATGCCTAGAAGAAAAACAGACTAGCATGTACCAAAAAGTCTGCTCCGTTAGCCTGAAAACCAGCAGAGAGGCCGCAAGGCTACAGCCGGGCAGGGGTTGGGGATAGCAGCAATGGGACCAGCTTCTGCTGTGAAGCAGGAGCCCCCGGGGCTCCGGGAGGAAAAGCCAGGCTGAGTTCTCTTTCAGAAGAAACCCTGACTGCTCCCCAGGGAGGTATGGTCAGAACTGGGGAGAACCTTAAGAGAAGGGCTGCTGTCCATCTGAAAGACTCTGTTCACTCTAGGAGGTAGAGCAGGGAGGGGGAGCACAGCAGGCTGCATCCATTTTGAAAGCAGAACCAAGCACAGATAAAGATGTGAAGAAGGGGCCAAGGAGCCCGCTGTCAAAATGTGTGCTTTGCAAGCATGAGGTATTAAGTTCAATCCCCAAAACCCACATATAATGTATGTGTGTGTGTATAGTGTGTGTGTAATCCTAGCACATGGTAGAGACTTGCACACACATACACACACAAACATACACACATATACCACACACACACACATACACACATTACATACTCTACACGCACATACATATACAGACACACATACACCACACACACACACAAATACACACATCACACTCGCACACACATATACATATACAAGCATACACACATACACCCCCCACACACAAACATACACACATTCATTACACATAGTACACACACATACATATACAGACACACATACACCACACACACACACGCACACACAAACACATACATAGCACTCACACACACATATACATATACAAGCATACACCCATAAACCACACACACACAAATACACACTACATCACATACACACAACAGAAATTTTAAAAATAAAAATGATCTCGTTACTATTTTTGTGATGCTAAGTTTCAAATGGGAAGGGCCGGTTGGACATCAGTTCATCCCAAGACCCTCGGATTGGATCCCCCACCCCCACCCCCCAGCCACCCCAAAACAGAGCTCTCTGCTCACAGCTGCCTCTCAGACATCTAGATCTCTCCATCCTCAAACAAACACCAGGCAAAGTGCTTAAGGGCCGCTGTTTATTTTATTTCTTTAATGAGAAAACCTTCGCGTTCCTCCCGAGTTCAGCTGTGTTTATTTACGTTGTGCTGGGCTCTGGGCCTGAAGTCTGACAGGCTGAGGAGCCCTAGCCCCAGCAAAACACAGTCCTTAGAACTCTATAAAGTCGACTCTCAAAATAAATACTGCCTAATTCGCTCGGCAGAGGTGGATTAAGTCAAGATGAATACAATTTAGAAAGGATTTGCTGAGGAAGTGGGAGATTTTCTTCCCCCACTGGGGTTGAGCTCGCATCAGAACCTTTTTCTCCACCTTCAGACTTTGACAGTTAAAGCTATTTGGTTCTTGCGACTGATGAAGAAACAGCTTGGGCCGGTGCTTCCGACCACGGATCGTTTTATTTTTATTTTTTGTGTGGTGTTAGGGGTTAGTGTTAACTTTCCTAGTCACTTCGCTCATCCTGTAAGGCATCTGCTGTTTTGGGGTGGAGCAGGAGGGAGCCGGAGATGCTTTGAAAGACGTCACGCAGGTGAATGACAGACGCGGGGCCTCCGGCAGGGGGCGGTACCCTTTGTCGTCTTAATCCCTTGTAATAGCGTAACCCCAAGCAGGAGCCTAAGGCCTGTGCTTATACGTTTTCTTGGCATTAAAGGCTTCCACCCAACAGAAAATACAGGTTTTGGTGACTGCTAGAGGTTATCTGAAAAGTGTTCATTACGGTCTTTCTTTGAAGCCACAGCTCGCTGTCACTTGGAAAAGCTGTCTCCTGGTGGAATCCCGCCCACCCCCAACTTGGGTTGAGGGTTTGGGGGGCTAGTTAAAGGCTTAGAAGGCGCTGCCCGTTCCCTTTGCAAACCCTGTCCCTGCTCCCTGCCCACCTGCTGGAGGGGACCTGAAAGGAGAAGAAAGAGGTTTACTCACCTCTGAACACCTAAGGGAACTTGATTGGGATGGGGTGAGAGGTTCTTTTGTTCTCTAAATACAGGGGGCTGTGCTCTCAGTGGTCCTGGTGAGAAAGGTCCCCGGGTGCCCTGGAAACTGAAACAATGGCAGGGGGTCCTTTTCCGAGTTGAGAGGGTGCGTCCGCCCCCAGCGCCCACCTGCGCGTCACGCCCTTTAGTTTCCAACAATAGGGGTTTTGAGCCTGTCCTAAGGTTGCTAGGATTCCTGGAGCCTCCGGTGGTGGAGTGAAACTGGATGAGTGGCGGGTGGGCTTCAGCACTGACGCTGTCGTCACGCTTGATTGACACTGCAGTGGGGGGGGTGTCCCTCCCCAGGCCAGCTTCCGGTACTCCCTCCGAGTGTGTGAACTTGGGGGCCCCTCTAACGGCGGGGAGGCAGAGCTCAGGCGGAAAACTCCCACTCGGATCTTATTCTAAGTAGGAACATATAGCTAAAGGATCCCTCTGGGGTCGCCACGGGGTCACTGGGTGGAATATCATTTGGTCATGAAGAGGAATGGAGCCGTATTACGTGGGGCAATTCTGACGAATGAAAGCTGCAAGCCTGGAAGAAGAGAAGAGGCGGAGCCTCCGTGTGGCTACAGAGCATGCATTCAGGGAGCTAGGATGTGGCTGGTGGAGACCTGGGGTAAAGCATGGTAGAGTAGTGTTTTGTGGAGATGTAGTTTTAGTAAGGAAAACTCTGAGTAGATGGCGGTGGTAGCTGACCCTGAATTAGGAACTCCAAAACAAGTGTGTGAACCGGAGAGATGGCTCAGTGGTCAGGGCACTGACCGCTCTTACTGAGGAGCTGGCTTCCGTTCCCAGCATCCATATGGTGGCTCGAACCCGACACCCTCTTCTGACCTCCCTGGATATCAGGCAAACACACAGAGCACAGACACGCCGTGTAGGTAAAGCACCCATATTCATAAAATAACGTAATTTTTGAAAACTGCCAGGCTCCGTGGCGCACACCTGTAATCCCCGCACTTGGTGAAGAGATGGGGACTGGAAGCAGAGGGAGCAAGAGTTCAAGGGGCAACCTTGCTACATAGTACTCTGAGCAAACAAAACGTTTGTTTTATGTTGGTTTTTGCTAAGGGTGGCATCCAGGTTCTGTGCATGCTCAGCAAGCGACACACACACACACACACACACACACACACACACACACACACACACACACACACACGATGTTAAAAGTTCAAGGTCGTCCTCAGCTACATAGAGGCCTCTACTCCAAGTATTGCAGAGTGCCGGGGGGGGGGGGTATACTCAGTGAATCCTGTGGGAAGCAAGTAGCATGTCATGCCCCATATATCAGCATAATCGGTACCCAAAATAGTGTCCGTTATAAAGAGAAAACCACACACACCTTAGCTATCACGAGGATCGTTAAACCTGCAGGGTTTCTCCAGCTCACCACAGCTCCAAGCCCTGAGTCCAAGGAGAGCAGGCTCTTGTGCTGCCGACATTTTCCATTCTGTGTGCCGAGTCCGGCCCACTAACTTATCTTTGTAAATAAGGTTTTATCGGCACCCGGCTGCTCCCGTGCGCTTACATGTTGTCCGAGGCTGCTTTTGTGTTGCGCACTAACACGGCACAGCTACTTAGAAGGGGTCAGCTCTGTGGTAGCAGACCTTATAAAGTAAGTGAATGGTGGTAATGAATACCTGTGATCTCTCACTCTGAGGTCTGAAACAAGGAAGAAGATTAGGATTCAAGGCCAGCCAGGTCCTCTAAGAAGATACAAAAAGGAAAGAAAAAGAATTTAATTTCAAGAACCAAATCGGCTCTGTCACGGGTGCTGAACAAGTTGGCTGTGATGGGACAAAAAACGAAAGACAGTACGCAAATTGTCATGTGGTTGTGTTTCAATAAAACTTTATTTACGGACAGAAAAAGAAGTAAACTTTTAGAAACTTTTAGGCCACTGGAACCAGTAGTTGGGGCTGATGGCCGTAGTCCTAACACTAGGGAGACTGAGGCAGGAGATACCATTCCAGTCTGGGACACAGGAAAAAAAAATCTTTTCTTGAAGAAATAAAAACCATGCCATTGTCTGTGTGCAGTGCTGTGTCTGTGAAAGGGAGTCTGAAGTGTTGCTATCCTAATGAGCAAGAAGCAGGAGCCATGGGGTGCTGGTAGGGACAGGGGAGCCCCATCTATCCCTATGTGTTCAAAGCATCTCTCTAGACACACCAGGCTGCAGCGTCATCCACACGTCTCCATCCTGGACCGTCCTGGATCCGGCTGTCAGGCTTTCGAAGTTGTCTCACTTGTAATAGAGACAGTCTCTGGGTCCGGGAGAAACAAGATAGAGTCTGCAGCCTCCTCTGTGCTTCTGGCTTTGGGTTTCTGACCCTGGATAGAGTGAAAAATGCCTCGTCTAGAAGGCATTGCGTTCTTTAAGCATAAATGACTTTAAACCAGTAACAGTCCATGTGCTGCGAGGCTGCCTGACACCCAGAGAGCGGAGCTGGCTAGGTCACCCTTGATCTCTTCCTCTCCACACTGACTCCATAGCGGGTCCTCAGTTGGCTCTTGTCACGGTGACGGAATTTATCCTGACCTCTTTGGCAGCGTACTTGTTCATACACATAAACCCATGTGTCGATGGTCCCCTATTTTCCTCACCCTCCTGCTCTCTGGAACGGCCCAGGAAGCAAGTTTGAGAGGCTTTTGGTTTTTGTTGTTTTCCTTTACTGTTCAAACACATGAATTAACCTCTTCCCCCCCCACCCACCCACAACCATCATTTTCTTGTCTTTCTCGTTTAAAAAGTTTTTCTTTTTTCCTTTTCTTTCTCTTTCTCTAACAAGCTGATCTGTTTTCCAGGAGTTTCCAAGTAATTAAACCCAATTAAAACCATTAAATTCATGCTTTTAATGACAACTTTATTATTTAAGGCTAACCGCAAAGGAGGAGGTTTAACTGGCCCAGCCTTCCACAGTGTGCTAATCCTCCCCTAACCTCTGGCTGACACTCGGAGAGATAAACCCCACAGAATAAGCGAGCCGCTTTAATGAATAGCTTTAATTAGTACTTTTCTTCCTCCTGGCAGACTAATTATTTGTTCAGCTTCTAAAGAACCACTTGACAGGGATATTTACAGGCCCGGTAGATTTGGGTGGCATGATGACTTCAATTGGTTTTGTGTGCCCAGGTGGGATTTTTTTTTTTTTTTGGTAAGGAAGAGAGGGGGGTCTTCATACTAAAGTAGGTGCAATGGTATATCATCCTGCGTATCGTGCTGAAGGAGGGGATGGCAGGGTAATTGACACAGAAGAAAAAGCAAGGTGACCGCAGGCGGCGGGCCGTGAGCCAGCTCTAGCATTGGCGAGACACCCACCCTGTGTACGGAACGTGGGCAAGCCCAGACAGCACCACGCAGAGACACAAGCCTGGCTCCGGGACAGTCTGGGTCCTGACAGGAGAGGAAAGGGCCTGGGGTGGCACTGTGCCAAGCCATCACCCTCCCTCTGCCCCCAAACCTTTCTCCGGGTGGCATCTAAGGAAGAAAGAACCATGTTTCCAGGTGTGGCCAGAGAAGCCCATGAATAGCCAATCCAGAAAGCAGAGGCTTTCCCGGTGGCCAGACTGTCTCTGTTGACCCATCTCTCAGAAGTGGGCACTGTGGCTACTCAGGTCGGGGTGAGGGACATGAAGTTGAGTGTGCTGCCCCCGAGTCACCTTCAGAAAATACAAGCAGAGTCCCAGTGTGCCCCTAGGGTCCTCACTGGGAGTGCTTTCCAACTACTGGGTCTCACTTCCTCCTTGAGACACAAAAGAGGCACCTCCTGCCTTTGTTGTTAGGAGATTTTATTTAGGGGTGGGGGCAGGGTCTCATGTAGCCCAGGCTGGCCTGGAACTCACTAGGTAGTCAAAGGTGACCTTGAACTTCTGAGCCTCCAGCTCCTGAGTGCTGGGACTACTGACAAGTAACCACTCCTGGGTTCACACACTGAAAGGACTGAGCTCCTGCTTTGTGGGAGCTGAGAAGGCCCTCTACTGGCCCCAGCCCTGGATTTCTTCATTTTTGTTTATAACGTAGTTTGGTTTGTGTCTGTGTTAGAAAGCCAGCTTCGTTTCAGTGTTTTTTCTGCCCTGTAATTCAAAGTTAGTTTTGCTAAATCTGCCATCAGAGAACCGCACTTTTTCTCATCTCAAGTCCTTCAGGCTGGGTCTTCAAAACTGGAGTGACGGCTCCTGGGACCTGTTCGGCCAAGTCTAGGGAAGTCTGTGGCTGTCATTGCCAGGTGGAAGGGAGAGTTGCTTGCTATTGGCATGAGGGGTGGAGATCAGATATGCAGATACCCAGAAGGCCGCCTCTGGAAATACTATAACCACTGAGCTGGGGGCCCAGAGAGCCTCAGTGAGGTGTGTGCATGCCATGCAAACATAGGGGCCTGAGCTTTGATCCTTGGTGCCCATGTGAAAGCCAGGCATGGCAGCACACATCTGTAGCACATCTGGGTGGTGGGGAAAGTGAGAGTAGAGACAGGAGGCTCCCCAAGGCTCCAGGACCAGCCAGTCTAACTGAAGCATGGAGCTCCAGGTTCAGTGAGAGACTCTCTTTCAAAAACAAAAGTGGAGAGTGATGAGGGAAGATGTTCAGCATCCACGTCTGCCCTGTAGACCTCGGTACACACATGCACATGTGTGTACAACACGCATGCACACATACCACATGCAGGCACGCACATGCACGCACACAGCTAAGGCAAACCCCCTGGCTGTATTACTAGAATATTAAGAACCTTGTACTCTCCAGGCACCTTGCAGACAAGCAATAAGCATGTTGATGTGCCCTCTGTGGCCTGGGTGAGGCTCAGTGGTAGAGCACGTACCTGGTACATACAGAGGCCATGTATTCGGAAGCACAAGAACACAAGTTAAAAAGCCCATTGAAATCGTTAACCATCCAGCAATCTTTCAGAAACACGTTTAAAGAGATGAATGCTAGCAGATGAGTGTGTGTGTGAGTGTGAGAGAGAGAGAGAGAGAGAGAGAGAGGGAGAGAGAGAGACAGAGAGACAAAGAGAGAGGAGAGGAGAGACAGAGACAGAGAGAGACAGAGAGAGACAGAGACAGAGAGAGACAAAGACAGGGAGACAGAGAGAGAGAGAGAGTATTGTGGGTGGGTAGGTGGAGTTTGTGTGAACGTGTGTCTTGTGTATGTATGTGAGTGTGTGTGTGTGTGAGTGCACACACGCACACGTGTGCAAATACACACAGAGAACAACTCTGTAGAGTTGATTCTCTTCTTCTGTCTTTGTTTGGGTCCCAAGAATCAAATTCAGGTCGCCAGGTTAACACAGCAAGTGCCTTTACCCACTAAGTCATTTTGCCGGCCCCAGCTTAAATCTTAAAAAGTAGACAACTTCAGTCTTAAAATAGGTATTTATCAAAAGAATCGTGAGAGTTGCCTTCATTGTCGTAATAGTAGAGTATTTTGTCCTATGTCACTGTCTCTGCAAAGACATTCATGGAATGAAGTTTTTAGATTTAGGGTTTTTTTTATTTGTTTGTTTTAATTTGGACAGTCATGGGTTCAAATCCCAGCTTTTGCCTCTTGTTAGTAGTGTGGCCTTGGAGTCTTGTTTTGTCTGAAGGAAATAAGTTGTGGCCACACGGTCTGGGAAAAGCATGTTGAAGCAGCTGCTGGTCCAGCTGTGATCCAAGTGTAAGGGATCAGACACTCACTCTAGAGAAGTTTGCCTCCTGTGGGTGTGTGGGGGTGGTGAAATCCTACTCAAGTACTTGATACACTGAGGTCATTTCAAACCATGATAAATGCTATTAAAAACTAAAGGAAGTCAGGTGGTGGTGGTGGTGGCACACACCTTTCATCCCAGCACTCGGGAGGCAGAGGCAAGTGGATCTCTCTGAGTTCGAAGCCAGCCTGGTCTACAGAGTGAGTTCCAGGACATCCAGGGCTACACAGAGAAGCCCTGTCTCTCAAAAAAAAGGGGGGGGTGGGAGCTGGAGAGATATTTTAAAAAGAAAAACACATGTACAAAGTGTGGTGGCTTAGTTCGGTGGAGTGCTTGCCTAGTATGCGCAGAGCTCTGGGTTAAATTCCATCTAAGGCAAACAAGATTCCCAGCCTGGAATCCCAGCTCTCAAAAGTGGGGTCCGGAGTATCAGAAGTTAAAGGTCATTCTCTACCACATCCCTCTGAGTCTGAAGACAGCCTGGCACACTAGAGAGCGGCCCAAACCATAAGCCAACAAAAGAATGGCCATGGCTTGCAAAACACCAGGTTAAATGGTTGTATGAGAATTTTTAAATGGGAGGTATTTTCTGTGGAAGGTTCTGGGCCCTGCAGCTTTTTGCCAAAGGTTCCTAGGCCCCACGTGTTTTGTAAGAGGTATCAAGCAAAACATTACCTGGGGAAGCCCTGCAAAGACTGCGAAGACGCATCAACTGTATTCAGATGAGGAAACCTATGTGTGTGTGTACATCACCTTGCCTGGTGCCTCCAAAGGCAAGAAAGAAAAAAATCACCAAATCTCCTGAAGCTACCTGACATGCATGCTGGGAAGCAAACCTCTGGCAGTGCAGCAAGCGCTCCCTCAGCCTCTGAGCCATCTCTCTGGCCCAGGGACCAACTGCTGCCCAGGGAGTTCCAAGCCACGCCCATCTCTCTGGCCCAGGGACCAACTGCTGCCCAGGGAGTTCCAAGCCACGCCCATCTCTCTGGCCCAGGAACCAACTGCTGCCCAGGTGGTTCAAAGCCACGCCCCTTGCCTTCTCGGGTGATTATTGCGCATCAGATTGATTTCGTTTTATAGTTTTACCATCTCTCTTCCACCCAAGAGATACAAACATACATCCATCCGAAGACAGCGTAGCAACCACCAGGCTGATGTCTGAACAGCCCACAAGATGAAAACCACCTCCTGGAACTAGAAGAATTTCATCACAAAGGCATTTTTTAGCATTGGGTCCCCGTACTTCGTGGGGATCCAGAGTACTGTCTCTGCCCCAAGGGCAGTCCCACTCACTACCCCTCTCTAGCCCCCTAATCCAAGGCATGCACAGACCACCACGATGCCATCAAAGTTAATTCCAGAAACCCGCAGAACATTAGGGCTCGCTGGAAAAATCTGCCGAGTCTGGGCCTGGTTTATAGCTTCTCAGGGAGACAGCCACCCGCAAACATCCTAGGCCAACAAGAATGGCATTCCATCCTCCCCACCCTGCCCCAACAGAGCCCTTCCAGGGGCGTGTTCTACACTGAGCCCTTCTCCAGTCTCCCCGTTCTGGCTTTAATTGCTCTTGGGTTTTCAAGTCATCCATGTATGGTGGTGCTTGTTTAGCAAGTTAACCACTGGACCCTGCTTTAATCGGAAGAGCGTGCGATGGTTAGGGACTTGCCTTTCAAGTGCCTGGCATCCCCTGGCTGCACCGTGGGACATCAGCTGCTCTTGCTGTGTCTTTGATGGGGGTGTGAGCCCTCCACAGGAGTCAGCGGGAGAACTGGACTGGGACTCTGGGACAGGTGTGTTTAACCCTCCGCGCACCGTTGGCTGATGCAGGGCTCGGTGTGGCTCTGAAAGCATAGTGAGGAAGCTGCCGCGCTTTTGGCTGCCGTTTGACTGGATCTCACGGTCGACTGCATGACTAAAGCCCACTGAGCTGGCTGGGGTGTCATGGGTGTTCAGAGTGCATCCAGCAGGCAGCAGGAAGTACATGGGAAGCTTCTCTCCAACTCTCACACCCGGATTGTTTTTCTTTTATAGCTTATCTGTCCTTTAAAACGATAGTAAGTATTCGCAAGTATGTCTGTGGCAGGGTATGTACATATATTCAGATATATGTGTGTATGTATATATGTGTATATATGTATATGTGTGTTTATATATACACACATGCACACATACATGTATATGGTTCACGTGTGAATGCACATATGTGTACAGCTGGCCAACGAGCTCCAGGAACCTGTCTCTGGCCCACCTCCAGCCCCGGGGTTATAACTGAGCCACCATGCCTGGCTTTTTCCCGGGTGCTAGGGACCCAGACTCAGGTTCTTGGGCTGCATGGCAGGATCTTTTCTGACTGAGCCGTCTCCCCCTCCCCCGTGGCAATCATTTTCCATATTCATAGCAGCACAGGGACATCTGACAGACTTCTTTCTGCCGAGATTTGGATCTTGCATTTCGCTCTCTTCGCCTCCTTCAGTTGGATGGTGCGGTTAGATTGCAAAGATTGCAAACGTGGGGTTGGGGATTTAGCTCAGTGGTAGAGCGCTTGCCTAGCAAGTGCAAGGCCCTGGGTTCGGTCCCCAGCTCTGAAAAATAAATAAATAAATAAAAAAGATTGCAAAAGTTCCCATCTTTTGCAACTTGCCATCAGTTCTGTAAGGATCGTCCCTACGTAGGTCCCTTGCTCGTGAGTTTATTTGTTCTGACCAAATATCTGATAAAAGGCAATTTATGGAAGGAAAGGGCCACTTGGACTCACAGTCTGAGGGGGAGCACCGTCTGTCCGTGGTGTCTGGGAAAACAGGGGAGCAAGGAGGCCACACTGCATCCTCAGGATGCACCAAGCAAAGAGCCAGCCCTACTGACCCACTTTCTCTAGTGAGGCTCCACCCCCTACAGGTTCTACAACCTTCCAAAGCAGAACCGCCATGTGGGTACCAAACGTTCAAACACTTGGACCTGCGGGGCTTTTCACATTCAAGCACAATAATGAGAATGAATTTTTCCCCCGGGTTAAAAAAAGCAAAGTGGTATTTCAGAATATGTTGCCAATTATTCGTAACTGTTTTAACCCAAGAAAAGCCTGTGTACACTTTTGAATTCGTGGCATCATATACAGATAAGTATTTGACAAACAGCAGCCCCCACCGGCCACCACCTTTGCTCTCTGCCAGGAGGCGACAATCTTCAACTTGTGCTGTGCTACTTAGATTCTTATCTCCAAGTTTCCCTTTTCTGTCTTCTCTGTGACCTCTGACTTCGCAAAACGTGAATAAAAATTTTAGTTCTCAAGGCTGGGGCCCTCGCCTAGCACGTGCAAAAGCCCTGGGTTCCCTCCCAGCACCAAAAGAATAAATACATTACAAGAGGCCTTTAATCCTAGTACTTGGGAGATGGAAGAAAAGAAACAAGGATCCAAGATGAGCATTGGCTCTATAGTAAATTCGAGGCCAGCCTAGGCTACATGAGGCCCTGTCAAAAACAAAAAGAATGAAGGTCCTGTCTCTCACCCTTCTGGTCACAAGCATAGACCTCCTGCTCATGTCATGCCGACCTCGGCTTCACTCATATCGCAATTCGGTCTCTTAGAACGACATAAACACTCTCCTCAGAGAAACGGTTCTTACCACAGTGATTGTTTTGTGCTGAGTCAGATGACTGTTCTCCTCTCTCCCCCTGCGTGAGAGAGTCACACTCACAGTCAGGTGCACAGCGGGCACGCCTTTCACAGTGGCCTTGCACAGGCACAGAGGGAAGGCACGCAACCTTTCCTGGGTCACACTGACTCCCAGGCTCCAAGAGGTTTGTTCCCCATTGCCCTCTGCAATTACAGAGTCTCTGTCTGCCACCTCCTGGCCAGAACCCTGAACAGAAGGCTCTGAAGCCCTGAGTTGTCCTGGCCTGCTTCTGCACAGCTGCTCTCCCCTTGTTTGTACTTTTCCTTTTTGTTGTCTTGTTCGCTTTTTAATTTTGTTTTATTTTTAAGGTCAAAAGAAGTCTGAGTTTGGAATTATTTACAAAAAATGCCTCCCTCTTTCTCTGTGTGTGTGTCTGTCTGTCTCTCTCTGTCTCTCTGTCTCTGTCTCTCTGTCTCTCTCTCTCTGTGTCTGTCTCTGTGTCTCTGTCTGTCTGTCTCTCTGTCTCTGTCTCTCTGTCTCTGTCTTTCCCTGTCTCTGTCTGTCTGTTTCTCTGTCTCTGTCTCTCTGTCTCTGTCTCTGTCTCTCTCTCTCTCTCTCTCTCTCTCTCTGTGGGTATGTACTTGTGTGTGCGTGTATGTGTGCATGCTCACGGTCATGGGTCCATGTGCACACGGAGGCCAGTGGACAATCTGAGCTACTATTACTAAGCGACATGCGCCTTAGCTTGAGACAGGTCTCACTCACTGGCCCAGAGCTCACCAGTTAGGCTAGTCTGATTAGCAGGGAGCCACCTGTCTCTGCCTCCCAACACTGAGATCATACGTCTGCACACCACACTGAGTGTTTTATATACATTCAGGCTCAGGGATCAAACTCAGGTCCTCACGCTTGAACAGCAAGCCCCTTACTGCCTGAGCCATCTCCCCAGCCCTCTGTCCAGTGTTCACTTAAGGTTTGTTCTTGTTTCTTTTGATGTGGTAATCAGTGACCAAAGGCAACTTAGAGGAGGAAAGAGTTATTAGGTTTATACTTCCGGGTCACAGTCCTCACAGAAGGAAAACAGGGCAGGAACCTGGAGGCAGGAACCTGGAGGCAGGAACCTGGAGGCAGGAACACTGCTCACTGGGTTGCTGGCTCATGCTTAGCAAGCTTTCGTACATAGCATGGACCCACTTCCTAAGGATGGCGCTCTCCCAGTGCACAGGGCCCTTCCGTACCAATCACCAATCAAGACAGTCTCTCTCAGACGAGGCCAAGGGCCAGTCCAACACTGAGGCAGTTCCTCAACTGAAGTGCCCTCTTTCCAGGCGACTCTAGGTTGTGTCTAGTTGACAATAAAAACTGACAGGCACACACTTGAACCCACTGTCATCTGCAAGTCTGCCCCTCATTACCTTTATCCTGGAGTCTGGGCATAGGTTAGGCTCTGTGAAGAGAGATCTGTGCTGTGGAGAGTGTAGGAGGCTGCAGGGCTCTTTTTATTTTTTTAAGATTTATTTATTTATCACATTTATATATGTACACTATAACTGTACTTCAGACACACCAGAAGAGGGCATCAGATCTGATTACAGATGGTTGTGAGCCACCACGTGGTTGCTGGGATTTGAACTCAGGACCTCTGGAAGAGCAGTCAGTGCTCTTAACCGCTGAGTCATCTCTCCAGCCCGACTGCAGGGCTCTTAAAGCTCCCTACTGGACTTGAGATATCACTTGTGCCACATACAACACCTGAGCCCTCAGGGCCCAGCAGATCTGTCTTCTAAAGTCTTTCAGGATCCGCAGTCTCTGTGCAGGGGCGATGCATCTCTCTCTTCACAGGCTGGAAACACTGTGAGCTTGTATCTAGCCGTGCCCCAAGCACCTGGAAAAACAACTTTAAAAAAGAAAGATTAACTTTGCTCACGTGTTCCAGAGGGTTCTGCCCGTGGTTGCTTGGTCCTGGGCCCTCAGACAGAACATCATGGCAGCAGTTGTGTGAGGAGGACACCATTCACCTCGTGGGGGGAATAAAGCAGAGAGAGAGGGAGGGAAAGAGGGAGGAAAGGAAGGAAGACAAAGACATGTCTAAGACAGGATACAACAACGGTCAACCCACATTGGCCTACTTCCTCTAGCTAGGCCCCATCCACAGAAGTTTCCAGAAACTCCCAAAATAACAAACAGATAGGGACCAAGAATTCACTACCTGAGCTTGTGGGGACAGTTCAGAACCAAATCAAACACCGAAACACACACACACACACACACACACACACACACACACACACACACACACACACGCTAAGGTAGTGGTGTACACCTTTAATTCCAGTATTTGCAGGAGGCAGAAACAGAGTGATCTGTGAGTTGGAGGCCAGCCTGGTCTACAGAATGAGTTCCAGGACAGCTAGGACTACACAGAGAAACCCTGTCTCAAACAAAACAAAACAAAACAAAACAAAACAAAACAAAACACAGGCTGTCAAGATGGTTCAGTCATTAAGAGCACTGTCTGCTCTTCTAGAGGTCCTGAGTTCAAACCCTCACAACCATCTGTGCTGAGATCTGATGCCCACTTCTGGCATGCAGGTGTACATGCAGATAGAGCACTCATATACATAACAAAAATAATGAATAAATCTTTAACAAAAGAAAACAAAAAACAAGCAGCCCTTCATTTGTGAGTCAGACACAACAGACCACCGGCCCTGTTCACTGTGCCGTGGAATGCATCGCCCTCCGGGAGGGGCGACTGGGAGCAAAGCCTCCTTTCTTCTTTCCTGACATGAGATCCCTGACCAAAGCAAGCTAAGCTACAGAAGGAAGGACTCGTTCCCATTCGTGGTTTGAAAGTACAATCTCTCGTGGGGTGGAAGTCGTGTGGTGATAGCCTGGGGCGGTTGGTCAGTTTGGGTCCCCAGTCGGGGAGCAGAGACAGATGACGGCTCTACCCAGCCCCTTTCTCATTTTTCCTTATTCGTTTGGTTTGGGATCCCAGCCCAGGCAACGGTGCTGTGCACACCTGATTGGGTCTTCCCACCAGGCAAACCTTTCTGGGCACATCGTCACAGGCGCACCCAGGGGTGCGCTGCCACGATGAATCTATGTCTGTCGAGTTGACAATGAACCACTACGGTAGCCAGCTGTGCTCTACGCAGTGGAGATGGGGGATGGACACATCGGCATGGCCTAGCTGTTTTGCACTATATGCTCTGACCAGCTTGCTTCCGTCCCCTGTCATGGTTTCTCAGAGATCGCTTGTAGCCGTCACTCCAGGGTGGTCGCACTGGATGATCTCTGCCTCCTCTCTCCTGGTGTAAACAAGCTCCCCTCATCCCAGGCCATTCTCTCAGCCGCACAAGAGTCGGGAGCTAGCCGGAAGAGCAGAGACATCCAGCTGCCTTCCAGAGCCCCAGAGGCGACACATGCAGAAAGCTGTCCCTTCTCTTTCCCACAGGACACCACGACGTCAGTGCGCATCGGCCTGATGATGGAGGAGATGATCTTCAACCTCGCTGACACACACCTGTTCTTCAATGACCTGGAGGTCAGCACGCCACGCTCGCTTTCACAGTTGCCGGGGTTACTCCTGTTTAGTTGGGGGTCAGGGGTGCCATCTCTGAGAGAAATGTTTTCTTCCCCCCCACCCCCTTTTAGAGTTTTTGGAGACAGGGTTTCTCTGCGTAGCCCCGGCTGTCCTAGAACTCACTCTGTAGACCAGGCTGGCCTTGAGCTCAGAGATCCTATGAGCGCAGGTGTGCACCCCCCACTGCCTGACTCCTTTCCTTTTAACTACGTTTTTTTAATTTATGTATGCCAGAAGAGGGCATGGATCCCCCGAGGCTGGAGCATAGGCTGGGGCGAGCCAGGTCCATGTGGGTGCTGGGACCAGAATGCAGGGTTACAGAAGAACAATGGAGACCTCCTCCAGCCGACCCTTTTCTCTCAGAGACTCGAACCACTAATGACTCCTAAGAAAGTACAAAACCTTAGTCAGTGTCCTTTTGGGGGGGCACTCTTGTCAGAGTGACCTTGCTGGCCCTCCTCTCTCCCTGCTCCAGTCATGTGGGATGGTGGTTCTGCTAACCCAGTTTAAAAACAAACAAACAAAAAAAAAAAAAACCTGCTGGCCTCTTCCTCTTCCTCTTCCTCTCTTCCTCTTCCTTCTGAGATGCCTTTACTTAATATGTTCATTAAGGCAGACGAGTGCAGATCCTCTTGGGACAATGATGCTCAGCAGTGGGGCCAGAGTGGAAGCTTTTTAGAAAAGAATTTTCATTTTTAATTGGATATTTTATTTATTTACATTTCAAATGTTATCGCCCTTCCCGGTTTCCCCTCTGCAAACCCCCTATCCCATCCCCTTACCCTGCATCTAAGAGGGTGGTCCTCCACCCACTCACCCACTGCCACCTCCCCGCCCTGGCATTCCTCTACAATGGGGCATTGAGCCTTCACAGGACCAAGAGCCTCCCCTCCCATTGATGTCAGATAAGGCCCCTTCAGCTCCTTCAGTCCTTCCCCTAACTCCTCCATTGGGGTCCCTATGCTCAGTCCGATGGTTGGCTGTGAGCATCCACATCTGTATTTGTCAGTCTCTGGCAGAGCCTCCCAGGAGACAGCTGTATCAGGCTCCTGTCAGCAAGCCCTTCTTGGCATCAGCAACAGTGTCTGGCTCTGGTGTCTGCATGTGGGATGGATCCTCAGGTGGGGCAGTCTTTGGATGCCCTTTCCTTCAGTCTCTGCTCCACTCTTTGTCCCTGCATTTCCTGTGCTCTCAGGTGTGTCAGCATGCCTGGGAGACCAACTCTCTCCCAGCAGGATTTGGTGCAGAGAGCTGTGGCACGGGTTCAGCTCCAGGCGCAGATGGAAACCGGAAGGCAGAATTTACATTCTTCTGTAGAGGGAGAAGGACAGAGACAGACAAAATACGCTTAGTGTGTTTGCCCTTGGACCCCTGAGCAAGATACAAAAAGGGCAGAGAGTGTCAGACATAGCTTAACTCATTTGTTTGGACATAGTCTCTATCGAAAGATTTAGGGATAAATTCAAAGGAAAAACATATTTAAAGAGAATTCCTTGGGGCCAGTGAAATGGCTCAGAAAGTAAAGGTGTTTGGGGCCTCCTAACCTTGATCCCAGAACCCACACAAAGCTGAAAGGAGAGGAAGCTTGTCCTCTGACCTCACCTATACACTGTGGCACATGCACACACTCGCTTCAGATTTATGTGTACGCGCATGCGCACATGCACAATAATAATAATTTCTAAATTTTAACATTGGAGGAAGGGGGTTCTAAAAAAACAAATTGAATAAAGTAGAACAAAACTATAGACACAAAAGCTGAAAGAGACAGACAGACAGACGACAGACAGACAAAGGCTGAGAGAGAGAAAAAGAGTCCCCACGACCACCACCACCCCCGGGGTCAAGCTAACAGCTGCCATCAGGTTGAAAGGTGACCTGTGAGTATCTCGGCAGACCAAGCAAGGAGGGAAGTAAGACTTACCCTTCCTCATGATAAGTGAACAGCTCTGCTTAGAGGGAAGAGGACGGATTCCCCCCGGAGAGCCGATGGACTCACAGGCTTCAAGCAGCTTCCGCTGACTGTAAACTATCATCCCAGTCACTCAGAACAGAATGAAAGCTAAAGGCGACCTAGATTAAGCCGGACATGAAAGGACATTGCTGCCTACCCTGAGGATGTCGCCGGCATTTCGAACACCCCTGAGGACTAAGCTGTGGGGTAGAAATAGCTCCCAGCAGAAGCTAGACATCAAGGGGCCCCTACGAAGACCACAGGGCTGCAAATGGCTTTGTGGTTGAGCAGTAGGAGGCCCAGGCAGGCACAGGGCACTCCGTCCATCTTGGTGAGTGAGGAATCAGCCAGATACGTGTGGGCTCCAGGCAACTCCTGCAGACTCCCACCCTCTGGTCTTTTTTTTTCCTCTTGAAGTCTTTTGAGACAGGGTTTCTCTGTATAGCCCTGGCTGTCCTGGAACTCTCTCTGTAGACCAGGCTGGCCTTGAGCTCAGGTATGCCCCCCACTGCCTGATTCCTTTCCTTTTAACTACATTTTTTTTGTCTATGTATGCCTGAAGAGGGCATGGCTCCCCCGAGGCTGGAGCATAGGCTGGGGCGAGCCAGGTCCATGTAGGTGCTGGGACTAGAATATGGGGTTACAGAAGAGCAATGGAGACCTCCTCCAGCCGCCCCTTTTCTCTCAGTCCCCAAAGGCAGTGACCGTCATGGCCACAGTTTGTGGGGAACCACCTCAGGCACCAGACAACTGGGGCTGCTGGGGAACTCCAAATTGTTCTCATTCTCCAAACCCTGTTCAGCAACGTCCCCATGCCAGGTGCCCCAGGGTCCCTTGGCAGAATTGAACCCACGTCTTCCAGGAGTAGACACACAGGCTGCTTGCTTGGACAGGCAGCCCTGTGGGACCATGTAGAGCAGTTCCCCAGGGTGGGCTGCACCAGGCTCAGGAGGGAGGCAGGCACCTATGACAGACTCTGTGTGCAGAGGCTTGGGGAGCAGCATCCTGTTAGCTGTGCTATCTATAAATAGGGCCCTCAGGGGACTCTCCTGCTTCCTCAACCCAACCAAGAACATATGTCACATCATGTCAGGTGGAGAAACTCTGAAGACAGCAGGAGGGTAGCAGAGGGGCCGTAATGGAGCCCCTGGATTTACCTGGAATCCTGGCTTCTCTTCTGTAGCTGTGATGAAACACTCTGACAAAAGCAACCTATAGAAGTAAGGGTTTATTTTAGGGCACAATTCCAGGTTACAGTCCACCACTGTAGGGACCTCAACATCTCAGGTATTCAAAGCAGCTAGTCACATCACATCCACAGAGCAAAGAGCAATGCATGCCTGGGCTGTGTAGTGAGGCCAGCCTGGGCTACATAGTGAGGCCAGCCCGGTCTATGTAGTGAGGCTAGCCTGGGCTACATAATGAGTTCAAGGCCAGAAGCTGGGACAGAATGAATGATACTGTCAGAGAGAGAGAGAGAGAGAGAGAGAGAGAGAGAGAGAGAGAGAGAGGAGGAAGAGGAGGAGGAAGAAGGAGGAGGAGGAGGAGGAGGAGGAGGAGGAGGAGGAGGAGAAGAAGAAGAAGAAGAAGAAGAAGAAGAAGAAGAAGAAGAAGAAGAAGAAGAAGAAGAAGAAGAAGAAGAAGAAGAAGAAGAAGAAGGGGGCTGGGGATTTAGCTCAGTGGTAGAGCGCTTACCTAGGAAGCGCAAGGCCCTGGGTTCGGTCCCCAGCTCCGAAAAAAAGAACCAAAAAAGAAGAAGAAGAAGAAGAAGAAGAAGAAGAAGAAGAAGAAGAAGAAGAAGAAGAAGAAGAAGAAGAAGAAGAAGAAGAAGAAGAAGAAGAAGAAGAAGAAGAAGAAAGGGATGAAGGAAGGAAAGGGAAGGAGAGAAAGAAAATAAGGAAAGCTGGTTGTGGTGGCAACCACCAGTCGGATTTGCTGAAGAGGAGAGGACACTTAAATCTAAGTGCTTAAAACTAAGGAAGCTCTCAAAATCCAGTGATTCATGATGTCAAAGGAACAGGATGTAATTGAAAGGGTCCCCAGTGGCTACAGCTGGGGTGATTGTTCATTTCGTAATAAATAATGAGCTATTAAGTTCCAACTCAAAGTGCAGAAGAAGCACTCACAGGTCCGTGCTGACAGACAGCACAACCATGAGTAAGCAAGAAAGGAGACGGCCCATCTCCCCGGCAGAAAAACCCCACACACTGTGTGCACGCGCTGCAGCCTCTACAGGAGCCAGTGTGCTATGGCTGAGGGAGAAGGCCAAGGTGGAGAGTAGCTCCTTCTGAAGGTCGTGAGGAACACAGGCTCCTGGTGGTCTCCGGTGTGCCTCAGCGTGCATGTGTGTCACCCATCTTGGCAGCACTCTTCCTCCGTGCATGCTGCTCCCTGTGTCAGATCGGCACCTTTTCTCCTCCAAGCCCTAACCTGCCTGACCCTGCTTAGCTTCCCAGATCAAACCATATTAGGCTCATGCAGGTGATGCAGACAAAGGCAAAAGTCTCCCCTGGGTGCAGAGGGAGAGAAAGAAAGAAAAACAGGGACTCAGCAGAGTCGAATTCAGTGACGACTTCCAAATAAAGACAGGCTCACAGGCATCGGAGGTTAAGATGCCCACACAGCTTCTTGTGAGGAGGACAGTTCAGCCCATAACCCGCCCTGGCATTCTCTGCTTCACTTTCTCCGTGTGAGGTGGGAAGATAAGAGTCTCCCTTGATGTATGTAAAGGGCTGGGCAGAGCCCCTGCCTGCCACAGTGAAAGCTCACAGAACATCTTAGGCTTGTCTCCTCCCAGGAAGTTTTCAGTCATTTATTCAAAAGTAATGAATATGTGTTTAACCTCTGTGTGTGTGTTTGTGTGTGTATGTACGTCTGTGTGTGTGTGTGTGTATGCACGTCTGTGTGTGTGTGTGTGTATATGTATGTCTCTATGTGTATCTGTTTCTCTCTGTGTGTTACATGAGTGTATCTGTGTCTGTGTGTGTGTATGTGTGTGTATGTACGTCTGTGTGTGTGTGTATGCACGTCTGTGTGTGTGTGTGTATGTATGTCTCTATGTGTATCTGTTTCTCTCTGTGTGTTACATGAGTGTATCTGTGTCTGTGTGTGTGTTTGTGTGTGTATGCACGTCTGTGTGTGTGTGTGTATGCACGTCTGTGTGTGTGTATGTATGTCTCTATGTGTATCTGTTTCTCTCTGTGTGTTACATGAGTGTATCTGTGTCTGTGTGTGTGTATGTGTGTGTATGTACGTCTGTGTGTGTGTGTGTATGCACGTCTGTGTGTGTGTGTATGTATGTCTCTATGTGTATCTGTTTCTCTCTGTGTGTTACATGAGTGTATCTGTGTCTGTGTGTGTGTTTGTGTGTGTATGCACGTGTGTGTGTGTGTGTGTATGTCTCTATGTGTATCTGTTTCTCTCTGTGTGTTACATGAGTGTATCTGTGTCTGTGTGTGTGTTTATGTGTGTATGCACGTCTGTGTGTGTGTGTATGCACGTCTGTGTGTGTGTGTGTATGTATGTCTCTATGTGTATCTGTTTCTCTCTGTGTGTTACATGAGTGTATCTGTGTCTGTGTGTGTGTATGTGTGTGTATGTACGTCTGTGTGTGTGTGTGTGTATGCACGTCTGTGTGTGTGTGTGTATGTATGTCTCTATGTGTATCTGTTTCTCTCTGTGTGTTACATGAGTGTATCTGTGTCTGTGTGTGTGTTTGTGTGTGTATGCACGTGTGTGTGTTTGTGTGTGTATGCACGTCTGTGTGTGTGTTTGTGTGTGTATGCACGTCTGTGTGTGTGTGTGTATGTATGTCTCTATGTGTATCTGTTTCTCTCTGTGTGTTACATGAGTGTATCTGTGTCTGTGTGTGTGTATGTGTGCATCTCTGTGTGTACATGTGTGTGTATTTGTATGTGTATGTGTGTGTTTGTGTCTCTGTGTCTCTCTCTGTGTATGTGTGTGCATGTATATGTATGTGTGTGTGTGTGTGTATCTGTATGTCTGTGTGTATCTCTGTGTGTGTCTGTGTCTCTGTGTCTCTCTGTGTGTGTACATGTGTGTGTGTGTGTGGTGTGTGTATCTGTGTGTCTATGTGTGTATTTGTGTGTATGTGTGTATCTGTGTGTGTATGTATGTGTGTGTGTGTGTGTGTGTGTGTGTGTGTTATTGAGGAAGGAACGTAGAGCCTCCTAGTGTGTTTTAGGCAAGCACTCTACCAGCAGGAGGCTAGACCCCAGCCCTTAACTGTTTTTATTGTTTTTTCTGTACTGAGGAACAAAACTAGAGCCCATGCTTGCCAGGCAAACACTGTGCTGCTGAGCCACGCCCCCAGCCCCTGTTTTGTTGTCATGGTGATAGTGGTGCTGGGGAGGACTCTGAGCCAGCCGAGCTGTGTACCTGCTACACAAGGGTGTCTGTCTGGGCCATGCCCCCTGCTCTCATGATTTCTATTATCTTTATCATCGATTTGCTGGCACTGTTTAGATATGGCTAATCCTCTACTGCCTGCCGGGTCAACCTCAGCTTCTTCCCATGGATCTGTTGTTTCCTGCCAGATATAAACATCTAGATCATTCTTTTCCCACTTTCAGATTCTCTGTATCTGTTCTTTTAAAATATTGCATATTTTAGTAGGTCGCTGTCCACACACACACACACACACACACACACACACACACACACACAACCCCATAGTGAATGTCTCCTTCTTAGCTGCTTTTCCACAATTTTGGACGCCTTGGAATCCTTCTGTGAGCAAACTTGAGGACCTGCCCTGGTCTTCCAGGTTATGAAGTCGGAATTCCCCCAGTGGGCATACCACCGGTCATTCCCCTCCGTTCCAGTAGGCAGAGGGGAGGGATGTGTTATCTATGTGTGTGGTGTGTGCATGTGTCCGTGTGCATGTGTCCGTGTGCATGTGTTTGTGTGTGGTGTGTGTGTATGTGTGTGCACGTGTGTGCATGTATGAATACATGTGTGTGCACATGTGTGTGCACATGTGTATGTGTGTTTGTGTGTTGTATGTGCGAGTGTGTGTATGCATGGGTGTCCATGTGCATGTTGTGTGCCCTTCCTCCCATCCCTCACTGCACCAATAAGCAAACATATGGTTGATCTCTCCACAAGTTCCCTAATCCATATCATCTCACCTGTGTAGAGGTTGTCAGAACTCTGTCTTTGTCATTGTCCCACTGAAACCCCTTCCTCAGGCTAGTCCCCTTTGACCTGAGATAGACCAGAGTTTTTCTGCAATCCATATGAAGGTACCTCCCCTCCAGCTTTGAGGACCATCCTACACACCTGGGGATACAGCAGAATTAGGAGCAGGAATCTTCCTCCAGAAAGCCCAGTCAGGCTTCCTGTCCCCTGCATTGTCCGGTGGCCTTGGCCGATGGCTCGAGGGGTAACTTGATCCAGGTCAGCTGGTGGAGTATGAGGTAGCGTCTAGCGAGTGTCATGGTGTTTTATGAAGTCCGAAATGTGATCGCGCCTGTTGTCACAGTTTAGCGCCCCTGACAATCCCTCACAGATGAGAAAAGCAGAGCCTCTTTACGTGCCTTTCCCCTGAAGTCAGGGATGCCCTGGGGTGGGAGCTGTCTGACCCCGACAGGGCGCTCAGGCCCGAGAGAAGGACAGCCTGTGCCAGGTCTGCAGGGCATGTAAGACAGACAGTGCTCACGCTGCTTTCTGCAAGCCTGGATCTGCAAGGGCAGCCTTGCACTGTGGATGCAAACCGTTAGGTGATGGGGCTGCCTCTCAGTTAGCAGAGCACTTGCCTCCCATGCTCAAAGCCCTGGCTCCATCCCTGGCACCACAGAAAGGAACCGTGGGAGCCCGTACTGTGTTCACATGTAGTGGAGGCAGGAAGATCAATAGTGCTGGGTCAGCCTTGACCACATCGTGAGTTAGAGACCAACTTAATTGTCTCAAAAGAAAAATGAAACTCATCAGGGTGTTAGGATGACTCCTGGACCCTACTTCATGCAGGATGGCTGTGAAGCAAAAATCTCAGATATCCACAAGCACCAAGTAAACAATGTGGACTTCCAGGCCCCAGGACACAGCCAAAGTTCAGTTCCAAGTGACATAGTACCTGGAACTCAGAAAGAGGTTCCCTTGGTTTAGATGTTGGCGATCGTTTCAAAACACACTTTGGGAGCGTCTGGAGCTGTGGCCCAGTGGTTAGAGCACTGACTGCTCTCCCACGGGACTCAGATTCCATTCCCAGCACCCACACAGAAGATCACAACACTCTAACTCCAGCTCCAGGGTATCCTTCACCCTCACACAGAGATATATGCAGGCAAAACACAGAGGCCCATACAACGTAATTAATTAGTTAATTAATTAAATCCAAGTTCCAATTCTTTTTTTTGTTGGATATTTTTTATTTGCATTTCAAATGTTATCCCCTTTTCTGGTTTCCCGTCCATAAACACCCATCCCATGTTTCTACGAGGGTGTTCCTCGTCCACCCATCCACCCACCCCTTCCTGCCTCCCCACCCTGACATTCCCCTACACTGAGGCATCGAGCCTTGGCAAGACCAAGGGCTTCTCCTCCCACTGATGCCCAGTAGGGCCAACCTCTGCTACATACGTGGCTGGAGCCATGGGTTTGTCCGTGTGCTTCTTAAAAGAAAAAAGAAGAAAGTTATCCCAACACCAGCCTTTGGCCACCACATGGATGAGTGTGCAAGTATATGTGTGCACACATAACCATGGATGGACACACACACACACACACACACACACACACACACACACACACTTTGCCGTGACCCCAGCTTCCAAGCTATTTCCTGGCAGAGCTCACTAACCCAGTCCAGGAGTTGGATGTTGACAAACTCCTTTGTCCTAGAGCAGCACTTTCCATAGAACTTTCTGTGCATCCTGCTTTATGGTGTCCTCAGGTACAGGTGGTTGTTGATACAGAAGGGAAACTGAGGCACAGAGCAAGTACCCATGGCTTGTGGAGCAGACGGTGACCGGCCGAGGTTAATGCCTGGATGTGACAGACCTCCCTGTGTTGTGAAGGTTAAATAGCACCCACCTGATGGCCAGGGTAACTGTTTTCCTAGAGTCTGGGGGAGCCTGAGTCCCCCCAGTCCCATATCAGTCATTCCCCTTTACACGTGGGAAGCTCACTCAGCTGAGCTGGCCACTTACCTGATGTCATCGCTCCTTGTGGTCACAGACTTGTTCATATGAGAGCCAAAGAGAAAGCAGTCAGCACCTCAGCCGAGGCCCTAACCTTTAGTGACAAACCCAGACCAGCCCCCAGGAATGCCAGCTCCAGAGCTCACCCACCCTCAGCTTAGGAAACGCACTCTTAAAACCAAGGCCACTGGGGTTGGGGATTTAGCTCAGTGGTAGAGCGCTTGCCTAGCAAGCGCAAGGCCCTGGGTTCAGTCCCCAGCTCTGAAAAAAAGAAGCAAAAAAAAAAAAAAAAAAAAAAACCAAGGCCACCAGTCTGGGATGTGATAATAGTGTTTGCTGAGGAGGCATGAAGCCCTAGGTCTATCACTGGTGGTGGTGAGGCTCCCCTGCACTCAGGAAGTGGAGGCAGGAGGATCAGAAGATCAGAGTCATCCTCCACTACACAGTGAGTTCGAGGCCAGGCCGGGCTACATTAGACAAAAACATCACCTTCACTGCAGACTAACTGGCCCACCTTTGTCCTTTCACATTTCCTAAGGACTGTGACCAAATCCACGTGGATGATGTCTCATCCGATGACAATGGCCAGGACTTAAGGTAAGGATTTGGGGCCTGAGGAGTTTCCCTCCCACCTGGGGACCTCCACACAGGTCAAACTGGACTCCTGTCTTTACCTAAGAAAAGGATTTCAGGGTGAGCCAACGTGGATTTTTTCATTAGTGGTTTTAGTGTGTACAGATGTTCTTATCTGTGCATGTGTGTGTAATGCCAGATGTTACACGTCTCCCTTTATCACACTTATTTTATTTTTGATATGGGCTCTCTCAGTAAACCTTGAGCTTACTCTTTCTGCTAACCTGACTGGCCAACAGCCCCAGGCATCCTCCTGTCTCTCTCTAAAGCACCCCAGCCCCGCACTGAGGTTACCTCTCCATGCACTGCATCCTTCATGGGTGCTGAGGGTCCAAACTCAGGTGCTCGGGTTTGTGAGGCAGGCACTGTACCCACTGACACATTGCCCCAACCCCAGATTTTCTGCAGAGTCTGATGGAAAGAAAGGTATTTAGGGAAAGAGTAAGACTCAAAGGGGAGGCCACTTTATTGTCTTTGCCATGAGATAGGTAAGTAAGTAGATAGATAGAAGATACATGGATGGATGGATGGATGGATGGATGGATGGATGGATGGATGATAGATGGGTAGATGGATGACAGATATATAGATGGATTGATAGATGATAGAGAGATAGATAGATAGATAGATAGATAGATAGATAGATAGATAGATAACTGGTAGATAATAGATACAGAGAGATAATTGAAAGTTGATTGATAGATTGAATAATAGTAGAAAGATAATCAACAGATTAATTGGGGATTAATTAACTGAGGTAATTGGATAGGTGATAGATAGCTGATAGCTGATACATAGATAGATAGACGATAGATAGCTGGTAGATAGATTAGCTGATTGCTAGATGTTATGTCAGTGATAGATGAAAAGTAGATAATGAACAATTGAATGAATATTAATAGAAAGATTGATGTTTGACTGTTGGTAGATAAATAGACAATCAATAGGTAGGTAGGTAATAGATGAAGATGGATGGATGGATGGATGGATGGATGGATGGATGGGTAGGTAGATGAATGGGTGGGTAGATGGATGGATAGATGGATGGATGGATCAATGGATTGATGGATCTATGGATCAATGGATGGATGGGTAGATGGATGGATGGATGGATGGATGGATGGATGGATGGATGGACCAATAGATAGGTAGGTAGATGATTAAAATTGGATAACTGAGAGATGGAGGATGATGGAGAGATTAATTGATTACAGAAAGATAGATGTGGACACCTGTAAGATCCTGTGGCCGGGTGAGTTGCTTCAGAAGTGTAATCACAAGGTTTAAAGATTAAGCAAAGGTCAAATTTTAAGTAAAGTTTAAAAGTTAAGTGAAGATACATGAGCCAGTTTACTTATTCCTCCTGAAGGATGTTGTTGCGGTAAGCACACTTGAGGTGTCTTGTTTGGATGAAGGAAAAGAGAGGAGCACAGAGGTGTCAGACCCAGGGTTCTGAACACTTTGGCCCCCAGTAAGAGCAGTTCACTGGCACTTGGAATTCCACGGGGCAAAGATGGAGGCCTTCTCAGGCTTGGCTACTGTGTGTAGAAGCAGTGACAGTTTCCAAATGAGTCTAGGGGTTCACTCTGATGCCCAAAGACAGAGACAAGGGCTCTGTTTGGCCCTTGCTTGTGCACGGCCCCAGCAAGCATGCAGCCTTCTTAGGAATCCAATGAGAGCTGAAGTTCCTCCCTTCGGACACATACCAAGTGTGTCCAGGGACCCATGGATACCACAAGGCCTACTGTGGGTCCAGGGACCTGAATCTCCTCACACTAATGTCATCCCTGTCCTGTCTCTCCAGCACATACAACTTCTCCACTGATGGTTTCCACAGCACGGCGCCAGGGGCCAGCTTGTGCCTGGGTACAGGTGTTCACGGCGGTGTGGATTGGATGAGGAAACTAGCCTTCCGCTACCGTCGGGTGAAGGAGATGTACAATACCTACCGCAACAACGTGGGCGGTGAGTGACGGGGGTGGGTGGTGAATGATGGGGGTGGGGGCGAACATAGACTAGGTCAGGTGTTCCTGGGCCCTGCTGTGAGCCAGACTTTAGAAGGTTCTGCAAGATTTATGAATACAAGAAAATCAGTGGGCTGTTTGATTCGGGGTGTGTGTGTGTGTGTGTGTGTGTGTGTGTGTGTGTGTGTGTGTGTGTTTGTGTATGTACACATATATGCAGGTACATACGTATGTGTGCATGTGGAGGCTGATGTCCAGTATCTTCTTCAATCACTCTCTGCCTTGTTTTTTGAGACAGGATCTCTCACTGAACCTGGGCTTGCTGCTAGGCTGGGCTAGCTGGCCAGCAAGGCCCAGGGACCCTCTTGTCTCAGCCTCTCCATCACTGTGATCACAGGTTGGTGCTTTTTACACAATGCTGGCCATCCAGACCAGACTCTCTAGTCCTGGTTTGGCTTTTGAGGCACAGCCTTTCTATGGACCCAGGCTAGCCTTGAACTCACAGCAGTCTTTCTGCCTTGGCCTCCTAAATATTGTGGTTACAAATGTCTGCCAACCACTCCTGGCTGGCTTGATGTCACTCAGTGAGTGACACATCTTGTCCCAGAATGCTGGGTCCCCATGAGTCTTCTTGACACCACCAAAGCTGCTCTGGTGGCAGACTGCATCTGTTCCTAGAAGAATATAGATGCCTGGCCCCACCCCTGCCATCCTTCAAGCCTGCTGCTCTCAGAAGGCCGAGGTCCTTCCAAGCCATGCTGGGTGTGCAGTTTGAGGACCAAGGCTTGTCCCTGGAGCAGCTACCAGAAGCTAATTACAAAAGCATGGCCTGGGGTGGCACAGGGCAGCAGCATTATGTCCCAGTGATCTCACCCTCCCCAACACAGGCTGCCACCTTATCACCCAGGATGGCCCTATGTATCCCACAAGGCCGTCCTGGCCATGTCTTGTTAGAGTAGGACAGCCAGGAGGATAAGCAGGCATCAAACACGTGATCTCATAGTTGTTGTTGTAGTTGTTTTGTTTTGTTTTGTTTTGTTTTGTTTTAACAGGGTTTCTCTAGCAGCCCTGGCTGTCCTGGAACTCACTCTGTAGACCAGGCTGGCCTCGAACTCACATAAATCTGTCTGCCTCTGCCTCCCAAGCACTGACTCATGAGCTTATAGTTTTAAATCCTTGTGCAAAGCCCTGGGAAGAAGAGGTCCATGTGTTGGGAGAGGATACCCTGGAGGGACCTGACCCTAGACATTGGGTAGAGGACTAAACTGGGTAAAAGATGAGGAAGGTAAGAAGAAGACGGTTCAGGATCTGTAATGGAACGTGCAAAGGTCCTGAGGCAGGCATGCACCTAGTGCTTCGGGGAACAAAGAGAAACCTGAGCCCAGCATAGAAAGACACTAGAGCCCTGGCAGGGAGGTGAGGCAGGGAGCTGAGATGGGTTGGTCCGGAGACTCTGAACTTTTTTTTAAAGGAAGCTGAAGGCTAAACTGAGAAAGATAATTTAGAAACATCAAGGGAGTCAGCTGCTGGTCCTGTCTCCATGATTTCCTCCCTGTGCTAAGCAAGTGTGTCAGCCCCTGGCAGGGCCTACTTCTTCATCTAAAAGACAGAATGCAATCAGTGCCCATCTCTCGGGCTTCTGCGAGGATGAAAGGAAGGCAGTCTCATTAAAAGCACGTGCTCTGTGCATAGTAAGATCTCAGCAAAGTTGGTCTTTAGTATCTTCTGCTGTCTTCGTGTCCATCTTAATGGTTTGAACCCAGTACATGTTACGATTCCACACACACAGAAGACAATCTTGAGATACTGGGTAGATGGATGGGTCGGTAGATTGATGGATGAGTGGATAGGTTGATGGATGGATAAATGGATGGGTGGGTGGGGTTATATGGTAGTTGGATGGATGGATGGGTGGATGGGTGGGTGGGTGGGTGGATGGGTGGATGGATGGAGGGATGGGGGATGGATGGATGGGTGGGTGGGTGGATGGATGGGTGGATGGGTGGATGGATGGATGATGGATGATGGATGAATGGATGGATGGATGGGTGGATGGATGGATGGACGGATGGATGGGTAGATGGAGGGATGGATGTGTGGATGGATGTGTAGATGATGTGTGGATTGATGGATGGGTGAATGGGTGGGTGGATAGATGGATGGATGGATGGATGATGTGTGGATGGATGGATGGATGGGTAGATGGGTGAATAGTTGGAGGGATGGATGTGTAGATGGATGTGTGGATGGATGGATAGATGGATGGATGGATGGATGGATGGATAGATGGATAGATGGATAGACGGATGGGTAGATGGAGGGATGGATATGTGGATGGATGAATGAATGGGTGGGTGGATGGATGGATGTGTGGGTGGATGGATGATGGGTAGATGGATGGATGTGTGGGTGGGTGGGTGGATGGATGGATGGATGGAAGGATGGATGGATGGGTGGGTGGGTGGGTGGGTGGATGGGTGGATGGATGGAGGGATGGATGGATGAGTGGGTGGATGGATGGGTGGATGGGTGGGTGGGTGGGTGGGTGGGTGGATGGGTGGATGGATGGGTGGGTGGGTGGATGGATGGGTGGATGGATGGGTGGGTGGATGGATGGGTGGATGGATGGATGGGTGGGTGGTGGATGGATGGATGGATGGATGGAAGGATAGATGGATGGATGGATGGATGAATAGACAGAGTGATGGATGGGTGGATGGGTGGATGGATGTGTGGATGGATGGATGGATAGATGGATGAATAGATGGAGGGATGGATGGGTGGATGGGTGGATGGATGGGTAGATGAATGGATGGGTAGATGAATGGGTAGATGGAGGGATGGATGGGTGGATGGGTGGATGGGTAGACGGAGGGATGGATGTGTGAATGGTTGTGTAGACAGCTGAGTGGATAGGTAATGAATCAGTCAGTGGATGTTCTGAAGGTACAGTAGCTAAACTGAGTTGCCTTTGAGTGCTCTGATTTGACTCCCTAATTCCCCTCAGCTCTTTCTAACACGAGGATGTCCTCTTCACTGCCTTTACTACAGGCTTGATAGGCGCTCCCAAAAGAGAGACATGGCTGCAGCTGCGCGCTGAGCTGGAGGCCCTGACTGACCTCTGGCTCACCCACTCCCTGAAGGCCCTCAACCTCATCAACTCTCGGCAAGTGGCCACCCCTCACCAGTGCACAGTGGTGACACCTCATTCTCACACTGGGCAGGGCTCTCTCGCTTGCATGCTTTCCGGGCTTGGACTGGTGCTTCAAGGCCCAGTGGACACCCGCTGTGAGAACTTGCAAAAGATTAGAACTGACCTGTGCCGTCTTGTGGCACCTAGGCCTCACCCGAGCAGTCTCGAGCTCCTCCTGTGTCACGTGGCTAGCTAGCTTGCCACTCTTACAATACACTCTCACTTCTAAGTAAGGAAAGAAGCTGGGTATAGTGGGCACTTTTAACCCCAGCACTCGGGAGTCAGAGCCAGGGGAATCTCTATGTCCTCATAGCAAGTTCGAGACCAGCCAGAGCCTCACAGTAAGACCCTGTCTCAAAAACATATAAATAAAAATGAACGAACAAGAAAGGAACCACCTCACTGCACACCAAGGTCAGGCAGCCTTGGGCCAGAAGCAGCTACAGTGTCCCTGGGCATCACACCACCCAGCCATCCCACAGACCAGCTCCAGATCCTGCCCTAACCCACCCATGACCCCAGGACTGTCCTGGTAGTACCTTTGGGACTGACACAAAGTTGCCTTTGTCCCCAGACCCAACTGTGTCAATGTGTTGGTCACCACCACACAACTGATCCCTGCATTGGCCAAGGTCCTGCTGTATGGTCTGGGCTCCGTGTTCCCCATCGAGAACATCTACAGCGCGACCAAGACAGGTAAGATGGGCGGGGTTTGGGGCATGTAAGGGATTCTCACCCAGACCACAAATGACCCTCACAGCCCTCCAAAGAATGTAATTAGTCTTGGAGCAAGGGGCAAATCGACAGGAATCAAACGCCCTGCTTACTCTCAGCTCCTTGTTGAGTTCCTTGAAAATTCCAAAGAATGACGGCTTTCTTTTTCTCGTGGGGAGGTTCAATTTTATTCTTACATCCCAAATGTTCACAAATAAAACATAAACCTAGGTCTGGGGAGATGGCCTAGTGGGTAAAGTGCTAAATGTGCAACATGAGACCTGAGCTCAGATGCCCAGCACCCACCATAAAAAGCTGGGCATGGGAGTTGGGGATTTAGCTCAGTGGTAGAGCGCTTGCCTAGCAAGCGCAAGGCCCTGGGTTCAGTCCTCAGCTCCGGGGGAAAAAAAAAAGCTGGGCATGGTTGGGCACAGTAATTCGTGACTTGAATCCCAGCACTCAGGAGGCAGAAGTGGGCAGATCTCTGTGAGTTCAAGGCCAGCCTGGTCCACATAGAGAGTTCCAGGAGAGCCAAGGTTATGTAGTGAGAGCCTGTCTCAAGGGGAGGGGAAAAAAGCTAGGCATGATTATGCATGTTTGTGACACTGTGTAACACTGAGGAGGCACAGACAGACAGCCTGGATGAACTGGAGAACTAGGTTCAGTGAGAGACCCCATCTCAAACAACAAAGATAGACATTTAGGAAGGCAGCTGACATTGACCTTTGGCCTCCATAGCACCTGCGTGAGCAAGTGTATCTGTTATATCCACACGAATGTACATGCCTGTACCCCACACACGCTCACAGGTTCTAGTTAGTTGAGGTGGTTTCCTCTTTGGTTATTTTTAAACCCCAGTCTTCTATTTTGTGCAAAGGAATGTGATGTGTGTGTGTGACGTATGTTCACATATGTGTGTATGGACAAGCCCATGCTTCCTCCATTTTGAATCAGGGTGTCTTCCTGAACTTGGGCCTTGAACTTATTTGTTTATTGTTTATTTAGGCGAGGCTGGCAGTCAACAAGTCCTAGATATCCCGCCTGCATGCATGTGTGCATGTTCAAATGCACTCCTGCGTGTATATGCGTATGCGTGCATGCATGTGTGTGTACACTTGTGTGCCTGTGTGTGTTCACATGTGTGCATGTGTGTTCACGTGTGTGCATATGTGTACGTGTGTGTGTGTGTGTGTGTGTGTGTGTGTGTACAGGGACCCTTCCAGTTTGTTACATGGGTGCTGGGATTTGAACTCAGGTCCTCATATTTGCACAATAAGCATTTTTATCAGGTAAGTCATTTTTTTCCTTCCAAAATTTTTTTACTGGGGCAAAATAAGAATATAATTATTTCCTGGAGTCCTGAGAATTGAGCCCAGTGCCTCGATCACTCTAGACAAACTTTCTCTCACTGAGCTACATCCCCAGACCTGCATCCCCTGTTTTGCTTCTTACTTTGAGATTGGGTCTCACTAAGTTGGCTATACTGGCCTTGGATCCACTTATATATACCCTGGGCAGGCTTTAAACTTGGGTTTCCAATCCTGCCTTGGCCTATGACGTAGCTGGAATGTCAAGCCTGTGCCGACACCCTTGGCTATGGTATAAGCATGTCTACCATTGTATATTTGGGCTCTGGGTTTGCAGTACTGCAGTAAAGCAGGACAGAGTCCTCTGTTAGTGTACATTGCCAGGGCCCAGATAAAAGCACAGTAGATAGACAGGGGTCTGCTTTCCCGCCTGCTTGGCCTCTTCCTGGGGACAAGCTGCTCAAATTATCTCCTAGCTGTTGTCTACTTCCCTGGATGGCCGCCACCTACATTGCCCCACCACTTGTGGGATCTCCCAGCCATTGTCTCCTTCCTTCCTCCCATCTCCCTGCAGGCAAGGAGAGCTGCTTCGAGAGGATCATGCAGAGGTTCGGTCGCAAAGCTGTCTACATCGTGATAGGCGACGGGGTGGAGGAAGAGCAAGGAGCCAAAAAGGTAACCGGACCTCTGTGCAGCCTGCCTGCAGCTCTTTCCTGGCCTGCCTCGCGTGCCTTGTCGGGCTCTGCTCTGCAAGGCCGCTCACATTTGCAGAGCCCTGAAGCATCCTGAGTAATTTCCTCTCACAAATCCACCTTTTGGCCCTGGCCACTGCCCCTGGCAGCCTGGCCTGGTCCTGGACCCCAGGGACACTGTGGACCAGCAGGACCAATGCACGTGCGGGGCATTTTATTTCGTGCTCACAGGCGGCAGATTCCGAGAACGCTTCCCTGCTAATAAAGGCGGCATTAGGCTAATGAAAAGACAATCCCACATCTGGGGTCTCGGTCTCCAGCAGAGCACAGGGATCGGCTCCGAAAAGAAACAGCTGCCCGGACCCTGGATCTGGCCCTGTCAACAGCACCCCAGAGAGTGCCCACCCCCACTCCAAGGCCAGGCTAGCTCCTAGTTAATGTCATGAAGCTTAATTCAGGGGCCTGCCTTTTCCCTTTGCTCCCATTTCACCAGTCCCACAGAGATGCAAATGTGTTTAGGGTCTCAGTGGGAAAGCTCAGGACAAGCAAGGCCCCCAGGAGGCTGCCCCAAAGTTAGTCCTAACAAAATGACTTCGGGCCTGGCCCACCCACCTCACCTAGGTCCTCTGGTCCATGGCCAGCAGCTGCCACTGTCCTCTTCCATTTCCCCTTGTTCCCTCATATCACAGAAAATGAATGGCCCAAGGTGCCCCAGCCAGTGTGAGGGTTATGTTAGCTGAGCATCTACTTTATGCTATCCGCCATTCTAGACACAAGACCCTGTCCTCACCACTCACTGGGCACACAGCCTGGGGACCACGAAGTTCAACGTGCCTTGACCTGACAGGGAGTGGCAAGAGCTGGTGTGTGTGTGTGTGTGTGTGTGTGTGTGTATGTGACTGTGTGTGACTACTGTGTGTATGTGTGAGTGTGTGTGTATGTGTGTGTGAGGGTGTGTTCGTGAGTGTGTGACTGTAAGTGTGTGAGTGTGTGTATGTGTGTGAGACTGTGTGTGTGAGGGTGTGTGTGAGGGTGTGTTCGTGAGTGTGTGACTGTAAGTGTGTGAGTGTGTGTATGTGTGTGAGACTGTGTGTGTGAGGGTGTGTGTGAGGGTGTGTGTGAGGGTGTGAGGGTGTGTATGTGACTGTGTGTGACTACTGTGTATGTGTGAGCGTGTGTGAGCGTGTGTGACTGTGTGTATGTGTGTGTGAATATAAGTGTGTAAGTGTGTGTGAGTGTGTGTTTGTGTGTGAGTGTGTGTGAGTGTGTGTTCGTGAGTGTGTTACTGTAAGTGTGTGAATGTGTGTGAGTGTGTGTGTTCGTGAGTGTGGGTGAAGGTAAGTGTGTGAGCATGTGTGTGAGCATGTGTGTGAGTGAGTGAGTGTGTGTGTGTGTGTGTGTGTGTGTGAATGTGTGTGTGGTGTGTGAAGCAGAAAGTGGAAAACAGGGTTAGTGAGGTGACACATGGCAGCATGAGAGACACGCCGGAGCAGGGGGAATGTGTTCTGAGGGGAAGTGAGCTGAATATCTGCAAAGGTGCAGCCACGCCACGGCAGGTCAGGACTGAGTGGCCTCAGGGGAGATCGTAGAGCTGCCCAGACCCCAGAAGGGCTGCAGGACTTATGGAAAGAAATTCTTTCTAACTTTAAATGCACCACAGAGAACAGGGAGATGGCACAGGCATGTTGAAGTGCCTGCTGTGTAGACCTGAGGACCTGAGTTCGGATCCTCTGTACCTGATGTAAAAAGTGGGGGAGGGGCATGGGGGCTAGAGAAAGATGGAGCCCAGTCTAGCAGACCTCTGGGTTCAGTGACAGACCTTGTTTCAAAAAAAACCAAGAGAGAAAGACAGCGAGCAGATAGATGACTTCGCTGGCTCAGGAACGCCCTTGCTGGGACATCCTCTCCTGCAGCCACCAGCACAGGTGGATACCTTCATTCCTCCTTCAAGGCCTGAGAACCCTACACCGTTCTCCTGGTCTCTCCAACCCACCCACTGCCACCCAAGCGGAGGCTGCCTCCCTCTGCTTCCTGTGGAATGTTTTGCTACACCTGCCTGAGGATTCTGCTGTGCCCTGAGAGAGCAGAGTTCGGGCCTCACTGGGGTTGCTGGGCACACTGGGGCCTGCCGAAACGGTCTCAGACCCTCTGGGCTGGCTGGGCAACTTGTCTGAGCACATGTAACTGTCTGCTTTCTGTCTTAGCACAACATGCCGTTCTGGAGGATATCCTGCCACGCTGACCTGGAGGCTCTGAGGCATGCCCTGGAACTGGAGTATCTATAGCGTGAGGGTTGCAGCCACCACCTGCCACCCACCAGCCAGGCCCTTGTCATCTCACACCATGAGGGCCCCAGACACCAGAAACTAGGTAGTGGCCCTATACCTAGGGGACACGTTCCACGGCCATTTCGGAAGTGTCCTCTTCCCTTGGGGACAGAGAGTCAGACTCTGCTATGAATTCCAGAGACCCACGTGAGGGCACGCCGGTTCGTCTTGTTCTCCCTCTTAATTTATGGACTGCTCCCAACACTCCCATTACCCACTGGTCCCTGTGTTGTGGTTTCTTGGCTGTTGGTGTGGTTTGGGGTTCTAAACTGCCTGTGGGGTAGTGAATGCCCAGTTTTGTGTTTCAGGGACAATCATTCTCTAGGCGTTGGTTGGTGAGTGAGGCGGTGTGGGGCTATGGGGAAGCCTGTTGCTTACCTTTTCTCTTCCAAGCCCCTCTCTGATGTCATGCGGACAGTGTGGGTGCCTTATGCCGCCATCTTGTGTTGTAGGAGAGGGGGGGACCCTGGGAAGGGAAGGGTGCTCGGCAACAATGGATAAAGGCATTAAATAAAACCACGTTTACATTTTACGTCGGAAGAGTGTGGCGACCTCTGCCTGTTGCGTAGTCTTCCACCGGTTAGCACCTTCAAGTTGCAGACCAATAAAATCCAATTTGAACTGGTTTCAGTCAGGTGGGGAGGTGGGGTAGGTGGCCTGCAGCACACAGTACCTGCATCTCCTTGGCCAAATCTGAGCCCTGTTCTCTCCGGGAAGCTGGACTTAGGGATGTTGTCATTAAAACAAAACAAGACACAGCTCTGTACCTACCTCAAAGGACATACGAGATAGTCTGTTCTGCAGCCAAAAAGGAGTGGCCATGAGCCGGGAGTATACGTTAGGTTACCCAGAGTTCCATGCTCCTGCATGGTGACAGATTCATGAAGACTCGTCACAACAGATCAAAGACAGTCATGATTTCATAATTTTTATAAATTGCATTGGCAGGAGCATCAGGTGGGTGGGTTACAGCAGAGTTGGGTGACCCCTGCCACCGGCCTCAGATGCTGTCTGAAGACGTGCTTGGCTTTGAGGTTGGTGAAAGCCAAGGGTCTGTTAATATATTCCAAGAGGTTTCAACTGTTGGTCACAAAGATGTTAGGTCAGACTCAACAGGGTAAGCAAGAAATGTCTGATTGGGAGGTTAAAGGTAGCCCCAAAATAAATGGTTCTGCCCCTGCAGTATTCCAACCCCTTCATGGCTGCTGAAGTCTGGGAGTCGATAGTCTGTGAGCCAGTCACTGTCTGTAAGAAATCAGTATCATGTGACTTCTTTCCAGGAACTGGAGCTTACCTGGCTGGGTTTGCTCACGAACAGACAGCTGAGCAGCTTGTCCCCAAGAAAGCCACCAGCCTTGGTGAGCTCCTGCCAAACAAATTAGGAAAAAGCAGTGAACTGACTTGCGCTCTCCAGCGGTGCCAGGGATTCAGCTTTGAGGAGGATAGGAAAGAGGTTTAAGGAGCCAGTAAAAGGGGCAGGAAGGACATCGGAGGTGCTGGAAGCTCTGTGAGAACATCCCTGTGTAAGGCCACATCCATCTGACTGACACTAAGCAAAGACACATGAGCTCCTTCTTGGCGCAGGCAAAACCCATGATCCCTGGGGCCTGGAGATGTCAGTGTAATGTGAGCCTCAGAGCTAGATCAGTCACCAGAAGACAGTCAGCAAGGGTGGGAGAAGCTTCCTGATTAGATTCTGCATTGCGTTACAGACCATTTCAGTGGACAAAGGAAGGCACACGCAACAGTGTTCCTCTAAGATCACATATGACATGTATATGACATACATATACAACACTATGACATATGTGATCACATATGACCTGTGCTAATATGCCATAGCTTCAGCTGTCAACTTGACATAAACCTGAGTCACCTGGAAAGAGCCTCAGTGGAAGAACTGACCAGATTAGAATGGTCTGTGGGCATGTCTAGAGGTGTTTTCTTAAGTGCTAATTGATGTGGGAGGGGCCTAGTCCACTGTGGGCGGTGCCACCCCTAGGCAGGTGGGCTTTGTAAGGTGATGAGCAAGCCAGGGAGAGTAAGCCAGTGAGCCAAGTTCCTATGTTGTCTTCATCTCAGTTCCTGCATCCAGGTTCCCGCCTTGACTTCCTTCAGCGATAGACCATGACACAGAAATGTAAGCTACATAAATCCTTTCCCTACCTAAGTTACTTTTCGCCAGTGTTTTCACACAGCATCAGAAAGCAAACTAGGACCCTTCTGCAGCCACATGATGGGAATCACCCAAGGGCACACTTCTCAGACTTCATCCCTAAGTAACGGTGGAGCTGGGGATGGTCGGGTGGGTGGTCAGGTCGGTCGTGGCCATTGGGCAAGCATATGAATGAATGGTTAGGTAGATGGGTCAGGAGTGGGTTCAAGAGAATGGATATTTGAGCCATTGGAAGATGGATGGATGAATGGGTACCTCCGCTGGGGGATGAGCTGGATGGCTGGATAGATCATGGGTGCGTGGATGGACAGACTCGTTGACCAGTGATTGTATGGTGCTATGGATGGACGGATGGACAATGGTTTAGATGAGTGGTTAGAAATGTGGATAGAAGAATGTGGAGAATGAGGGCTAGTGAGCACCCCGGAAGGAGGTCACTTTCCTCGGTGCTAGAACAAAACACGTGACAAAAAACAACCTGAGGGAGGGAAGGTGTGTTTGTGCTTACGGGTAGAAGGTACAGTCCATTGTGGAGGGGAAGGTGTGGCAGTGGAAGCATGGGGTGGCTGGTCACATGGCTTCCACAGTCAGGAAGCAGAGAGACAGGAGCACTGGTACCCGACTCTTTGTCTCCTTTCTCTGTAGTGTGGAATCCCATCCCACGGGATAGGGTTGCCCGTACCTATGCTAATTCCCCTGTCTCTGTTACGGTTTCTATTGCTATTATAAAACACCATGACCGTTTTTGAAATGTACATTGGTGTTTTGCCTGCAAGTATGTCTGTATGAGGGTGTTAGATAGTCTGGAAAAGGAGTTACAATCAGTTGTGAGCTGCCATGTGGTTGCTGGGAATTAAACCCGGATTCTCTGGAAGAGCAGCTGGTGCTCTTAACCACTGAGCCATCTCTCCTGCCCCACCATAGACTTTTAAAAGTAACCTGGGAAGGAAAGGATTTATTTCAGCTTACAACTCTCAGGCCTCCATCACTGGGGAAGTCAGGGCAGGAACTCCAGGCAGGAACCTAGAGGCAGGAACTGATGCAGAGGCCATGGAGGAGTGCTGCTTGCTGGCTTGCTTCCTCGTGGTTTTCTCAGCCTTCTTTCTGATAGCACCCGGGAGCACCAGTTCAGGGATGGCCCTACCCACAGTGAGCTCAACCCTTCTACATCAATCAAGAAAATGCACCACAGTCTTGCCCAGAGTGTCTGGGGGGATAGGTAGGTATGTAGGTGGATGGATGGATGGATGGATGGACAGATGGATGGATGGATGGATGATGGATAGGTGGATGGATGGACAGGTGGATGGATGGGTGGATGGATGGATGATGGATGGATGGATGGATGGATGATGGATGGATGGATGGATAGATGGATGGATAGATGGATGAATAAATGGATGAGTGGCTAGGTGACGGGTAGATGACTAGGTGGGTAGATGATGGAGCCTGAGTTAGGCTCCTTTGAAAAGACCACTTGACAGGATCCTATGCACAGTCTTTTTTTTTTTAATCATTTATTTATTTTATTTATATGAGTACATTGCCATTTTCTTCAGATCCTCCAGAAGAAGGCATCAGATCCCATTACAGATGGTTGTGAGCCACCATGTGGTTGCTGGGAATTGAACTCAGGACCTCTGGAAGAGCAGTCAGTGCTCTTAACCGCTGAGCCATCTCTCCAGCTCCCTATGCACAGTCTCTTGAAAGAGATGGCAATGCGTGTTCCCAGAGAGAGGACTCCCAGAACTTGTCCTGGGGTAGACTCCTGAAATCTTGTTGGGTGACATTTAGTTTATTTAAGGATATTTACTTATTTATCATTTTTATTTTTGAGATAGGGTCTCACTATGTAACCTTTGCTGTCCTGGTCTATGTAGACCCAACTGGCTTCAATTTCAGAAATCCACCTACCTCTGTCTCCTTGGTGCTGGAATTAAAAAGTGTGCCAACTTACCCAGTTTATTTATTTATTTTTTTAATTTTGAAATAGGGTTTCACTATGTGGCCCAGATTGGCCTTGAACTCTTGGCAATCCCCCTGCCTTGGTCTCCAAAGCACTGAGATCACAGACATGTGCCACCATACCTGGCTGAAGAGATTTCAGCTTTGAGTGTAAGGCATGGTTCTGATTTCTCAGAGCCAGAGGCCACTGTCCTCCGACCAATCTAGGGATAAAAGGAAGTATTGTGATCCCGTGCCGTAGGTGACCCAGAATGGAGAGGTCTGTGGACTGGTGGCTCAGACAGGATGAGGCCAGAGAAATCGTTCTAAGGAGGGAAGAGAGCATAAAATCTGAGGGGTGGGACAAAGGAACCTTAAGGGGGTACCGGGGACAAAGGCTAATGTCAGAGAGACACACGGAATGTGGTTGGCCCTGGGTTGGGGATTTTATTTTAAATCTCTTGAAGAGACCTGGGAGGCTGTAGGCAGGACACCATGTGGTCTGACTGATCCTGGTTTAAAGGGTGTAACAACAGCGACTTGGTCGCATGGCCTGGTCACAGGGCTCCTTCTTGGGTTTCAAATTTTGTTATTAGGTTTTTCGTTTTATGAGCAACATAAAGTTTATGGCACAGATCTCAACTCTCACCATCATGATGTATTTACATGATTCCACTAGGGTGGTTACGTCACACTGATCAAAACAGAACAGAGTCCAGAAGGCCTGTCTGCTTCCCGGCACCTCTACCCTTCACCTCCACTGTGCTGGTCTCTGTCTGGACCTGGTCCAGAACACGGGCTTATCCAGAATGACCTCTTGGTGCCCAACTTCCCTCCTGTGGAATGTTTTATTGTTAGCTTTGACCCGTAGTACATTCTGGCTAACGTGCAAACTTGATCTAAGAGTTCTAGACCTGCTGCATATGTTGGCATGTGCCCATATCCTGGGAGGCAGGGGCAGGAGGATAATGAATTCAAGACCAGCCAGGTCTACTTAGAAAGACCTTGTTTTAAAAAGTTAGAAAATTGACCAACAGATAGATTTATTAGCTGACTGATAACTAATAAATGATAAATTTTAGATTGATGAGTAATAGATAGTAATTGATAGGTGGTAAATCTATAGGTTGATTGACGACTGATAGATAATAGATCGGTAGATAAATTTCTAGCATAGAAATAGATTTCTTTCTAGAATAAATCACTAGCCCAGTTTCCATAAGGCCTGTTCCTTAAGTCAGCACCGGTGTTGCTATGCTTATCAGTGACCATCAGATGGCAGTGTGACCATAGCCGGACAAGCCGTGGGGCCAGATACCCGTGATAGAATGAATTTCCACTTGACTGAACTCTGCCAAGAGCATGGACAACAGCCCCAAGAGTTAACAGAGCACACTTTCGTCAGTGACCTACATTTGGACACCATGGATGAGAGACAATAGAAACGGTGGCCTGACAGCTCAGCTCAGACTTAAACATGAACACTCACATTCCCCACAATAAAATCGTTAAAGAAGCTTAGATTGTTTATGGGAATGTTGCTGATTTTATTTTATTTTATTGGTGGGTTGTTTTGATTTTGGTTCCTAGAGACAGAGACAGTAGCCCAGTGTGGCTTCCTTGCTAGGCTGGCCTTGTGTGTTCCTAATCATTCTGCCTCCGCCTTCCAAGTTTTGGGATGACAGGTTTGTGCCAGTTAGGCTAACAGGCATAGGCTGCTGCCCCTGGCGGTATGTACTTATACTATGTAGAAGCTCATTCTAGGATTTTGGTAAGTCAGCTTTGATCAAACACTGATTTTAAACAGTAACATTGTATCGAGGACAGCGCCCATGTGCTTTCCATGCCAAACTAAGTTACAAAGTGAGTCGCTGTTTTAAAATTGAAAAAAAAAAACTAATATTCAACCTTATGTCTGTGGCTAGAAATGAACACTAAGTCTCTTAGCTATTGTACTCATTGTGAGTGGAAGAGGGGAGAGGGTAAGGAAGGGGGGGAGGGAAAGAGAGAGAGAGAGAGAGAGAGAGAGAGAGAGAGAGAGAGAGAGAGAGAGAGAGAGAGAGGCGCAGAGATTGAACACTGGCTTGTGAACAGTTGTTCAGCCAGAGTTCACGGCCCTGAAGGGAGGTCTTAGCTAGGCCACTTCACCTCCCAGCTGTGAGGTCAAGAATTGGCCAACGGGGCTGGGGAGATGGCTCAGCGGTTAAGGCTGCTCTTCTAGAGGTCCTGAGTTCAGTTCCCAGCAACCACATGGTGGCTCACAACCATCTGTAATGGGATCTGATGCCCTCTTCTGGTGTGTCTGAAGACAGCTACAGTGTGCTCATATAAATAAAAATAAGTAAATCTTAAAAAAAAAAAAAATGGCCAAGGTACCCGAACCTGTTTGCCTCTTGTAAATTTTAAGTTATTTAACTTTATTCTCCAATGGCTGTTCAAAACCAGCAGGCTGTAACATTAATTCAACAGTAAGGATGCAAAACAACGCACAATAGAAAAAACCGGACCTGGCAGTGCCCTCTTTAGAAGACTGGGAAACCCTTCAGAAGTGACGCCTCAAGGGAGGAAGTGCGTCACTGGAGGCGGTCCTTGTCCAGCTTCACTTCCTGTCTGCGTCTACTTCTGGGATGGAATGTGGCCCCCAGCTCGCATTCCTGCTATCACCCTTCACCATCCTACAGAATGCATCCCCTTCCCACACCGTGAACAAAACGAGCCCTTCTTTCTCTCTTAGGTTGTTTCCTGTCAGGAATTTAGTCACAGGTAGAGAAGGCTTTGTGACACATCCTTTACTTAGTGCTGTTCACGGGCACACGTGAGCATGTTCTCCTGGACCATAATGGAGTGGGTCATTCTTCCCCCCATCCTTTCTTCAGCCTCTGTGTGATGCTTAGGCCCACTTGAATCCCTGGGCTCAAGCAATCCTCCTGCCTGAGTAGTCATACACGTAAGATGCAGCACCACGCCTGGCCGCCGCGTGTATTTTTATCATGGAGGGCAACTAACCAGATTAAAAACTACTGCTCATGGGTTGGGGATTTAGCTCAGCGGTAAAGCGCTTGCCTAGCAAGTGCAAGGTCCTGGGTTCGATCCCCAGCTCCGAAAAAAAAAAAAAAAAAAAAAAAACTACTGCTCATGTAATAGTATTGTTGCCTCAGAGAAACGGGCTTTCCCATCACTCCATTTTATAGCTGAGGGAAGTGAGGCTTGAGACGTGACGTTCCACATATTTGGAACCAAAGCCAGCCCTGCCCATGATCCACCTCAGCCTCAAGCTGTTGCTCCTCTTCAGGTAGGATGGAAGCGGTCAGGAGCACAAACCTGTGTCTAGCATACAGCAGGTGCTTACTAAATGCTAGCAGTGGGTTTGTGATTGCAGCTCTCCCCTGGCAGTGTCAGGTGATCAGCAGGCTCAGGGCTGAAGCAGTTTGGGGCTTTTGCTGCCCCTGCTGCTACCAAGGCAAGGGTACTTACTGCACAGCCTTACACACTGGCTCACAGAATGCATAAATTCCACTATTCTACATCTTCCGCACAAATTTGGACCCCAACTGTATATCTCCATAGATATTTATATAAATACACACACACACACACACACACACACACCTATGAGTTTTTTTGAAGGTTTCATATGACATATTTGATCATGCTTATCCCCTCCCCCAGTCTGTTTATCCCCTCCCCAGCCTGTTCATCCCCTCCCCCAGCTATCTCTCTAGAGAGAGAGAGAGAGAGAGAGAGAGAGAGAGAGAGAGAGAGAGAGAGAGAGAGAGAGATATCTTGGGCTATTTAATTCAAAGTCCAAACTTTTGAACTGGGCATGAATCCCAACACTTGGGAGCGAGAGGCAGGCAGATGTCTGAGAGTCTGAGAGGTGGAGACCAGCCTGATCTCCAAACGCCAACCTCCCGCAGCAGCATGGCGCTCCCACTAGAGTAGCGTTCACATCGGTGCCCGCCTTCAAGCCCAGCTCACTTCAGCAGCCACCTGGTCCCAAGAGCCACTTCTTTTGCCTTCCTAGATGCTTGGCCCTGCCTTGGGGTTTCGCTCTTCCACATGGAGGGTCTTCCTGTCCGCATCGTGACTATCATGGCTCACTGCTCGCCAGGGTCACCCCTGGAGCAGCTCTGGAAAATCCTGCTGGCCAAATCCACCTCAGGGAGCTGATGTCACTCCTAAGGGCATGTGGTGTCCGGGCATATTGTCTTTCTAGGTGCCCCCTAATACTCAATCAACATTAAGAATTGTTGCCCAAGGGGCCAGCAAGATGGCTCACTGGGTAAAGGTGCTTGTTGTCAAACTTGATGATTTAAGGTCAATCCCTGGGATACGTGTGGCTAAGAGGAGAGAACCAATCCCATGATGTTGTCCTATCACCTCCACACGCACACAATAAGTTTCATAAAAGAGATGTTTTAAAAATAACCCAGGGCTGGAGAGATGGCTCAGCGGTTAAGAGCACTGACTGCTCTTCCAGAGGTCCTGAGTTCAATTCCCAGCAACCACATGGTGGCTCACGACCACCTGTAATGGGATCTGATGCCCTCTTCTGGTGTGTCTGAAGACAGCTACAGTGTAGTTATATTTAATTAATTGATTAAAAAATAATAATCTGGGGTTGGGGATTTAGCTCAGTGGTAGAGTGCTTGCCTAGCAAGCACAAGGCCCTGGGTTCGGTCCCTAGCTCCGAAAAAAAAAAGAATCCAGGCTAGTTCCTTGCCTCCTAGCCAGGAGTCAGATGTCGGATCCCCAGAATGACTGTCCCCAGCCACGCCCTCCTCTCTGCCCTACTAACCAACAACTGGAGCCATCCAGAACGTGATGTATGCGGTTGTCTCCAACAAGGGTACTATTTTTATGTGTACAGATACCAGCCACATTTCCGTCATGACTGCGTGACCCAGTGGGCTCCCTAAACCTATGGGCTGCAGTTCCACACATGGCCAGCAGGTGGCGAGGGCCATGGATTGCATTAACTAGTTTGGCTGCCCAATGTCTGCCTCAGACCCCTCCCTCGCCTTGCCCTGCTAAGCAGGTTGTGGAGGGTTCTGTGGCTTCGGATTTGTAGCCTACCATCTGAAAACACTCAGCCTAGGACTTGGGAGTATAACTTCAAAACAGGTAGCTAGTGTGAGGTCCTGGGTCCAGTTACCGCAAACACCCTCTGCTCAGACCAAGGTCACAAGAAGCCTGCGGATGTGTCAAGACCTGCGGTGTCCCCGCCTACCAGTCATATACTGACCCTCTGGGCTGCAACCATGACTCCAATGAGACCACAGCATGTACCACAATGCTTGGAGATCATCTGTCCGCCACATGGGGACAGACTGAGGACTAACACACTTCCCCAGTCTAAGGAATGACAATAGTCTGTGTAATCAAAGTACCAAGTGAACGTGTGTCAAACGTTTCATTTGTGTACACAGAGGGAGAGAAGTCTGCCCTGTGCAAATGCTGGACACGGAGGGACATTCGAGGACTGGTCAAGCAGGGTAGCTGGAAGGGCCTTTACAAGCCCCCCGCAGTTGAATAAAAGATTAAATCAAATTCTGCATAATTTATGTGTTCACTCATCTTACACAGGGTCTCACGGAGCTCCTCAAGCTGGTCTCTAACTCATTACCCAGCCAAGGGTGACTTTGAAGTTGTGATTCTCCACCTCTGCCTCCCGAGTGCTGAGATTACGCGTGTGGGACCATGCCTGGTTTCATGAAAGCTGAGGCTCAAACTCAGGGCCTTGTGCGTGCCTGGCAAGCGCTTTTCAAACTGAACCATATTCCCAGGCTAAACTTCACATATTTTTTAAAAAAAAACCCACCACTTTCCTACCCAGGAGCAGATAAGTCAGTTCTTCAGGTCTTTTCCTCTGTGGACAGCTTGGGGGATGTGGGACACAGGAGAGGAAGGCCTAGAGGTGGCTTTCTGAGGGTGAGCCCTTAATCCTTTTAAATCTGGGACACAGGAGTGAACGGGTCAACCCTGTCACTCACAACTCACACCCAACTGCATTTGGCCACACAGGTACCACATATGATATGCAGGCACGAGACCCAGGCCAGAGATATGGGCATCTCTACCCAGAAGGGCATGGGAAACCTCAGCCTGAGAAGATGGACTTCTGGCCTAGAGCCAAAAGCTGATGATGTACCAGTTGCTTCTGGTGGCCCTAGCACTGTGAAACACTCACAGAGCCTGGGCTCAACCCTTTGCCTTGGCCTCAGAAGACTGTAGCCACCAAGGGCTGGAAGAAAGTACCAGCCCAGGCCACGCCCCTGCAGAGTACCCAGGACCTCAGGGGGGACCATGCCCCTTGTGTCTGGCCATTCAAACCTGACACAGCTACCTTCCTGCCCATGGGAGATTGGCATGACCAAACCCTTTTGCAAATGGTTTAATTTCTTTAAAAAAAGGTTAAGAATCTAAAAAACTTGGGATATCAGGGGGACCCAAAAGATCAATAACCTCAAGAGAACACCGCTCAGTCACGAAGAAACACCGTCATCAAAAAAGATATTTAAGTTTAATACAAATTTTATACAAAGAAAATGTGAAAAAATACTCCCATATGCTAAAAGCAGTTACGCTTCCCAAATAAGGCCAGCTAGGCTAGATTGGTTTTTTTTTTTTTGTTTTGTTTTTTTGACGACCGCAATTCACAAATTTTCTCTCTCTCCTGTTTTCTTCTAGCGTTTCTTCCTTTCTTCTCTAGTGGGGGTTAACTAGCTGGACGAGGCGCAGCTTGCGTTCTCTTATCAACAATGAAGAGAAAGTAAACGGAGACTAAAATGTACAACGGAATGTACTGGAATGATATACAGTTAATTTTTTCTGATATACACACATCACCTTTTGCTTCGATCGATGCTTTGTTTTACACAACATACAAAAATGGAACTACAGCAGACGTAGCGTTAACGGACAGCATGTCGGGTCCTGGCTCTCTCTCACACTGCCTGTGTTTCATGCTTACATTAAAAACGTAGAACTCCGGCATATAAATAATACGTACATGCTCCAACCCCGGGCTCGGTGGCCTCGTCGTGCATCTTGCCTTTTGAGTCCTTGCTTCTGAGAAGCACGTCTTCGAGAAATCCGTGTGAGTGCTTATGGGGAAAAAAACTCAGCCGAGAGAAGGGGTGTCTCCCTCCCCGAGCGAAGGCCGCCAAGGGGATTGTTCGTGTGGACCTTCTGTAAACAGGAGGCTGCTTTGCCCTTTCGGGAACCATAGCTGGAAACACAGCACTCACACACACACACTTCTCTCTGTGTCCTTCGAGCCCAGCAAGCTTGTGTTTCCTAACATCGTCTTGTAGGGTCTGTGAGGGGCCGATGGCTTGGTGTGGCGGGTCCACGGCAGCACAGCCTGAGAGCCCCGATCATGGTGTGCTGTGGCGACAGTGGCTCCCTCCCCTGGGTATCCAAGGACAAGGGCCTATGACAGAATAGCAATCCCCGGGCCCAGCCCTGACACCACAGTGAGGCTAGTGGGCTAACTAACCAGCCCCTGGATTATCAAAACATTCTTTTAACTGTAGATTTTTTTATATATATATAACTTGTTTTTCTTTTCTTTTTTTATAAGTTAAGGTCAGTATAGATATGAAAAAGAAAGGGTACACTAGGTCAGTGACATCACAAAGTGTACCTACTTACACCTAAAGTGTTTGGCTCACAGGGTAGAGCAGTCCCGGCCAAGGTGGAAGCTGGGGTGGAGTCAAGTCATGGAGTCAAGTCGCTGTCCTGCAGCCAAGCCCATGGGCAGAGCCTGAGTGTTAGGAATTCTAAAGGTGGTGGCAGTTCTCCAGTTTCTGTTGCTTCCTGTTGTTTGGGTTGTTTCCCCCCCACACACTCAGGGAGGTTTCTGGCTCACAATGCACCCCTAGTCCCAGAAGGTGTCTAGCCTAGACTCCCGGGACTCTTTGGGCATGAGGTTCTTCGTGCTGGTCCCTGCACTGTGCTCGGAGCGGGATGACCCTCGCTTTTCCTCGCTGCTGCTCCACAAACCCGCCTTGCTGCTCCGGGAATGGTCTGTGGAAAAAAGGCGGCAAGTTCAACTCCCCGCCTCCCCTCAAACTCATCTCCCAGCTGGGAGCCACCTTCCCTCCCTCCAGCCGGATGACACCCACAGCTGCCCCTGTGGTCACAGGGTGACTCCCGAGAGCACAGAGTGAGGGGAGCTGACTTTCAGGCTTTAACTACAGTGAATTGGAAGATCAAGATGTGTCACACTTGCAGAGTAAAGGTTAGCGAGGGAGGGTTGATGGGGAACCCCTGCCAAGTGACTCTTTGCCTCTGACCTCGATTCTTGGAGAAAGACCCTCAGAAACTGGCATTTGTGGTCTCCTTGTGTTAACAGAACTCCTAATTAATTTGTAAGACTCACATCCAAACCAGGAAGAGATTGTAAGAGAGAAAATGAGGCCCAGATGAGACGGCTAACCTGGACACTGACTCCATGGACTCCCAGGAAGGACCATGTTAGGGGTCAGTGACAGGTAAGAGACCTCAATGCCTGGGACGGCTTTGAGGACAAACAGGCAGCAAGTTAGGGAGTGGCGGAGGAAGTGAAGAAGAAGCTAAAAGAAGAGCCACAGAAGCTATTTAGAAGAGGACAACAGCACCAAACTGTGGGCACGATGATGGCTTTAATGGCCAGCCATTAAGATCCCTTAGTAAGCTCCCAGATTCTCTCACTCTCCTGAGCTGTGGAGGGTCAAGCTTCAGATGGATCAGGGTCAGTGAGGAGGGACCACTGCTGCCCCTGGGGAAAGGCACTCACTTATGGTCTGTCCACAAAGCATGTGCCAAAAAACAAAAACAAAACAAAACAAAAACCCACCCTCGGGTTGCTTTTACATTCAGCCAGAAGGGGGCAGTATTCTATGCACCCTCCGATTCCTAGCAGTTACTCTATAATCTTCTTCTAAAGGTCTTTGAGGGGGTGACATGGATACGGTCACAAGTCACCAAGTCTTTCCAGCTGTGGGGAGAGCCAAGATCAGAGGGGACATGAAAGAAACAGAACTGGAGATCCCAAGGTCTGTAGGCCTGAGCCTCGAGTGGGCTGAGCGCAGGATGTTGGATAACAGAGTAGATCGTGGCAGGGAGACGTAGTGTCCAGCTAAGACAAAACAAAGGCTCTGAAAGGCCAAACCTACAGCCGTTTGCAAAGGCAGCAAGAGGACTAGACAAGAAGACTGACAAAGCAGAGGAAGACAACACTCAACGCACAGGACACACCCACAGACACAGAGACACACACGCTCACCACACACACGCTCACCACACACACACACACACACACACACACACCCAGGGCTTCTGCACACCCCACAGACACAGAGACACACACGCTCACCACACACACACACACACACACACACACACACACACACACACACACACACGGCTTCTGCACACCAGGAGTAACTCCCAGCGGCTCCCCTGAGACAGGGTCATACTTACACTTCTGGGCTGGGTAGTTGGGGTGCGGCTGGTGGTCTGTAGTGGTTGGGGTATAGGCAGGCTGCTTGTCATACCTCTTGCTAACTGAAGAGAGCACAGGTAGCCTTAGAATCCATCACAGCTGAAATTCCACACAACCCCAGGGGCCGACACCCACGGTCACGGACGGGCTAGCAAATAGCTCCTTCATGGAGGCCACTCGATTGGATGTGCTTACAGGCGACCGGGGGTGCTTTTAAAAACACGCGTGTAAACCACAAACAGGGTCGCTGGACATGGCACCACGTCACAGGGAGTAAGGCGGACACATGAGGACATACGGGGACATAAAAGCGGCCCCGTGCTGTGCAAGCCACGAACGCTCAGGACTCTGAAAGCAAAACGTTCTGAACCACGAGCTCTGCCAAAGTCTGGTCCTAGCAGGGAAACTGAGGCTGTGTTGAGGTGCACGAGGGTGTCGAGCACCTCAGAGCAGAGCAGAGAACAGACTGACAGTCTGTGAGGAAGAGGAAGGCTAGCCCAGGGGCCACGCTGAGGACGAGGGAGGGATAGCAACTGGGAGGGACCAGCTGACTAAAACTCTAAGCCGCAATAAAGGGACATCCACGAACTGTACCCAAGTCCTTAGACAAGGCAAGCGTGTCTGCCACCAGTCACCCCAGCCCTCAGGAGTTTGAGGCAGGAGGTTCATGACTTTGAAGCCAGCCTTGGCTATGGAGCACAAGTGCCTACAAACCTAAAAGTGTGAAGTGGAAGGAGTGTATACATTAAAGAATATCCCGAAGAGGGAAAGAACAGAATCGAGGAAGAAGGAAAGGAGACAGAAGTGTCACCGCAGTAGCCATTGCCTAGGTGCCAAGTGGCATTACAGTTAGTGCAAATGAACCTTGGGATTACAACTTTTCGGGGGGGGGGTGAGAAGAGACAGTGGAACACGCATGTTCTCAGTCCTGATGCCAGCAGGCCACAAGCAGAGACAAAGTTGCCAAGACTCTCCTGACAGGCTGGGAGGGGGGCAGGCTCACTCAGCCAAGTGTGGCCAGACCACATAAAGTAATCAGAAATCAGGGAGGCGAAGTTCACGGATACATTCTAAAGACGGGTCAGAAAGCAGGCCTGTGGAAGTCTCCGGAGGGCCAGCAAGGCAGGGGAGTCAGGCGAGGACACCTTGCTGGATCTAGTCTAGCTTCTGTGCGTGTATAAGAACATTCTGCTCAGGGTTGGGGATTTAGCTCAGTGGTAGAGCGCTTGCCTAGGAAGCGCAAGGCCCTGGGTTTGGTCCCCAGCTCCAAAAAAAAGAACCAAGAAAAAAAAAAGAACATTCTGCTCAAAACCCTTAAAGGACAAATTGTTGCTGGGGACATGACTCCGTGGTGAGCCCTTGCCCAGCACGCATGCAGTCCTGAGTTCAATCCCCAATATCACACAAAAGGCCTGAGGAAGTGTGTGTGTATACATGTAACGTGTAAGTGTGAGTGTCAGGGGTATGCATGTAACACGTACGTAGGTAGGGGTGTACATGTAACACGTGTGCACACATGTAACATGTGTGCAGCAGGGGTATATGTGTAACATGTGTAAGTGTATAGGATGTGTACATGTAACATGTGTGGGGGGTGTACATGTATGTGCGAACATGCATCATGTAAGTGTGTGGCAGGGGTATACATGTAGAGTCTGGAGATCAATTATTTCTCCTTTTTCTTTTTTTTGAGTCTGGGTTTCTCACTGAAACATGTCTGGCCAGCGAGTCTTGGAGATCTCTGGGTCATAGTGCTGGGATCACAGGCACATGCTGCCTCACTAGGCCTTTTACATGGATGTACATTTTAGGCCTTCCTGTTTGTATCCTCTGAGCCACCTCTCTATCACCCTGGCCTCATTCTTTACCCCATATTCAAGACAAGACTTGATCTGAAATAGCCTTCCGACTGGGCACTGTCTGAGATAACATGTCAGAACATGTCGGCTGGGCTGGGGCTCAGAGTGGAGCACAGAAGCCTGGCGTATGCACGGCTTTAAGGTCTGTCCCAAGCATTATACCCATGTGTAGCACTCCAAGAAAAAGACTACAGCAATAATAAACCCACGACATTTAGACTTCTAAATGCCCTTGCTTGTCAACGGCTCCCTTCCTCCTCCCTCTCCCCTTCCCCCTCCTCCCCTCCCCCCTCCCTTCCTCTCCTCTCTCCCCGTCTCCCCCTTCTCTGTGAGGCTCTGGATAGTCTGGAACTCACTCTGTAGACCAGGCTGACCTCAGACTCACAGAGATCTACCAGTCTCTGCCCCCAGAATACTGGGATCAAAGATTACAGGTGTGCGACATACGCCCCTATGGATGGCTTCATCTCTTAAGACAATGGTGGGGTTGGGGATTTAGCTCAGTGGTAGAGCGCTTGCCTAGCAAGCGCAAGGTCCTGGGTTCGGTCCCCAGCTCCGAAAAAAAAGAAAAGGAAAAAAAAAAAAAAAAGACAATGGTGAGAAGCCAACACAGGGTGGGAGGGGGCAGGATGGGAAGCCAGGGAGGCTCTAACTGAGCTGGGGAAGCAGAGTGGACAGGTGTCAGGTTGTGCCTCTCAATCCAGTAACCATGAACCAAAGTCACCATTTAAATGACCTGAAGGAAACTGTCCACTCCCACCCCTCAGTTGCATGCGCTCAACGGTTTGACATCCATTTCTGGGATGGACAACATAGACCTGACCATGACTCTCGTCTGTCAGTGATGAGAGATATGGCGTGGAGACGCAGGTGAATTTATCACTGCTCCCCAGGAAGATATGAGTGGGGCAGCTTAGCAGCCAAGGACAGAACAGAGAGGCGGGTCAGGTGCGGGAAGCTGGCCTGACTGAACAAGCCAGATCATGTCAAGTCTGCTCAGAACAGCACCCACACCTGACGCTCCCAAGGATGTAGAGGCAGGGAGAGCCAGGCGGATGTTCTGACAGGAATGGAGAACTCGAATTCTTCTGTTATGAAGTAAGGAAGCAGGGGCTCATGGTAGGGACTTAGTAAGGTGACCAAGCAGGTGAGAAACTGTGCCCAAGGTGAGCAAGACTTGTGTGTGTCGTCATGGGAAGAGCATTCCCCCGGTGATGCTCTACCGCTGAACTCTAGGGCTCAGGTGCAGCTTGAGGAAATACGGAAGCCTGGCCTTTGGCCAGGTGTGCATGCTGAGGAAGCAGGAACCCAGGGGGCTGGGTTCCATTATCAGAGTTTCTGATGGGAAGACTAACAGGGAGACACAGCTGAAGGGAGGGGTTAAGAAGGAATGCTGGGATTGGGTAAACCAAGGCCACACAGCACAGCCTGGACAACCACCTCTGGTTTCCACTAACAACAGCTTTGTGGGAGCTACCCACTGCACCCCGCACACTCAGAAAGGGACACCCGCACAGAAGCCCTAGCTCTGAAAGCTTTCTCAGAGGCTAGAACTGCAAGGCACTTCCTCGGAGTTCATGACTCCTCCCCCACACCCAGCCACTTCCTCCAGGACCTAAGGTCTCCTTCCAGGCTTCCCTGTGCACCAAGATTCTCTAGGTCAAAGGGCAGCAAAGGGAACCCAAGCCACACAGTCTCTTCTGCTGGCCATGGTTTGCTGGGACACTGCCAGCCATGCATCTGGCTGTTTGCTCTGTGACTTGCGACAGGCATCGGGTCAGCATGGACCTGCTAGAGGACTCCTCAGGGTCACTCCTCAGGGTCACTCTCGGCTCTACCGTCTCTGCGACGCCCCAGAGTCCCAGATGATATTTCCTAACTTGGGCACGGCTAGCCCCACTCTTGGAATAAAGACATCCCTACAGTCCTCTTCTCCTCGCTTAGTTCGTGGGCTTCTCTGCTTGTTTATATTTCAAACCGAGTTTCCCTCTGTAGACCAGGTTGGCCTAGAACTCACAGAGATACACCAGCCTCTGGCTCCTGAGTGCTGGGATTAAAGGTTTGCGCCACAATCCCAGTTTTTAATAAAACTTATTTTAAACTTGTTTTCAACATCATCACTGATAAGTGGAAAATCCACTAAGGCATCTCTTCAAAAATAATTTTAAAAAAGGGGGTGGGGCTGGAGAGATGGCTCAGCGGTTAAGAGCACTGACTGCTCTTCCTGAGGTCCTGAGTTCAAATCCCGGCATCCACGTGGTGGCTCACAACCATCTGTAATGGGATCTGGTGCCCTCTTCTGGTGTGTCTGAAGACAGCCACAGTGTACTTAGATATAATCAATCAATCAATCTATCTATCTATCTATCTATCTATCTAAAAGGAAAAGAAAGAAAACAGATCGATCGATCGATCGATCTATCTATCAATCAATCAATCAATCAATCTATCTATCTATCTAAAAGGAAAAGAAAGAAAACAGATTGTTCCATGCTAAGAGTAGGGAACTGGTCGAATCCAGTTCACTCTGTCTTTGTGAAGAGCAGAATTCAAGCCAGGACGGTAGCACAGGCCCATCACTCCAGTGCTCAGGAGGCTGAGGCAGGAGGATGATGAGATCAAAGACCACAGTTTGAAACGAGACACGATGCTGACGGCGTTGTGGAACGACAGGGCCCCCCAAGCTCAGCAACACGCCAGAACTGTAGAGGACAGTGGGGAGGCGGTATTCTTTCACCAGAGGTCTCCAACTATACACCCCGGAGTCTGCGCGCTCACCTCCTCCCTCCAGCAGCCCGCCACTCCTTCAGACAAATGGCAATCCTCTGCACACTCACTGCACACAAGAAAAGCCTCAACTTTCTGTTTTCAGCCACAGGACATCAAGGGACAAGAGGTCCTGGAGCCACAACAACAGGAGAGAGCCTCAAATTGGCCAAGGAAGCCATGGCTCTGAACTCTGGAGTAAGCTCAGAAGAATACAGGAGAAGAAGACACCCAAGGCTCCCAGGGAAGGAGGAGGATGGCTCAGCACAGAAGTTCCACTCATCGCTAAAGGTTTTGAGGATCTTCATGAATCATATATGCCCTGAGGATCTCAGTGACCCAAGGGGATCACCCTGTGTCCTAGTGAACGGTGCCCTCAGTAAACACAACGCACGAGGGTGACCAATACAAGGAGGTACCCGGATGACACCTTGCCTGGCTGTACCTCCAAATCCATCCAAAGGTACGCCAAAAAAATCCCAAACACGACCAAGTGAAATACAAAACCCCTTGTGCCCACTAGGGGGCGACATACCAGAGCCTTGGTTGGAGCCTAAGAGAATGGAGGAGGGTGTCTCTCTGGAGCCGGAAAGGTCCAGGGTCTAGAAATAGAAACCAACAAAAAGATTGGACGATAGAATCCCAGGGAATCATGGGAAGGCTCACCACTCCCCCTACCCAAAGCACCTTAGAGGCCTGGTGATCAGACAAGAGCCAGGGCAGAAGCATGGCCACACACCTCATGCTCTTCCTGTCAGATCCAAAAGGCCAGAACAAAGCACTGGAGCGACCCCCCCTTATCCCTGTTGTCTCTGTTCCCACTACATTCACTACCTCCTCAGCCTCCCTCTCAGACCTACTCAGTGCCCTGATGTGCACAGAATTGCTCACAAATCTTCTTTTATTTCATGTTAGTCTCTTACGAGGCAATACTCGATACAGTTTCTAACTGACCATCTAATGACTTGGGCTCTTGAAACAATGATCAACCATGACCCTTAAAATGGCCTGTGCATTCAACTGTTTTCACAGTCCCCACAGGAAGCCAAGCAGCTGTGAGCCCTATGGGCTAGTGTGACGGCACCCGTGGCCACTTAAATCTCAAGTAACTTTAAAACAAGCAGACCCTTGGTCACATCAGCCACACTTCTAGTCCTCAATAGTGACACGTGGCCCAGTGGCTTCCAGGGTTGGCAGAAGAGACATTGTTTTACCTCCGCAGGAGGAACACCTTTCTGAACTTTGAGGAACAAACATCCTATATACACACTGCCCTGGCTCTCCATGTTCTAAAATGGAGGGGAGGGGAGTGGCCATAAGGAACCATTCTCCACCCAGACAAACACAAACAGCGAGGGACATCGAATGGTGGCAGTACAGAAAGGGTCTTTGGCACAAGGTGACTGTCAGTCGGGGGACCCTCACCGAGTTACTGTCCTTGCTCTTCTCCGTTGAGGAGGAATTCGAGGACGATGACGACGTCTCTTTCTCTTTGGGGGTGCTGGCTGGTTCTGAAGGTGCTGACTGTGTATTGGAAGAGCTGCCCTGAGATGTCTTATTTCCTGTTTCCTGGTTTGCCTCAGCATCCGCTTCCTGCTGAGGGGCGGTAGCTGGGGACCAATGAGAACAGGGCAAGTCATGAGATGCTTCAAGCCACATGGAGCCCAGCTTTAAAACTGTGCTACCCCAGGCTCCATTCCTCCCAAACCCACCTAGAGAGAGACCTTGCATGGGCCTCTGACCCCAAAACCCAGAGCTCCAAGCTTTATTTGAAAATAGACCTTTCAATATTTAGCAATTCAATCCTTAAATCATTTTCCTGAGAACATGCTCTCCAAGCAAAGGGAAATGGTGGGGAGCCAGGATGTGGCCACTGAGGAAGCCTGTGGCCTACCACTAGGCTTAGGTCCACCTCAGCCCAGCTGAGACAGAGTGAGGAAGGATGAGCGTCCTTTGAGAGGGGCACAGGACTTCTGGGTGAGCAGAACAGTGGGGAAGAGTTAGAGACAGGGACGTCACCATGACACAGAGAGTGGAGTTTGTGGTGTTAAAGACAACTAGACTGCAGGAAGTACCCACATGGAGGCCTCCCTCAATGAACACCACCAAACAGAGTGGCGAGGACTCGGGAGTCACTAAACCATAAACCCTAACTGCACAACTTAAAGCCACTGATATGCTAACCCATGGGGTTTCCTGCTAGCATCCAAAAGGAGACGATGGCTGTCAAGGCAATCTCAACTACCAAACAGTTAGTCCCAGCAAACACTCATCACCCGGGGGGCTCTCCACATCCTAGAATATGGCCATGCTGGCAATAAAAGAGCCATTCCCCACCCAGACAACCCCAGACAGCAAGGGACATCCAGGAGTGGCCCTTCCTAAACCTAAGAACTGGGACAGCATCCTGTTTGAGGCAGTGGATCATTATCACCCCAAAGAACAGAGGTTCTAGGGGCTGGAGAGATGGCTCAGTGGTTAAGAGCACTGACTGCTCTTCCAGAGGTCCTGAGTTCAAATCCCAGCAACCACATGGTGGCTCACAACCATCTGTAATGAGATCTGATGCCCTCTTCTGGCATTCAGGAATACATAATAAATCTTTGAGAGACAGAGAACCAGAACCACAGAATGACTCAGTGCTAAATCAACCTCCCAAAAGCTCCATTAACCTGACTGTTAAAGGCTGCAAACACTGCCAAGCTCTGAGATTTAACTTCACATCTGCATCTCTCGTGTGTCAGAGCAACAGAGGTTTAGGGACAGCCTGGGGCAAGCAAGCATCCCTCAGAACCTCAGCCGGGAGGCCCCACCATGCAGCCCCCGCCCCGGCAGGCACCCAGGCGTACCCGACTGGGTACAGGACTTCATGTGCTCGGGCCAGTGGGCCTGCTGACAGGGGTAGTCGCAGTAGCTGGTGTTCCAGCAGCAGTAAAAAATGGCCTCCTTCTTGCAGTTGGCACACCACTGCTTCTTCTTGGTCTCGTCCACCGCCTGCTGCTTCTCCAGCTCCAGCTGCTTCTTCACCTCGGCGATGAGCCGATCCCGCTCCTGTTCCAAGCTCTGCCGCATCTCTGCCATGGTCAACTCTGAAGGAGGAGGAGGAGGACACTAGCTGCACCACTGGCCCAGCACAGGATACTGAGCATCAGATCCCTAGGTTCACAAAGAACCCGACCTAAGTCTTGACTAGGAAATGGCCCCACTAGCTCAGTGGCCCTGGGCCAGTAACCCAGCTGGGACATTCATCACTTGAGTTTCATAACCTGTCACGCTGTCAGTGATGTGCCTAGCATGAAGGTGACGGGAGACCCCAATGACGTCATTCTGAGTAACCCCAAATTGTAGGAATTCCACACACCCTTCAAACGATTCCAAAATACATACACAGCACCTACTGTGTACAAACTTGGTCCCAAGGAACATCAGGGGATGAGGTGGCCAGTTGTTATGGTAACGGGGGAACTACCAAACCACTCATTCCTTAAAAAAATTCCAGGCAGTATACACATTTACAAGTGACCCTTACACTGAAACTGAATGGTTTCTCTGGTCCTCGTAAACTCTTCTTGAATTAAAAGAGACCAGCAAAGGGCTACTACCACTGTGGCTCAGCTGGTAATGGGCTTGTGGCTAAGCCTTATATCCTGAGTTCAATCCTCAGATCCCACATAAAGGTAGCAAGAGAGAACAGAGTTATCTTAAGAGAAAAGTAGGTCTACACCCCAAGCTCAGCTTCTCCAGACTGGACCCTTGAGGGCTATGATCCAAATGCCTCTGAGCACAGCCAGGTTTTGACCTGTTCACATCTGGGCCCAGCCTCAGAGCAGCCAGAGTCTCACCCCGCTTGGGCCTTACCCAAGTTGTGCTTCATCTCGGCGAGCTCCTGCTGGTGCAGCCACTGCAGCTTCTCAATCTCAATCCTCAGCCTTCGAATCTGCGGTGAGAGCACAGGAGCCTGAGATGCTGCCACATGGCTCAGCTCTCCATCAGGCCCCAAGCTCTACCAGGCACCCTGGCTCTGAGCCCACTGCCTCGCAGCTCAGGATTGGTGGTAGGGAGGTCAACACACTCGCACACACACACATACACTCACATACACTCTCCTTCACACACATGTTTACTCTTTCATATATACCCTCTCTTTCACACACATGTCTACTCTCACACACTCATTCTCTTTCTCACACACACTCTCTTTCATTCTCTCTCTCTCTCTCTCTCTCTCTCTCTCTCTCTCTCTCTCTCTCTCACACACACACACACACACACACACAATCTTCGAGGACCATGTTTCTGAAAACCAAGGCAAATGAGCCAGTCACCCCCCACCCCCAAAAAATATGCAGGGAGGGGGAATCACAAAGAGTGAAAGGATTTTCATAGAAATAATACAACTAAAACTAAACTGGCATTTTGATTTTTTTTAAAAAACACATAAAAACCCAGAGCTGCTGAGCTGGCTCTCTGGTGAGGGTCCTTGGCACCAAGCCTGATGGCCTGTGTTCGAGGGTAGGAACGACAAGTTAACCGGAGAGAACTGACTCATCTAACCCACTCCTAACCACCCAGCAAACCCCTACACAGTCCCAGTGCCCAACATGTCGTTCCTGATCTTCTAAATCCCGAATCCCGGATCCTGGAAGACCACAGGGATCTCAGGGGAGAGATAAAGGCAGGGCCTCTCATTTGGAAGGGAAAGTAAACCATGCTGGCTTCCAGCAGGGCACCCTGCCCACCCACAGCAGCGATCACGCCCCCTGTCCTTCCAAGTTGTCACAACTGCACAGCACCCGACTCCAGGGGCACAGAAAACCAGGAGCTGCTCTACACCCTCAGCCTACAGAGGATGCCCGCCCAGAGCCAAGGGTCACCTGTGTCACAAGCGTGAGTAAATGAATGAACGGGCAAATGTCAACACAGAGGAGTTACGGCAAGGTGGGGGGCAGAGATGCAGAGACCAGAACTTCACCACAGGCGCTAAAGGGTACCGTAGGGCTGAGTACAGTGGTGTGCGCCTTTTATCCCAGCTCTCAGGAAAGAGGCGAGCGAGTTCACTTGAACTCTACGAGTTCAAGGACAGCCCAGGATGTACAGGGAGATCCTATCTCCTTGGCCCCACACTTAAAAAAAAAGTTCTCCTGGGATAAAGAGATTTCTCCTTCTTGAGTGTAGTCACAGACAGTGGTATTTACAAAGTTCACGGGCACAGCCCCCTGCACGAGCTTGGTTCTTAAATCTCCACTGATCTCTCCAGGGCCTCTCAGGGGCCTTTATATTCATGCTGTCCTCTCTTGTTGTCTTAAGAAAACCAGTGTTGGGCTGGAGAGACGGCTCAGTGGTTAAGAGCACTGACTGCTCTTCCAGAGGTCCTGAGTTCAATTCCCAGCAACCACATGGGGGCTCACAACCATCTGTAAAGAGATCTGATGCCCTCTTCTGGTGTGTCTAAGACAGCTACAGTGTACTCATATATAATAAATAAATAAAATATAAAAAAAAAGTCTTTAAAAAAAAAAAAAGAAAAGAAAACCAGTGTTTCTGCTTGGGATTTACTGCCAGCCTTCGAGAAATCCTGCGCCTTGTGTGTTGCCTGGTGACTGACTACCGGCCACTGCTAGCACCAAATGATCCACATAGATACCAGCAGCTGGGTGGTTACTGAGTGGCCTCAGAGGGGAGTACAGGGGAGGGGGTGTGTGTGTGTGAGTGTGTGTGTGTGAGTGTGTGTGTGTGTGTGTGTGTGTGTGTGTGTCCATCTGTCCGTCTGTCTTTAAATAAAAGAAAGCTTCATGGGTTGGAGAGATGGCTCAATGGTTAAGAGCACTGACTAGGGCTGGAGAGATGGCTCAGAGGTTAAGAGCACTGACTGCTCTTCCTGAGGTCCTGAGTTCAAATCCCAGCAACCACATGGTGTCTCACAGCCATCTGTAATGAGATCTGATGCCCTCTTCTGGTGTGTCTGAAGACAGCAACAGTGTACTTATATATAATAAATAAATCTTTAAAAAAAAAAAAAAAAGAGCACTGACTGTTCTTCCAGAGGCCCTGAGTTCAAATCCCAGCAACCGAATCTCACAACCATCTGTGATGGGACCTGATGCCCCACTTTCTGGTGTATCTGAAGACAGCGACAGTGTACTCATATATAATAAATAAATTTTTAAAAATTAGAAAAAGAAGAGAAAGAAAGGAAGCAAGCAAGCTAGCTAGCTTCACAACTTACTTACAAGAGGTGACTTTGTAAGTAAATAATTCAGCATGTTAACCACTGTCTTTACTCATAAAGCTATGGTGCCTCCCTCCGGCACACAAATTCTTACACCAGAAGTGCTGGGGTAAAAAGGGCCAGGGGAAAGGAGAAAGAAGACTATGGCTCTGACCGCACATAAACCAAAGGTGGCCCATCTCATTGTGATCTGACAGGATATAGGCAGGAGGCAGGGCCAGCCTCCCTGACCACCCATTGATGACAGTCCACCCACGCTCACAGCCGGAACCCTCCAGGTGCCCCGAGGGGCTTCCAGCTTCCCACAGCCCAGGCTCAAGCCCTGAATGGGTGGGGATTCCCCAGTTGCCGCTGACCTCAGCAATTGTGCTCCCAGTGGTGTTCTTGGAGAGGTCGTTGTAGATTTCTGTCATAGTCCCCTTTATGGCGTCCATCATCTGGAAAGATAAAAACCGCTTCAGCAGGTGACACCCACGTAGCCCACACGCAGTGAAGAGCCAGTGTCCCTCCCAGACCCTGGTGCTTCAGGCTGTCACGACGGCTGACAGACAGCAGGGAGGAGCTCCCTAGTAACCAAGGGTAGAAGCCAGAGGTCAGTAAAGAATCTGCAGTGTTGGGGTTGGGGATTTAGCTCAGTGGTAGAGCGCTTGCCTAGCAAGCGCAAGGCCCTGGGTTCAGTCCCCAGCTCCGGAAAAAAAGAAAAGAAAAAAAAAAAAAAAAAGAATCTGCAGTGTCCAGGCCAGTCCCTCGCTAAGCTGAGAAACCCAGAGTGAATTCTACCCCCACGTGGCTTGTTGAGCAAATACAGCAGGTTTAAGGAAGGGGTTATTTTGTCCTTGTGGCGTTTTTATTTATTTCTAATTATTTTTTATTTATATATATATTTATATGTATATATATATGTATATATGTGTGTATATATATATATATATATATATATATATATATATATAAATATATATAAAGCCAGATGGTGGCGCACTCCTTTAATCCCAGAACTCTGGGAAGCAGAGGCAGGCAGATCTCTGAGTTCAAAGCCAGACAGGTCTACAGATCAAGTTCCAGGACAGCCAGGGCTACAGAGAATCCCTGTCTCAAAACAGGTTTTTTCTTTTTTCTTTTTGTTTATTTCTTTTCACCAAGTCCGGAGCTCATGTCTCTACTTGGTTCTACCTCACCATGTAGCTGGTGACTGAGCTTCTGACCCCTGACCCCTGACCCCTGACCGCTGACCTCATCCGGTTTTAAGATCAGTGGTAGAGCTGGAGAGCAGATCTTCATTGTGCTAGGCAAGCATTCTATCAACTAAGGTACATCACACCCACCAAAATAAATTGGGGGATGGGGGGCATTTAGAGACAGGGTTCCTCCATGTAGCCCTGGTTGTCCTGGAACTTACTCTGTAGACCAGGATGGACTTAAATGCAGAGATCTGCCTGCCTCTGCCTCCCCAGCGCTGGAATTAAAGGCGTGCACCACTACTGCCTGGCTAAAAAGGAAAAAAAGAGTTTACTGTTAGGACGCATAAGTCCGCAGATATGCAAATGCCGCCGAGCTTGAGTGGAGGTCAGAGGACAAATCTGTGGAACTAGTTCTCTCCTCCCACCATTTACATGAGTTCCAGGGAACAAACTCAGGTCCCTAGATCTGGCGGTTTGAATATGCTTGCCCAGGCAGTGGCCTAGTTGGAGTAAGTGTGGCCTTATTGGAGGAACTGTGTCACTGTAGTGGGCTTCGAGATCCTCTTCCGAGCTGCAAAGAAGACAGTCTCCTGCTGCCTTCGGGTCAAGATGTAGAACTCTCAGCTCCTTCTCCAGCACCACGTCTTCCCGCATGCTGCCATGCTTGCCAAAATAACGGACTAAGCCTCCGAAACCCTAAGCCAGCCCCAACTAAATGCTGCCTTTATAAGCGTTGCCTTGGTCAATGGTGCCTCTGCACAGCAATAAAACCTAAGACACCACATCTGCACAACCTTTATCCAACGAGCCATCTTTCTGACCCAAAAGTGCATTTTACTGAGAAATAATTAATGCCTTACCCACTTCACCAGGTGCGGTTCGGTGCACTCTGCTGGCTTCCACTCGAGTGGCTGTGTGCGGACTGGCACACACACACATTCAATGGTTCTTAGCATGTCTGGAGTTACCCAGACAACAACAGCACAAACAACTCTAGAACATTTTATCACACACACACCCAAAACCAGGACCCACGTCCCCTGTCTTTACTGCCTTAGGATTTCTACTGCAGTGACGGAATGTACCTCGACCAAAGCATCTTGGGAAGGAAAGACTTTAACTGGCTTACACTTCCACAACAGTTCATCATCAAAGGAAGAAGTCAAGACAAGAACTCAACCAGAGAAGGAGACTGGAAGAAGGAGAGGATGCAAAGGCCATGGAGAGGTCCTACTTACTGGCTGCTTTCTTACAGAACCCTGGACGGCCAGCCTAGGGAAGGCACCACCCACAATGGGCCAGGCCCTGGGCTCTTCCCCGCCCCCCAAAAACCTACTGGGAGTTGGTCTGGTGCTGCTCTGCATTCAAATGCTAAATAGATTCCTGGGGCTGTGTAAACCTGGCTTCCCAATTTAAAACTATTGGTTAAATAAATCTGGCAACAGTCATTCCCTGGGGGGTAATAGAGGGGGGTGGAGTTTGAGTTAAGGGGCTGGGAGTCCCTGGTAGGCACCAGGAGAGGAGAAAGGAGGATGTACAGAGGGAGCGAGGAGTGTGGAGGAAGAGAGGACATGGAGAACAAGAGGTCGCCAGTAGTCATGATGGACCAGCAACATGTGACAGGATGAAATGCCTCCCAGAACACCATACTCTTAAGAGCAGGATGAACCCAGAAAATCTCAAACAGCAAGTATTTGGGGAGCACAGCTGAGGACATAGCCAGAATACTTTAGATATTTAGATTAGGGATAACCCTCCCCACCCCCATAATTGCACAGAGCCTAACAAATAAATCATAGTTTGAGTCTCATTCATTTGAAGCTAGACGATATTAATTTAGATTAAAATGCCCTAGAGATTATTATACATTAAAATGCCTTAGAGGCTCACCTGCAGCCCAATGTGAGCTATGGGGCTGCTGGAGAGATGCCTCAGTGGTTAAGAGCACTGACTGCTCTTCCAGAGGTCCTGAGTTCAATTCCCAGCAACCACATGGTGGCTCACAACCATCTGTAATGGGATCTGATGCCCTCTTCTGATGTGTCTGAAGATAGCTACAGTGTACTCGTATAAATAAAAATTAATTAAAAAGAAAAAGGACATTGGCTGCTCTTTCAGAGGACCTAGGTTCAGTCCTGTGCACCAACACGATGGTTCACAACCATTGGTAACTCAAATTACAAGAGATCTGACTCCTTCTTCCGACCTCTGAAGAAAAGAATCACACAGTGTGATATGCTGAACCCTGACCCCAGCCCTGAGCCTAACTCTGTCGGACCCCAACCCTGACCCTAACATTGTCTAATCCCAAATCTGTCTAATCCCAACTCTGACTAGGACACTGTCTGACTCCAACCCTAACTCTGTCTAACCTGAACCCCTACCCAGATGCTGTCAACACTGACCCTGAATGCAGGCAAAATACCCATACATATAAAAATGAATTATTAGAGAAAAAAATCCCAAGCTGGGTAGAGTGACTCACACCTATCATCCAGCATGGATTAAAGACCATGCTAGGCTATACAGTAGTTTTTGAGAGTTAAGTAAACCAGAGATAGAGACAGACAGACAGACAGACAGACAGACAGGGAGAGAGAGAGGGAGAGAGAGAGAGAGAGAGAGAGAGAGAGAGAGAGAGACAGATTTCTCCACTCTTCTCACCTGTGCCCTCATATCTTGAACTGCTATCCAGTAATCACTATTCAGTAATCACTAGATTACTGCTGTCACAATGAACTCTCAGCTCAGCATCCCTTCTCCCGGCAAGCCAAACAGACAAGGGTTCACATTTTCCCAAGAAATACCAAGCTACAACCAGTCAGTCCACAGTTTTCTATTAACCTAACTAACCTGCTGGGTGGCAATGGTGCACACCTTTAATCCCAGAGCTCAGGGAGGCAGAGGCAGGTGGATCTCTGCTAGTTCAAAGCCAGCTCTGGTCTACAGCCAGGTGGCAGAGTGGTGGCCACCACACCTATAATCTCAGATGCTTAGGAGCTCTTCAAGGCCAGCCTAGACTACGTTGGAAGACCCTACCTCAAAATAAAACAGAATCCAGAATCACACTCAGTGTTAAAAGAGCTTGTGTAGCACATTCCAAACCCTGGTTTAGCCAGGAAAAAAGCAAGACATGGATGAAACTATTAACTCAAGATGACTCAAATGCAAATTGCTCTTGCAGACCCTTGCAAAGCCAGCAACTTAGCCTTTTTTACAAACTACCAAGCCAGCGCCCCAGCAACCCCACCCCAGCCACGGCACCACCCACTTACTTTGCTGGTGTACTTGGCAATGTCCGCAGCCACGTCGGCTGAGGCAGTGGCAATGGGCAGGTCAGCGTTGATCACAGACGCTAAGGTACTGGCAGAGCCCGAGCTGCTGACCAGGGCTGCCGGCTGTGTGCTGGTCACCAGCGTGATGGTGGATGTGGACGGGCTCTGGGTGACCTCCTTCTGCTGGACAGCTAAGAAAGCAAAGGGTTTGGTCACTCCACCCGTTTGGAGAAACGCATCCCAGCAGAGCCAGCCGGGTAAGGGAGGGAGCTCTTCTCACCCTCCTAGCTTTTGAACTAGGAGTGCCTCACCTCGCCTAAGCTTGAGCCGGGCTCCTCTGAGCTCTCTCTTCAACTAGACGCCAACCTTGCACTACAAGGACCGGAGCAAAGGCAAACATCTCGAAGAGTTCAAGGCTGTACAATTTAGGTGACTTAATCTAGCCTTGAAGCACCAGGCTACCAAAAGGAATTTACAGCCAAATGCAGTCTTTCCATCTCTATGAGAAGGTTAAGAGCTTGGCTAATCATTGGCAAACCCAGAGAACGTCACACACACACACACACACACACACACACACACACACACAGACCCTCTGCTTTCATTACAAGGTCTGAGTTACCCTTTATATACCTTTGAAAATGCCAGCCGCTCCTGGAGACCTTGAACCAGGCTCGGCAGAACCAGTGTTCTACTAATTAAAATCACTTCTGGCCTTAGGGGAGTAAGAGTCCACCACTCATTAAAGTCTCGGTCCTTGACATTTTTTGGTTTTTGTAGTCTTGGGGACTGAACCCAGGGCTTTGTGCACGCTGAGTAAGCACTCTACGACCGGACTACACCCGTGACCCCACAACTTGAAACGTCCGAAAGCGGAGTGCTCATTAAAATCAACGCCTATCATTTTAATGGATGGCGAAAACGGTGCCACACTCATGGAAGTCAGTCTTTTTGCCACTGCGGCTGGAAATGCGATGTGCTACGCGCGATTATAACCCAGGCTTAGCCATTTCAGCGAGCGGGTGGTTACAAAAGCCTCTACTGAGCAAAGTCTGACCCAAAGGGCTGGCCGGAAGGCATGTTGATGGAGTATGAAGCTTGAAGTCTGTCCCAGGTGCTTTACTGATTAAAACTGGCCCTTGGCTGTGGAAATATGACTTAACAACCTGACACAGGACTAGCTGGAAGCTTAGGACTCTACTGCCGCCACGTCTGGGCACTGCAGCCACCTACCCTATCTGCCGGGGACAACCTTGCATGGAAACAAGACTCCAACGAGGGGTTGTCCTAATCCACTGAGCTCACTCTCAACCTGTCCAGGTTTTCAGGCCTTCCAGCCACCTGGCCTTGAATCCTTGTCCCTGGGACTGGCCTGTCACCTCACCGGGGTGAGCTTGGATGGCGGGAGCATGGGAGAACAGAGTGGACGTGGAGGAAGCTCCTTTGCCACAAGAAACAAGACCTAGACTAGCGCTCCTGGATCTGGGTACACTGGGCTCAGACAACTGGGCGGAGCCATCAGCTGCAGGACGGAGACGGGCCTCCAGCACTGAGTTCTCCGAGGCTGGCTCATCTTTAGCACCGGACGGAGCACAAGTTTGGAAGGAAACCAGTTTTTGCCCCTATTGATTTCTCGCACTCTAAAATTAAGACTTTCCCACAAAGCGCCTAGAGGTTCCATTCTGCTCACAAGGTGCACTTCGCAAAGACATATTCGTTGCAGCATTATCTCATAGTGAGAAAAAAACAGAAGCCTCCTCAATGCCCATTAGCAGGGGGACGCTTTAAATGAACTAGGGAATACTACACAGCAGTCCAAAAGAATAAGACACAGACAGACCTCTAAAACATGCTGATGGGTGGGGAGGGGGGGAAAAAAAAACAAGAATGGTACCACTTTTGCTTAAAAAAAAAAGAAAGAAAAAAGAGGTAATATTTTATGGCCTAATACTATATGGTATAAAAACAAACATATATGCATGCACTGGGAGAGGCGGCACAACAACTAATGATTGTCACGGGAGGGCGGACAGTGACATAGATGGCAAATGGGTCCACATTTAGCATTTGGAATCCTACACACATATTCTGTCCCCTCTGTAAGGAGGAAACACGTATCATTTATAAAACGGGAGGAAAAATATTTAAAAAAAAATCAGGCAAAGAGTTGTTAAAAATAATTCCAAATGGGACGGCAAGACCTGCGTCGACCACGACACAAAGGAATGTGGGGGGGAAAATTAAATGAGGGGGGTGGCCTTTCTCCTGTTGACGTGGCAAAAAGGGGGTGGGCGCCACAGAGAACAGAAGGGGGCGCGGTACCTTTCACGGCCTGTCTGGTCTGATATCTTGTCCCCTGGGAAGACTGAGGCTGCTGCTGTTGGCTCTGCTGTTGCTGCTGCTGTTGCTGCTGCTGCTGCTGCTGGCGCTGTATCTTCTGCATGTGCCACTTTTGGGAGGACGTTTGAAACTTACTTGATGCGTTCCACACGACCCGCTGCACGGCTGGGACAGTCTCCTTCGGTAAGAGCGGCCTCTGCTTCTTCACTGGGCTTCCGGTGACGGCGGCGGTGGCCGGCGCTGTGACCGTGACGGTAGACATCGTGCTGGTGGTGGCAGCCACGGTGACCCCGGCCGCAGGTGCTTGCGTGGCTGAGCGGGTGAGAACCGGCGTCTCTGGGGGAGACTGGTTGCCGGCCGGAGTGGGTGGTGGCGGTTTACCTATGGCTACAGCCAGGCAGAGTAGAAACAAGCAGAAACTGGATTGGATTCCTGAGCAGGGACTTTAAACACAGCAGGGCAGTTCTGGGTCAAACCCAGCAGAGGTGAACTGCTGAAGGAACTCAAGAGGGCCCATGGAGCCCCAAGGACAAACATGGCCTCTGCGACAGCTGTGAATTACACTTCACTGAGCGCAAGCTCGAATCCCAGATCAAGAAGTTACAAGCCTTCTGGGGGAAGAAGAGAGAGCAAGACCCCTTCAGAGCAGCCATTAACTAGCGGCTCAAGCAGTCGGTACTAGGAACAGCCCTTCCTGACGAGGAGCCCTTGAGCTAGAAAAGCAACAGGGTGTACTTGGCCCTGCAGTCCAAGGTGTGCACACCAAATCTACTTTCCCCTAGACAGAGCCACTGGGAGGGGCAGCTGGACATTTAACAAAGGAATTCAGCCCCAGGCCTGAGAACTTCCCCAACCCCCAGCACATTCAGCCTGACTTCCTGCCCAGCCTAGCTTGCATTCTAGATGTATCTGCCACAGCCCTTCATGGAGAGCAAAAATACTGGATTTCCTAGCCTGTAACGGTCAGGTTGAGGTCCTCCCCCCACCCCCCAGACAGGGTTTCTCTATGTAGCCTTGGCTGTCCTGGAACTTGCTCTGTAGACCAGGCTGGCCTTGAACTCAGCCTGCCTCTACCTCCCTAAAGGCATGCACCACCAATGCCCAGCAAATTTAAGTCTTAAAGAGGTTTAACTTTTTTTTTTTTTTAAAGTTTTCTTAAAAGCATTAAGTTGGGGCCTGGGGAATGTAGCTCATGGTGGGGCACTAGCTGTCTGCATTTACCTAGGCTTAAGTTTCGGGATGGCAGGACCGAGGGCAGGATGGCACGTCAGTGGAGAAGCTGGGGCACTCAACTCGCTTCTGAAGGGGAGATGTTAGGAGCTGCAGATGGTGCCAGCCTGCACTCCACCCCACCCAGGGTGCTCAGAAAACACACGCCAGACATGGTTACAAGGGGACTTTGCTATCCTGGACCACTACTCCTTGGCATGACATGAGGATGATGTTTGTCCTTCCCTTTAGATTCAGATCACCCAGAAAAACACATGGTAGTTCTAGATAGGATCTTGAACAACCTTTGGGTTACAAGAAGCCAAGGGAGGATGGAAGAGTAGAGTTGCCGTCTCCTCTGAGGCGAAAGTTTCTGGCCTGGTGAGCATCCCACTCCTCTAAGGACCAGAGTTCAGTCAAGCCAGTGAGAAAGCTGCAGAGAGGCAGGGCTGGCTGGTCCTTTTGGCTGGCCCAATGGACACCAGACCCTGTCTGCCCTGGGTACAGGAGCTTTGAACCTGCCCATTCTATGAGCTGGTGACAAGAACCCATCCATCCTCACTAACTAGCCTGGTCACTTTCAGGGCCTCAAAAAGTCAGTTCTGCTCTTCACCAGCTCCGTGAGGTGTGCCTGGTTGCTGGTGATCTTTTCCCAGTACACCACAGTAGTAGAAACAAGTGTTCCAGCCCGGCCCAAGAATATGGAAATTTCTTCAGTAGGATGAATTCCAGAAATCTCCTCCATGACTTCTTCTATGAGGAGAATTCTGGGGTGGGGGGGATTAGAAAGCTCGAGGAAATTCAATTGTCTTAGAGAACTCTGGAGGATGCCGTGGATCACTCTAAGGAAATGCAGATTACCTACCGGCCCCATTAAATTACTAAACTGGAGGTCAGAGTTTTGCATTTGTAAAGCCTAACTCGAAGCCCTGCAAGGGTGGGAACGCCCACAGTGGTGGGTGGTCACGGTGCTCGCTGGCTGTAAAGGCTTGGTCTACATCCACACTTGGGCTGGGTGTCCACACTACACAACACCTTCACTTCAGGACCAGCCAGAGGGAAGGAAAGACAGCTGTAGAGATCCTGAGTGTCGCCTCTGAGAAAGACCATCCACCCACCGTCGAGGGGCATCTCGGGAACTCTGGGTTATTGAGGTAAGTTTCTCGCCTCGGACCTTGGAAAACTGCGCTCTGATTGTGTTGTGTTCTAGACTCATCTTTAACTCAATCTACCATCGCTCAGGGTTTGCTGGATCCCGGCTGTTTCCTTTAGACATCAAATCCAGGAACAGCTCTGTCAGAATGCTAATCGTTTCTTAAAACCGTCAGATCCATTTTCCGTGGGTCTTTCTGCTTTCACTGATGGGAAAGGAAGCTCACAACCATAGTGAAAGCTCTTGTTCACAACCCTCCCGCCCCCCAGAGTCTGCACAGCTTGTTTTGCTTGGTCGGTTTTGTTTGAGGCAGGGTCTGAAGTAGTCAAGGCTGGCCTTGAACTCCTTCCTTGTTCTCGCCCCTCTACCTCCAAGTGCTGGGATTTGAAATTTGGGTTACCACACCTACCCTAGTTCTTATTTGTCTATCAAACCTTTCCCCTAAGCCAGGGCAGAAGGCAAATCCATCAAAGGATGCATTCCATGGTCCTTCAGTGGGCAGAGGAACTTGGCCAAGGATGCTGCACTGAATTTGATTCCCAGGATGCACGTGGTGGAGAGACCCGATTCTCTTGAGTTGTCCTTTCACACACACACACACACACACCTATATATACACGCACACACTTTCTTTTAAGCCTGTTTCAGAAAGAATAGGAGGTTCTGAATGTCACAGGAGAAGCAGAGTCCTACAGTCCTTACAAGGAGGAAAGGTTACATCTAACAAGCAGGCTCTCTACTCCAGACAGATCTCTAAGGCCTTCAGCATGCCTCAGTGGAAACTCAAGCTTCCCACCCTCCCCCATCAAGATAAGTTTTTTTTTTTCCTCCCTTTTTTCAGAGCTGGGGACCGAACCCAGGGTCTTGCACTCTACCACTGAGCTAAATCCCCAACCCATTTTTTTTTTTTTTACCTTCGACCAAGATCTATCCTAGCTTTTCTATTTTGTTTTGCTATTTTATTGTATGTGTAAGAATGTTTTCACTGTACATATGTCTATTCTGTGTCCCTTGCACGCCTGGTGCCTACAGAGGCCAGAAGAGGTTGCTGGATTCCCTGGACCTGGAGTTACAAATGGTTGTGAGCCACCTTGTGGGTGCGGGAATTGAACCCCAGTCCTCTGCTACAACAGTCAGTTCTCTTAACTGCTGAGCCATCTCTCCATCTCCAGCCCCTCATCACAGATATCTTGTTCCCTTTTCCTCAGTCGCAGGAAATCGGTCTTTATTAAGGACTGAGATTCCAGGCCACCCAAATAGGCACGCAACAGGGGAAAAGGTTCTCAAAACACATCAAGAACTTGCTCTAAGTCTGGCATACAGCAAGGCAGGGGAACAGTGGTTCCTGCCTTACCCCAGGTTACGGGGAGAGATCGATCAGTTCCTATCAGAAACAAGACACCAAAACACGAAGACTGGCTGCCCATCACAAGCACACCCTGTACCTCAGGAGTGCCACCCCTCGGCATAAGATGGACCACGCGGGATCTTAAATGGTGTTGGATGTTACTGGCATCCTCCAGCACCCACCCGCCCAGTCAAAATCTCGCTGTGACTCTGTTAGGAGAAGGACGCTCTTCAACCAGCCCCTTCAGAGAGGTTTCCAGCAAACCCACTGACGTACTTCATAAGCCTCAAGAGATTCAGGCTGTGGTCCTCAGCCTGGTAGGTTTTGCCCACTAGGGGAAGGCACGTTTGATGGACGGATGCTCCTGCCATCTAGTGGCTAGAGGTCAGAGTTGCACCTACACCACCCTTCACTGTAAGGAGCAAGAAATTCCAGAGACACCCGGGGCTAGGATATCTCAATGCACATGAACAGACCGTCACATCGAGTAGACGATGAATGAAATCCCCCCCCCCTTTTTTTTTAACGGTAGCACAATTCCTCATGGATGGTGCCTGCCTCGCTGTGAGGCCCTGGGTTCAATCACCAGTACTGGATAAGGTAGTGACTACCTATCATCTTATCACATGGGAGAGGTCCTTGGCTAAGTAACTCAAGGCCAAACTGAACCATGGGAAACCCTTAAGCAAGCAGACCTAAAGCGAACTTCACAAGAAACGGGTATTTCTCTGGTTCTCAGTATTGGGGGTCAGGCAGGGCCGTATGCAGATAGAGCATGGCCTTTTGCACCTCCCGTCACGTAGGGTTGGTGGTCAGGTGCTCAACCACCACACACAAGGGCCAGGGCTTAATCCAACATCAAACACCAGTCAAAGCCTGTGTGACTTACCATCCTGCTTGGGCGACGGCACCTTGGGCTCTTTCTTGTTTTTTCGACCCTCCCGCCCAGAAGGATCTTCTCCTAAGTCTATGACAAGTTCGCTCTCTGAGTCCGAATCCAAGCCCAAGTGCACTGTGGGAGAATCTGTCTCATCCTTTCCCTTCAATTTGTCCTTCGTGGGGTGAGGGGATGGCTTTGCTTTCTCTGCAAAGTCCTTCTCGGGCTCGGGGCTGGCCTTGTCCTTGGCGGGTGCGGGGTCCACTTTCTCTCCAACGGGCGAGTTACTCTTCACTTCCTCTTTGACCTCCACCTGGTTCGAGGGCTTGGGCTTCCTTTTGATGGCAGGGGCCTCTTTGTCCACCCGGCTCCCCTCCTTGTCCTCGGGGTCCTCCGGCTCATTCTTGGGCTTCTGTTCCTCGTCGCTGACGTACTCGCTGTCGCTGCTCTCTGACTTTTCCGAATCCTCTGAGTCGCTGTGCTCCACGGCCGTATAAACGTCCTCCGAGATCTCGTTTATGCCTGGGGTCAAAAGGAAACCAGCACAGCTTAGCCGCCAAGCAAAGACAGGTGGGAAACACGTCACCGTCTCGGTGAGAACAAGGTAGAGAAGCTACAGACTGTCGGGGTTTTTGTAAAGCTGAAACTCTGTGAGGCTGGTGACTGATGGGGGTGGGGGCATTAAGATGGAGGCCTGGAGAAGCCAAATGTCAAGGCACAAACCAGTTGGGACCCAAACAAGATGGCTGGGCTTCCCCAAGCTTAATGAGGCAGCTCCAGAAGGCCAGGGTCTTGGGGAGTGGGGGAGGGCACCTGCTCGCCCTAAGCGCCCTAAGCGCATCTACCCTCACACTTCCTAGCTGGGCAGTGCTGGCAGCTTACCGGTAGTATGCATTGCCTTTTGCAGATTAGAATTCTCTACCGAATTCAGAAATGGAGAACTTCCACATAGGGATCAAGGCAGGGGTGACTATTCACAGAACAGAGGAGCTAGCCAAATTGGGGTGCCAGCCTCTAAGTAGCAAGCCACAGGTGGGTGAAGAGAAACACCCAAGCCCCTTAAGTAGGGGTAGATCTTCTCTAGGTAGCTTGGTGCCAAGCAAGTTCCCTGTGCTACTCAAGTGCTTACGTGAACGCACCGTCCTTCTCACAAAGGGGACACGGTGAAATCACACCAGTACATGTTCATCAAAGAATGCAGGCACAGGATAGCAGGTGTCCTGCTCACATAATCCACCCTCCCCCCCCACAGAGGCACTGGAACTGTATCTGCCTCTCCCAGGGCCCAACACACATGAGGTCTTTAATGAGGGCACAGTCAAGAGCTTTGTACTACTGGTAGGTGAGCATCGGGGACGGACGGATGGACGGATGGAGGAACTGTTATCTAGAGGACTTTGAGCAAGAGGCCTACTCATTAAGGAGTTAAGATGGAGCTGAAGACTATTACACAGACACGGGGGCTTAGCAGAACGAGGTGGGTCCATGAGACAAACAAACTAAGGAAATTCTTACAAGAAATAATAGAGCTTTATGGAAGGATGCAAGAGAAACAGACCCCAGAATCGCTCTCCAATCCCTGCCTCTCACTATCCTGTCAGGACAGGGACCCTAACCAGGAGAACAGTGGTGCCAGCAAGATATGCCTTAGCCGGACACCCTTGTACTGTCTCAGGATTAAAACAAAGGTCCCCATTCCCCAGCCATTTCACAAAGGTGAGGCAGATGCCTGGTACCAGAAAACTTGTCTGTGGGGAAGACATGTCATGCCAGAGAGACAGACGAGAGAACTGAAACAATGGTGGGTCACTGACAGACAGGGCCACATCCTGATCAGGATCACTAGGCTATGGAACCTCCAGCCCTCTCTTTAAAGTACATTAAATACATTTTCCTTCTCTGCTTCACCACTACCCATTTGGCCTGTGGGAGACAGCTGGGCACCGCTGTCAGAGCCTGAGCTTTGATCCTAAAAATCTTAGACAACAAGGATACCCGCTGGTCACCCCCTAATTGTAACTCCCTCCTCACTTAAGGATCCAGGGTACCAGCTGACACCAGAGACCCCTCTCTCAGGATGACCCTCACTCCTGGACTCCTTACTGCTCAACACTTCTTCCTCAGGCCCCCTGGATTAATTTACTAGCCAACCGAGTATTCCAGAACATAAGCTAGATGCATAAGACCAGCTTCCACAGAGAGGCAAATCCCTATAAGATCGTCTCCCTGTTTTCGAAGCCTCCATAGAGGGCAGGCCCACCACAGAACCCCTTGTGCTTTGGGACAAGAAAGGGATACAGGATGACAGCCAACGGAGAAGAGGTCACCAAGACTTCCGGTAGGTGAAGTGTGTGTGGTGTGCAGGCTGGAAGGGGAGGGAGTGACGTGGGTGGCCACACCTGTAGGGTTGGCCTTTGTAAGCCCCATCCAGGAGCAATGCAGAATTTAGAGCATTCTGAGTTTAGAGGCAAACTTGGAACGCTGGTGCTTCTGCACCCACACTTGACATTCTCAGGCCAGGAAAGACCCTCCACTGAATTCAAAGCCCCTTTTGGAAAACCTGAAATAGCAAATCTGAGGTAATTCTGGGTGCAGTGCATTCTTGATATCCAGACAGGTGGAGGTCAAGGCAGCTGGTAAGGTCACAGCGAGTTCCGCCTCCTTCTATCCCGGCGCATCCCCAAGACGAGTACCCGCAGGGCAGGCAGCCGGGACCCACCTAGCTGTGCTTTGCAACTCTCTATGGTCTTGTCCAGGTTGAGCTGGAAACGGCTTCGAATTTGCCGCTTGGGAGAGATGAGGGGGACGGGAGCTGACTGCTGCTGGACCGACTCGCTCAGCTCCTTCAGGTCCATCTCGGCTTTGCTTCGATCTGGAAGACACCAGCACATCCTCAGTCAGACCGGGCTCTCACCCTCCGAGAGAACCACCACCCACCACCGCTCAGGTGAGCAGGGCGCTAATTAAGTTTTCATATTCGACCATAACAGCACCCAGCTGCCCAGAGAAAACAGCGTGCCCATGGTGGCAGTGGACAGCAACGAGAAACACGTGGTTACTTCCCCCACAAAACAATGGACTGAGTATAGAAAATGCTTATCCCAACTGCTAGTAACATTCGGGGAGCTCAGCTGCACCGAGAAGGCTGCCAATAATCTATCCAAACACAATTAATGTGAGGGAAGCACCTGCCTAGCCAGAATCTAGAGAGAGCTTCCCTCGAGCAAGAAGCACGGAGAGGACAGACACCCTGAGCATGTCCCTGCAGCCTCCAAACCAGACGTTTAACTTTCATTCCCAGGCTGGCTAAGGATTGAAAAAAGAAAAGATAGGAATTCGGAGACCCGCGCTTTCTAGCTTGGGTGTAAGCATCCAGGGCAGCTGGGGAGAGGCAGGGGACGACTCTCCTGTGGTACTGACCTGGGCTGAAAAGTCCTCTCAGGTGAGCCAAGTCGACCTGACGCTCGGGTCTCCGGTTCCCTGGCTACCTCTGGCAAAGTGCTGGCTGTTGGACCAGCTAGACCAGATTTCTAAAGACCAGTGAGTTCACTGTTAGAATTGTTTCTCAGTGCCCAAAACCAAGGGAAAGGGGGGTGAGGAGGCAAAGAACGGAGATTCTCGGAGGGGCTTGAAAGGTCCTTCCGTTGACCTGTTCTCCCCAGTCTCCCCTCCAAATCCCCCCCCCCAGATGATCCCAGATTCTATCAGTAACAGAAACACTTCCAAGCCTGTTCCCTCTGGATCTGAGCTGCCTCCCTGATACTCCACAGACTCAGGGCCTGCCTCCACCACTGTCAGAGAAGTCACTCAGAAGCCATTGGAGAGCTAGACAGGAAGAACTATTCCCTCTTTGGTTTTGACCTAAGACAGACCCCTTCCTGTGGCACAAGATTCTCCCTACATCATAGAGCTCCCTCAGCCCCTGCAAACCCACAGTGCACAGGCAGAAAGCCCCAAACAGCTGTAACTCATTAATTACCACAGTGATGCCCCCACTGGGAGAGAACACACCCCCCAAACACACAAGACCTCGGACACACACATATGCACCAAATGTTCACAGCAGGTGGGGACACTACTCTCATAAGTCAAGACGTGTCCCCACAAGTCTGTGTCTGAACACAGACGTTCTTGTGTGCACCTGGGATCAGCTAAGTATGTGATCAAAGGGAAGCAAGTCCCACTACCAGGTCTTCTTGTACCTTCTGGACCGAACACCCATCTTCATGGCTGACTCTCCATGTGTTCTGTGAGCACACTCAAGCATGCTTCAGGGGGCTTTCAGAGTTGAGGAGACAATGTTTATTTAAGTCTTCCAAAGAAAGAGAAGGAGAACACCTTTGTCCCCAAGCACCCTAAGGAATTACCTCAGCAGTTCTAGGAGGGCTGGGCACCAGGGCCATTCAAGTTGGGACCAGGAAACAGTTTGCCTTAACTACTGTGAGCCCACGTCTTGGAAAAGAGCCAGACCTGGCCTGGTGGTGTGGCTGTGGACATGTGTGTCAGTGCAGACATCTGTGAGTAGACACTTCCTTAGCTTTACCTTTGAGGCGAGTGATTGCTAAGAGTTCAAGGACAGCTGGGTCTACACAGCAAACAGGGCAGTCTTGGCTTACAGTGTGTGCCTAGGTCTCGAAGGCTAAACTCTTAATATGATAATCCAAAGTACCCATTTTACAAAATAAGGCACCCCTGGCCAATAAGCTATTTTATCTCATAAGAACAGGTTGCTCAATGCAGGGGAGCTGGAATCAAGTCTGAGGGCAGCTTACAGAGACTTAACCCAGACATAATGAGCCATCCTGGAGTGCTGGCTGGGGTGCATCTCTCCTCTCCTCCATGGGAGAAAGCAGCAGCAGCAGCACCTCCTATTCCTACCACAGGCAGGCGACTCCCCTCCCTTCTCTACCGGATGGGTTCCAGCTCCCCCAGGCTAGCAGCGTTTTGAATGTTTCAGCTCTGGCTATAAGTGGAAACCTGTAGAATGAATAGCCACGCTAGATAGAGGTGCACTCCTCCATTTCTGCAAGGGAACGCAGAGCTGAACAGCCTTCACGGGGCAACTTGACAGCATCTCTAAATGTGAAGCCCAGGAGGCCCCTTCTTCTCTACAGATTTCCCGCCCATGAGGGCAGAAACGCCTAAACTGTTGGAACGGACAACTACGTCGTGCCCATAAGTAAGGATGAGGGCTTCCGATTGCCCAGAAATGACACAGGGATAATCAGGACCTTGGAAACACAGCAGGGGAAGATTCCTAGGTTGGCATCAAAAGGCAACCCATTCTAGGGAAAGGAAACCAGGGGTAGAGGTAGGGAGCCTTGGGGTGGGGAGAAAGAGAGATGGGAATGTGAGTGCAGGTTCTCCTGAGGTGCTGACACTGGTACTGAAGACATGGGGCTGAGGTAGTCATAGTCACAGTGGTGGGGAGTGTGTGTGCTCTCCTGCTGGTACAGTGGTGGAAAATTCCCGCTGCCTGCTCCCTCCAGCCAGGGGCACTCATATCCTCGAGGACAAACACTACCAGGGATGAGACTCAGACTTCTGATCCAGAGGTACAGACAAAGAGCAGAGGGAAGGCATGGGGCAGTGTCCCCTGGGGGAAAGGGATGGGCACAGGGGCTCAGACCTTCAGTGATGCTCTTCCCAGGACTGTCATTGCCAGAGGACATGGGCACAATGGCGTTATCCAGAGTGCCACCATCCTGGGTTGTCCCGGTCCCACAGACACAAAGACAAGCAGGAGGGCCACAAGTTCAAGGCCTGCCACGACTATACGGTGAGTTCCAGGTCAGTGTGAACTAAACAACAACCTGTCTCAGAAAAAACAAGACCAGCGAGGGGGGTCAGCCATGCAAGGCATCTCACCACCAGACCTACCAACCCTGGTCTGGACCTGGGCCCTGGAAGGACAGAACAATACCTCAGGCTGCCCTTTGGCCTCCGCATACTCACGCAAAAATGTTTGCTTGCATATGTGCGTGTGTGCAAGAAAGAGGGAGAGAGGGGCTTTAATCCCAGCATTCAAGAGACAGGGACAAGCAGATCTCGAGTTCAAGGCTACATGGTGGGAGGGGATTAAATAAGCCACCCCAAATCTATAGTTGAACCCTCTATTCTAACCCAGACAATCCCTGGTTTGCCTCACATGTATGTCTCCAATGTGGCTTTCTTCCTGTGCTGTCTTAAACAGTTCCCTGTTTAGCTGGACAGTGACTTCTCACCATCAGTGGCCAGCACTCTAGATCATGTCACATGGGCGGATATAAAATCACTGCCCTCCCCTCTACCCTTCAACCTTTTCCACCACGTACAGCATTCTTCAGGGTCCCTAGCAGAGCCCCTGAATGTGAGACTAAAATCCCATCCCAGGAACCCACCCATGTATCCAATGTTGTCACCCCCACTGACTGAGATGAGATATGAACCCTAGAATTATTGGAGGGGAGACAGGACAAAATTCATGGATTCCTTAGAGCCACCACACCTCACCCACACCTCAAGCCATGCTTAGAAAACCCAGGGGTATCACAAGGATGCCCAGTGGGCTCCTGGTTTTCAGAAGGAGCTATTCTTGCCAGGTGATTGGCAGAGAGGCAATGTCACCATGAGAACGCCTCTGTTCCACAGTGCTTCTGTTCAGAGTGTGAAGGTGGGAGGAGGCCCCGAGAAAAGAAACCACATTTCTAGAATAACGAATGTCCCCGAGGCAGCAAGCTGGTCCCCCTTCTGAATCAAGTGAGGAACCAGCTGGTGCCTCTGGATGGAGTCTTAGCAAGGACCTTGAATGTCCAACTCAAGCCAGGCTATAGATAAAAGGCAAGGGAGTAAACTGGACTACACTTGGGGGCCATTGGTCCTGTCACCCTAGGAACCAGTGACACAGCTTGGATGGCGCTGTGAATTCATTGTCATGGGACACCATACGCCTCTTTCCCCACCAAGGAATGTTCTAGCCCACGGTATCTGGAAACCCCTGGAGTTGCTTCCTTTGCCGGTGGCTTCTCTCTGGCCTCCTACCCCTCCTCTTCCCTTTACTGATCTCTGCCTATTCCAGTGGCCCAGGGACCTTGCTCCATCTGGACACTCTAAGCCCAGCTGTCAACCTCCGGATCCACTGGGGCTGGGTGGGTCTCTGATGAGGTCATGATAAGCTACATCTCTGGGCTTTAACCACAAGGTGGCAGCATTCAATTACTCAGAACTGTAACCTGCCCCTTGCTCCCTGGGATGCAGGCCACCCTAGGCTGCATGGAATTTAACTGCAAGCACTCCATGGATAGACCTTGTCTCTCTCAGACAGACGGACACACCACACCAAGTGGAGCCAGGCCTGGTGGCACATGACAATAACCACAACACTTGAAAGGTAAAGACAGGATCATGAGATCCAGGGTCTGAGCCGCAAGGCAAGCTCAATCCAGATGAAAATGTCACATTTTAAAAAATGAGGAACGGCTACAGAGCTGACTCAGAGGCTAAGAACACTGGCTGTACTTACAGAGGCCCAGAACTAAGTCCCAGCACTGCCATGGCAGATCACAGCCATCTGCAACTCCAGATAGAAAGGACATGATCCCTTCTGCCTGCCACAGGCAATAGACACGCATGTGGCACACAGACACTCATGCAGAACACCCATACTCATAAGAGAATGGAAACTATCAGAAAACCCACCCCAAAACAGTAAGACTCATAAAACTTGCTTCAGTCACATATATTTACACAGGGCAAAACTGGTTTACGAGAATTACTTGTAAAGACTGGCCCAAAATGGTTTGTGGTAAAACACCTTTGTGAGCCAACCAGCTGCCCAAGAAACCCCTCCTGTTCCTCCTTATCTCCCCTAACCCCTCTATCCACTAAAGCTTTTACATTTTCTGCAGACAGAATAGAGGAGCTCAGTGTCTAAGAGCCACTGAGGAAAGGACAAAGGGCAGAGGTGGGCACCACTGCCAAACACACACACTTATGTAAACGCCACTGACCCAGGTTCAAGTTCAGGATGCTCCCGGTGGTGGCGGTGGAGGTCTTGTCAGGTTTCGTCATGATGGGCGTTGGCGCTTGTGGAGAGAAGGGCTTCGGGCTGCCGGACAAGCTCCCTGCTTGCCCCGTCTTGGTGGAGGCTGGAGACGCTGGAAAAGTGTATCACGGTTAGAAGCTGGTTTTACACATTAGCAAACCAATAAAGCCACACCAGGTTCAGGGTTGAGAACGGGAGAGAAGGGACAAGGTGTTTCATTCCACAAGCACTGTTCTGCATCCTGGAGAGGACCCAGGACTGGTAAGATGGGTGGCCATGAACTGCCAACAAAGGGCTTTCACCTAGCATGGGCTACTGGGCTGGGGACTCTAAGTTGAAAGGCTAAGCTGCCACTGAAATTGCCTTAGCCCATTCACAGGTTTAACGCATGAGCAAACTCCTCATGCTGTGTGCACAGGTGGGAGGCAGGCTGGCATGTGTGGCAGCCATCGGTGAGAGTTTGAGGGAGCTGTTCACACAGCCTGCCCCATCTGCCTCTGACCAGCCCTGGGGAGGTCCAGACGCTGGCTCAAGTTTCTCAGGGTACAGAGAAACAAACTGGACATCAGGTGGAGGGAGAATTGGTATTGCCAAATTATCTTCTTTCTCAGTGAGGGTCAGACTCCTCCAAGGACAGACCATGTTCCCACGCCTGAGGTGTTCAAATCTAACTTAAAACAACTGGCCAAACAAGGAGAACAAAGACCAAAAGCACTTAGCAGGGCTAAGGGCTTCTTAAGGACCCACCCGATCTTGACATTAACCCTCACACACAGTTACATATTTTTCGAGACCACCCAGCATCGCTTCTGAGCCCTGACAAGACAGCACCTGGCCAATTGGCCTGAAGTGAGGAGATGTTGTAGAGATCTGGTCCTGACAGGAAGTCACAAATGGCACAAGAGGGCAGGAAGCAAGGCACCAGCAGAGACTAAAAATGGAGGCTTGCTGTGGTGCAGTTCTGAAATCCCAGTAGCTGGTCCAGGAAGATCAGTTCAAGGCGATCCTCAGCTACATGGCAGGTTGCCAGCCAGCCCTGCTGGCAGACCCAGTCTGAAGAAGAAAGCTGCTGCAGTGGGCTGGGTAGGTATGACTCTGGTTCTGCATTATCTATGGGGGTAGGGTGGGGTGGTGGTGAGCACAGGCACCCACTCAGCCCATAAGGTTTGGCTCCCTCAGAACCAGAGAGATGGGAAGCCTGGGGAGCAAACCTGCATCTCAGTAAGTGCCTAAGTGCCGGATCCACGCTCAATCCCTGAGCGAACCCTTCATTCCTGTGATTTTAGCTACAGGAAAAGGCTCAAGACTAGAGAGACCTGGACTCAAAGGTGGACACTTTTGGTTCAAATCCAAGCCCCTACTGATCATCTGGGAGTTAGGTGCCTCTGTCTGTGGCTCCCCTGGGAAGAGGGACACAGCCTGACGAGGCCAACAAAAGCCCCTACCCCCATCGGGCTACAGTGAGGCTGACTGAGCAGTCAGCACTGGGCATCCAGGAAGTCAGTATGAGTTCTTGCTGTCGCTGACTTTGCTGACTTCCCGTTTTATTACTAGGCATTCCTCTCCATGGAGACCAGTGGTCCTCAGTCCTTGTGCCACCCTCACCAGTACATACTGGGTAACACACAATTCATTCAAGTAGCCATGACCAGGGACGTGGGCAGAAGCAGCAGGTATCTAATGCCACGGAAGTCACAAGTTATGAAATAAGCCACAAGGGACAGGAAAATCCCCACTATGAGGAATTATCTGGGGACAGCAGAGGTGGCTCGGTGACTATAAATGGTTACTGTTCCTAAGAGGACCAGGATTTGGGTGCCCCGCACCCACATGGCAGATCACGACCATTTCTGATTCTAGTTGCAGGGGAACTAATGCTCTCCTGGTCTCTGCAGGCCTTATTTGCACACCGTGCATAGACATACATGTAAGCAAGCACTAATACACACAAAAATGTTTTGGTTTTTTGCTGAAGCATAGTGTGGCCCTGGCTATGCTGGAACTCACTCTATAGACCAGATTGGCTTCGGACTCAGAGCTCTACCTGCCTCTGCCTTCTGAGTACTGGGATTAAAGGTGTGCGCCATCACAGCCCAGTTCACACGAAATTTAAAAACATCTGCCTCTAACTCTAGTTCTGGGGACTCTGACATCCTCTTCTGACTCCCACGGGTAATGCATGCATGCATGTGGTGTACGCATCAACTTACATACATGCACTCAGATGTCTGTGTGCATAAGCACTTTTAAAGTAAGCCTTAAACATTAGAAAGAAGGAGTTAGTGTCTGGCCTCAAATGTTGCTCCTGACTTGAGAAGCATCTGAATCATGGAGCAAACAGGGAAAGCCTTTCCCTCCTCTAGAATTGGAGCTGGGACAGCAATCAGACACATGGCCACTAGGCCAGCGCACAACAAATTTGAGATTTGGTAAATATTAAATCTATTTTACCATAGGGACTAGCAGTCTGCCTGGCCTACTAGCCAGGTAGGCAGTCTTCCCTTCCCCTGGGGCTGTTGCCAGGGTGATCATTGTTACTGCCACAGGACAGCAACAAACAGAAGCCAGACAAAGTGCTTGCTGTGTGCAGAAGTGAGAATAAGCGAGCCATGTGTACACCTGTGTTTGTGCAGAAAGGGCACGTGTGCACATTTGCATGCACATGTGTGGTGACTTTATGTACTCCCTACAGTTTGCTTGTTTCAGTTTTGAGGCAGGGCCTCTCCTCAGTCTGGAACACCCCCAGAGCAGACTAGGCTGGCTGGTGGGGAGCCCGAGGGACCCGGTGGCCTCCTGCCTACCACTGGGGTTACAAGCAAACACACACCACCACACCTCAAATTCTTACATGGCTTCCAAGCAGTGAATCAGGTCCCCATGCCCACAAGAAAAGCCCTTTATTGAGACATCAAGCCCCAAATGAGGCATCTTTAAGCAGAATCGCTACTACAAGAACATTTTAAATAATTCATTCACTGCTGTTTGTGGTAGCTTAAAAAAGATTCAGGGCAAGGACCGCCCCTGGGGATAGAAACCAAGGCTTCTCTAGCTGTGCACTCAGTAATAAACAAAGAGGTAATAGCAGGACTCTGCTTGGGCCTTTAGAGAGATGAGGAGGTCCAAGCATGAAGGGCAACAGAAGCCCAAACAAAACAAAGGTTCAACAGCGCACAGAGCAACCCAGCGCGCCATGGTTCCTCTAAGCTCAAGTTTAAAAACTAAAAACGCAGGCTGACTATGACTCAGTTGAGTTAAGACAGTTGCCATCAGTTAGGACCTGAGGTGCCTTCTGGGAGCCACATGATGGAGAGGACTGGTTCTCATAGGTTTGTATTCCGACGACGCCACATGGACCAATGACAAATTCACACAATTCAGGCACACACAATGGATCAAAGCATGGTGAAAAAAATTCAGGTCAGCTGTGGTGGCACTCTGATGGCAGACTCTGTGAGTTCAAATCTAGCCTAGGGTTGTGGAGGCGACTCAGCAGTTGACAGCACCTGCTTGCTGCTCTTGCAGAGGGCCCAGGCCTGCTTTCCCAGCACCCACATGGTAGCTCACAGCCATCCGTAACTCCAGTTCTAGAGGACCCTGACGCCTTGCTCTGGCCTCTGCAGGCAAAACAGCGTGCATAGGCGCAGGCAAAACACCCAGACTCATTAAAATAAATAAATCTTGAATTATTTTAAAGCCAACCTGGGGTTTATCGTGAGTTCCAGGCCAGTCAGGGCTACAGAGTGAGGCCTCCCTGTTGCTGCCTCAAAAAACAATAAATGAGTGAACCCCAAACAGAGCCACAGCTGCACACAGCCCAGGACTCCACTCCCCCTCTGATTAAAAAGAAAAGGGTGAGGCTATTGCTTGCCAATTTTTGTGTGTATTTGTCATGATGTGTGCACATGTGTATTTGTCACAGTATTTTATCACAACCACAGAAGCATGCTAGAAGACAGGACACACACGATAAAAAGTCATTACATAAAAAGGCTGGACAGTTGGCAATGAAGTGTTTGTGTGAAGCTTCTCCTGCTGTAGCAGCAACTGGGCTTTTAACAAAACACAAACCAGCCATGCTAGCCCAGGCCTCCAATCAAAGGTCACCTGGGGTCACCACCAGGATGGCTCAGCGGGTAAAGGCACTTCCCGGCAAGCCTGATGACTTGAGTTTAATACATGCTGGTGAGAAATGACTCCAGCAAGATGTCCTCTGACCTCCACACTAATGCAGAAGTGTGCATACACGCACGCACACACCCCAAGTGCAACTGCCACCCGTGGAGGTGTGTCTCACCGGCACACCAGAGCACACACTCAGAGCAGGTCAAGATGACGCAGGATCTTTGCTGTCCCTCGACCCCATCGCCTGTCAATCAGTCTGTTCCCTTCATGACTGGGTAAGTGCCTGAGGTTCAACTTAATGGCATGCCGTGTAACTCCTCAGGAGAGCTGGCCATGGGAGGGAGGGTTAGTTAGTGACTTAGTATTTGTCATGGACAGCCATTTTATGACAACTATTGATTTCACAATAAAGTGGAGTCTGTGGAAACCTTTTCATGTCTCCCTGACTGCAACCCCCACGGTGGGAAGCACCATTAGCTCAGGAGGGTCTGTGGGCTCAGGACGGTGCCATAATACACTTAGCATTCTCGGCGGGGTCTCTAGGAAACAGTTAGCAAACGCTGAAGGCTGATGAAACCCGCCTGCCCAAGTGGCCCATGGTGGGGTGGGGTGGGGGTTTCGAAACCACTTTGTGAAAGGCAGGGGGAATCCAGGGCTGTGGCAGCTACAGGCTCCCTGTGGAATAGAGGACAGCTTGAAAGCTGAATCTGCTTGTGGGGGTAATGGACAAAGGATGAGTCTTCTAAAGAAAATTACAGTCTTGGGGCCAGTGAGATGGCACAGTCATTGAACCTGATGGCCTGGGTTCGATCCCCTAGAACACACAGGGTAGAGGCAGAGTCCTGACCTCCCCAAGCTGTTCTCTGACCTTCATGCACACACGCGCGCACGCACACACACATACACACAGAGGCTTCACAGTTTTAATCCAAGCACCAGGGAGACAGACAGGCAGATCTCTGTGAGTTTAAGAACAGTGACACCCAGTTACAAAAAAGAGAAAGAATGAGGCTCTAAATTCTCATACGTACACATAAAGGGCACTCTGAAGTCTGAAAGCCGCCTACACGTTTTTTCTACTTTAGAGCATGGGAACATTTATGACATTTTGGAGGGACCCCAGCCTGATCCCGACTGTGCTATCCCTGACTATGGTGGTGGGCGTCTGAATGAATATACCCATCCTCCTCTCCCTGCACTGACATCACGCTGACAGCAGAGGGCGGGAGGGAGCAGGAGGAGGAAGCCGGTAGGCTTCAGGGTCTGACTGTGAGGATCCGCCACGTGACAGAGTCCCTTCTGATCCTTGTAGTCTACAGGGAAAGCTGGCAAACCAGAACCTCTGAGCCTCTGGGCCCAATCTGTTCCTTGTCCCTGTGTGGCCTGCTATTTAAGAAGGGGTGGGACACAAAAAATTTCAACGGTTCTTTTCTGTATAGAGTGTTTTTCTTGCATCTGTCTGTGCCCCACGTGCATGCCCAAGGTCAGATGAGGGCGTCAAATCCCAATCCCCTGGAACTGGAGTTATAGATGGTCAGGAGCCATGTGGGTGAGGGGAATTAAGTTCCCTGCAAGAGCAGCCGGCGCTCCTAACCACTGAGCTGTCTCTCCAGCCCCACTCTAGTTCTTAGAGCATGCACTTAAGAAGAAATTCAAGCTTCAGTACCCACTAGCCAACACCAGTTACGCTTTATTGAAACTCGGCTATTAATGTCCAGAACTGCAGCCATGACCAAAATACAGAACTGCCCCCTGCGTGTCTACTGTGGGCACTCGGTAAGGGATACTAATTTGTGAGAGTAAGATAATCTGATGTCACCCCCTTCTCTCTTTGTTGGGGGTTTGGTTTTTTGTTGTTTTTTTAGTGGTTTTGAGACAAGAGCTCATGAAGTCAAGGCAGCCCTCGGGCTCCTAATCCCCCTGCCCCTACCTCCCAAATGCTGGGGTTACCACACTGGCCCCTGCTCTCACCGCAGCTCCTTCTATGGCCACCTTACGGGATTAGCAAGTGTCAAGCATGGTGGGGGGGTGGGGGTGGGGAGTAGGTTGTGTATTTTTAGAATAGGGACTTTGAAGTCTAAGTTCTCGTCTTTAAAAAAAAAATTGCCAGTGAACAAGGAATTTTTGCCGCAAAGCTCGACGCCACGGTCCCACCCAAGGGAAGACAGACACTAAATTAAAACAGCACAACCATTCTCATATTCCTATAAAAACTCTATTTTTTTTTTTTGAAGTTCGGAACAAGAGAGCGAGGGGGAGCTTGCACAGGGACACACTTTTATTTTATGACGTGCTCACTTCAAGCAGGTTTTAATGGGCAGCTCGGTGAGGTGCACCTGTCATCCCAGCACACGGAAGACGGAGCAGGAGGATCCTCCTGACCAAACCAGTCTGGGCCATCACTTAAGTCACCCCTTCATTGCATCTCTTCTCAGATCCTTGGAGACGGCACATTAGAGATCACCAGGAAACATAACTCCAGTCAACACTGCCCTGGTCACTGCTCTTGTCCTACTGTGGGTTCTGACTCATTCTGTTCCCAACCGAGCCTACACACAGCAGGGCCTCCGTGTGTAGCCAGTAACGGTTGCCATGGTAAAGGTGAGGAGACTAAGGCATAATAAACACATTAAATATGTTCCCCAAAGCCACATGGGCTGAGTGGGACTCCTACAATTATAGACAGTGACCTTGAAGGAGGTCTGGTAACTGGGCGGGGGACCCATTTTGACCTTGATTTGCTTAACATCTAAGTTAAGCCTAACACAGAGGTATCAAAAACTAAACTTTCAACTACAGCGTAGTCACAGGGCACTGTTCTGAAGAGCCAAGAGGCTCTGACATTGGACGAAAGCCCCTCAGGGTTTGTGGCCATTTCCACCCACGTCTAAGAATGGCCGCCGCTGGCCTTCGGATACAGCCCTCATCTCTGGGGTCTGGCGGTGCCTGCCTGCTTGCACCTACGGTTGAGGCATCCAAGGACGCCAGAATGCACCAAGCGGCCTCCTACCCAACTCTCCCAACTGGGGCTGACCTGTGCTCTTATCAAGGAAGTCCATGGACTCTTCGCTTGCGCTGAAGTGGCTGGATGGGGCCTTCTTCTCGGGGTCCTGCTCCACATCGGAGCCCGTGTGCACAGAGGAGTTCGTGCTGGTGGGGGAGCGAGGCATGTCGGACAGGGAGATCCTGCGGCCCGCGCCCCCGCTCAGAAGGGGCTTGCTCAGAATGATCTTGGGGGACGCCGTCATGTCAAAATTGAGCTTCACCTTCTCCTGTTTGTCTGTCTTGGCAGTGCCGGCGCTGGGATTGCTGGGATCCAGCAGCATTTGGTACTGGCTATTGGGGGTGTAGGGCGTCCTGAACGGGGAGTAATTAAAAACCCCGAACTTCTTCCGTATGTTCTCCACGTAAACTTCCATCTCCTGCATGGCGCTGTTGAAGATACTCTTAGTCTTTTTCACAGAAAAGGGGATTTCTTTTGACATGAGGTAGCAATTATTGACTGGAACCCAGGCTCTAGGATGGCAAGAGAGAGAGAAAGAGAGACACTCTGAGTCAGCGTCAGTCATTTCCGAGGTAGTTTACTTTTTTTTTCTTTTTTAATTTTCTTAATGCAAATCAAATTAGCCTGGTGGGTGCCTGCCAAGATTCTTAAATATGGGGCCTCCCTTTTTTTAAATAATTGACTTGTTTTGAATGGTTAATGAATGATCCACTTCACAGAGGTATTCAGGATAGAACACACACGAACAACAAAATTCAGCCAGAGATGTGAGCGGGTTCCACACACTCAGCCATCTTAATCGCCCAGAAACAAATGGACGGCTCAGCAGGGGAAGCCGGCTCAGCAGGGGAAGCCGCAGCTGCCAAGCCTGGAGACCTGCGCTGGCAAAGCCAACGTGGAGAGAGCCACCTCCCTCAGGTTGTCCCTGGGCCCCCACACATGCGCAGTGGCACTCACATGCGTGTGCAGGCATGAGCGCGCACGTGTGCACGAACACACACACACACACACACACACACACACAGAGATGAGTAACTAAATGAATATAAATGGCAGAAGTAAATACAATGGTAATTCCTTCAGTTCCCTGCTCTTTCAGGGTGAGGAAAAGAGTCCCAGTCCTCCACGACACATCTGAGGAGGGGTGTGTTTCCTGGATCTCGCTGGGCAGCACATGCAGGCGAACACTTCAGTCGTACTCGAGACAGAATCTCACTATGTTGTCTAGGTTGGCCTGCAACTCAGGGTGCTCCTGCATCAGCCTCCTCACTGTCTGGACACACGTGGCAACATTTGAGAGGGTAACCACCCGGAAAACTCTTGATACTAAGTAGACTTTGGCTCTGGGGTGCACGCTCTCCACAGACCTTGCTACTTCGGGGAAGGCCTGTCCTCCTCCATCGACCCCCACACCCCAGGACGTTTTGCAGAGACCCAGAAACCAAAAGCAACAGTGGTGCCTTTTCCAGTACCGGCAACCTGCATGACCCCGGGAACGACTGAGAACACCCCCAGCACCACTCCTGTGGAGAAGGGACACCAGAACACCTTGCTCATTGTGCACTCCCGACTCTACGGCCTCAACTTAGTTCCTAACTTTTCTATGGAGACGTTTAAGGGTTCCTGGACCTCAAACCAAAGCCTGGCATGAGTCCATGGGATGTGGGAGGGGTGGGGGAGAGAATAATCTTGCTTCGATAAGAGAACCATCTGCCCAGCTATGTCCAAAGTGCCTACTTAGGCTGCCCAGTCTTCCTGGTCTTTGAAGACAAACAGTGGGTTTCAGCTACAGCATTTTGCACCGTGTCACCAGTGCGCACTGAATTCCTACATCTGAAGAAGAAATGGCCCACAGGAAAGGAGGTCTGTGCAGAGGCCGAGTTCAGCATGAAACCTGGCTGCAAGGAGAACCCCTAAGCACACAGCTGATCTCGGGGTGCTATAAGTGAGCAGCTCCCCTCCTTGTGTGTGCTAGGGACAGCCTTCTGCGGGGACTTGAAGACCCTTATATCCAGACAGGTGGACCCCACCAAAGCTGAGCAGAAACCAAATACCTACCAGAGACAGGGATCTGGGCTAGGTAAGGAAGAGGCCAGAGTCACTCGGGTCCCCAGCCAGCAAATGACCACAGCTGTGCGTCAGCACCAAGAGCCTCCCCTCAGCCAAGGGCCACAGGCTCAAGGCCCTTGACCCACTCTAGGCTGGTATAGTTTCAAGGTCCTAACTGTCCAGCCAGCCCTTGGTTCCCAAGTCATTTAAGGGGCCTCAGTAAGAATAAGCACTGTGTCCTCAAAAGGGAATGAGATATTTGTTGACACAGAAAGCCTGAGGGAGGGGCCGCAGCGGCCATGTGCCCAGGCTCTCCCCAGAGGGATGCTGGGCAAAGCATTATATTCCGGGGCCCAGTTTTCTCAGCAGTTAGACTGAAGTGAAGGCAGTTCCTTCAGAGGGTGACAGCATGTCTGTAAAGGAGGCTGAGGCAGGAGGTCACCAGCTCAAGTCTAGGCAGCCTGGCTACTCCATGAGACCTGCTCACTCACACAGTCGGCACAAGATGGCTAACAGGTACTTACTTTCCTTGGCACAAGATGGCTAACAGGTACTTACTTTCCTTAAGCATAAGAGTGCTTATATTTTTAGATAAGGGCACATATATCTAAAACCGAGAAAATAATCCCTTAAAGAGGGAGCCTGCCAAGCCTCCCATGACCTCTGCTAAAGCTTCCATGGATTTATTCTCAGGCTGATCAACCTGATGATCTAAGTTGGCAGTTCTGGGATGTTTCTTAGCCTGAGCTAGCTCACTACCACATGCCCACACTTCCCCTCTGGTGCCAACCACTGAAGAGTCTGTTCTCTGTCTCTCATGGGCCCCTACATCAGCAGTTTCACCACATCTTAGCGAAGCAGGCTGCAAATGAGCCCACCTGGGTTGACCTTAAGACTGTCTAGGGCCGGGGTTGGGGATTTAGCTCAGTGGTAGAGCACTTGCCTAGCAACCGCAAGGCCCTGGGTTCGGTCCCCAGCTCCAAAAAAAAGGAAAGAAAAAAAAAAAAAAAAAGACCGTCTAGGGCCAGGTGTGGTAGCGCACACCTTTGATCCTGGCCCAGGGTGGGCAGCCGCAGGTGGATCTCTGAGAGTTTGAGGCTAGCCTGGTCTATGTAGGGAGTTCCAGAACAGTAAGGGCTACAACAGAGAGACCCTGTTTCAAACAAAAGTCCACCATAGCTAAGGCTATACAGAAAAACTAACAAACAAACAAACGAAAAAACAACAAAAACAAAAATGAGGAAACAAAAACAAAAGCACCACCAACCAAAAACCCTGTCTAGGGAGAGCTGGGCTTACCCAGAACCAAAGCATTTCCCTGGGGAGAATGTGCACAACTTTTCCCAGGGATCGGAATACCTTGGCCCTCCAAAGTGTTGATCTCATGGTACCTTGGACTATTTATACATCTAAATGTGTACATAGGGCCACCTTGCTCAAAGGAAACCCACCTCAGAGCAAAAAGAATCCACTGAGGATTTGGAGAAAGCAATGTTTATGGGGCCTGCATGTCCCCAAGGCAACCTTCAGGGGTAGGCAGGGTGGTCACAGAAGAAGGAGCAGAATTCTGAGCTCCTGGGTCAGGGTCCATTTGGTAAACGGGGACATCTATTGTGCCACACCCTAACGTATGCCCCAGTAGGTAAATGCACACAGAGGGCCGCCCCACAGGAGAATTTTAACCCGTTAAAATGGTGGACACCTCAAGTGCTCTCTGAGGAGACACGTCTAAGGCACAGCCAGCGGACAGCCCCTCCTGCTCTAAAAGCAGAAAGCAAATTCTTAACTTGCCTCTCCTTGGAGCACCCAGTTCAAACCACTAATTACAGCACAGCCTGTCCAGAGCCTCTGCCCCTCCCTCTAGCTAGGTCCACCACTGTCTTCACACCAAGCATTTCCTACAGATGGGAGGCAGGGAAACTTGCTCACTCAGACAAGTGTCTGCCTGCTTGCTCCACTGCATCGTGGGGAAAAAGCCTGCGGGAGCACATTCCTTTAACTGAAGGAATGCTGAAATTCAGGATGAATTCCACCAGGACAGAGAGGGGAATGCTGGGAGAGCTGGCAGGAGAGCTCACATGCTAGAGGGCTTGCCTAGCTTGCAGGAAGCCTGGGTTCCACCCCAACAACAGACTACCAGGTGTCCAGGTGTATGTCCTCGACTCCAGTGCAAGGTCACCTTCTAATATAAAACAAGTTGGGACCGGCTATGGCTACATGAGCCAGCCCCTCCCACCCCCACCCCACCCCTGCAAAGGGGGTGGTGTGTGAAAAAAATCAAACTATGATGGCCCCACCAAAGCCAATGCTGCCTCAAGGACCTGCCACCTGTTCTGACAGGGGAACTGCTGGGATTTCTGTAAGAAACTCCATCTCTTTAATATTGAGGGGTTTTGGTTTTTTGTTTTTTTTTTTTTTCTTTAATTCATAAGGCAAGCACACACTTTCACAGCAAGCAAGCGAGCACACTAATTCGGATGCGGATTAGCAGTAAAAAAAAAAAATCTATTTTCTGTGTGGTACGACTTTATCTCCTATGCCTTCACACATCCTCTCAAGATGCTGGGGTGGGGCACACGCCCAAGGAATCTTTGCTTCCTTTAGCCATAAGGGAACTTGCAGGAAGCAAACATGTTAAGCGGCGTCTCCGACGACCTGTTGTTCGCAGGCAGACGGGGCGCCAAAGGCAAAGGGAGTTGCTCTTAGCTGGAAAAGACTCCATAGTTCCATTCGGTCTGTTCAGGAAGGAACCAGGAGGCTGGGAGGAGGGTTCACGTCTGTCAAAACATCATCCCCCCACCCCTGTCATTTCCCACTTTAGAGACACAGAGAGCGGGTGGGGGAGGGGCTCCTTTGAATGCTAAGAGCATCGTTGAGGGGCAATCTGGGAAACTCAGGTCCCCGAAAGCATTACTTTTAAAAGCAATCTGCCCTGAGGTTTAATTTACTCCGGGAAACAAAATGAGTAACTACACATCAAACAGTGCATCGTGACTGACAGAACCATGGAGGCAAGAACGAGCTTCCTTCCTAACACACCTGAAGCACCTGGTTGGAGCCTCCCCTCACCCAGCTTGGCAGAGGACAAGAAAACACTGTGCAATAGCAAGGTCACAGGTTGTTAAGGCAACACATATGAAAACGACAGCCACGGTCACTAGGTAGGATTCGCTTTTAAAAACAACACAGTCCCCTCCACCTCCGTTACCCTTTGATGTCATTACCCAAGGTCCCACTTGCAGCCCATTTCAAAGCTCCCACCTGTCATGTTGTCCAAAGAAACGGGCATCAACCTGTCCGTCTTTGTCCCTCAGAGCTTTCGCTGGCCAGAATGGGAATCCTTTAAGTTTTGCCCAGACCAAAGGGTGCGGATTGCTCTGGAAGAAGAACAAAATGCAGGGTGGACGTTACATTTGGCAGCAAGGCACACATTAAAGTCTGAAAGATAATCTGAACGCAGGGAGGCAGGAAGGACACAGCCTGTGCTGATTCATTAGGCCTCTGTCAACTTGACACAAGCTAGGGTCATGGGGAAGAGGGAACCTCAGGAAAGAAAAGGCCTCTCTGTCAGACAGGCCTATAGACAGATCTGTGGGGCATTTCCTTGATTGACGACTGCTGTGGGTGGGTCTAAGACACTGGTGGGCGTGTGGTCCCGAGGTGTATTACAAAGCAAGTGGCACAGGCTTTGGGGAGCAAGAAGGTGAGCGAGCAGCTCTCCCCCAGGGCTTCTGGTCCTGTCATAACTTAACGTCCTTGGATGAGGGACTATATAAGCTAGAAGGTGAAATAAACCCTTTCCTCCGCAGGCTACTGCTGGCCTCGCTGTTTATCACAGTAATTAGAAGGCAAAACAGGACATAAGCCACGCATGGAAAGAAGACAGCTGCAAGCAAGGTGTTCCCGGGCAGGTGTGCAGCCTGGACACAGCCGACATGTGGCTTAAAACTGAAAGAGCGAATCAGGCTTAGGGCTTGGGTGACCAGGAAAATTCATGTCTTTAGGCACCACAGAAACAGCCAACACCCACTTCGTCCTAAGTTTGTACAAAACGTGGAGACTCCCTCACCCTACACCATGACACTGAACTCTGTAAAAGAGTGGTTCTCAACCTGTGGGTCTACGCCCACATAATACTAATGGGGAACACAGACCTTTGCATTATGATTCATAACAGTAGCAAAATTACAGCTATGAAGTAGCAGCAAAACATTTTTACGGCTAGTGGTCCCCCGCCACTGCATGAGGACCTGCGTTAAAGGCTCACAGCATTGGGAAGGCCGAGAGCCACTGCTTAAAACAGACTGGTTCTGGTCTATGGCCAACAATGCTGGAGTTTACCAGGGTGGCTTTGCACTTCGGTAAACCAATGACCTCTCTGGAGGGACAGACAGTCCTCCAGGGATGTGTGTCCAAAGGTCTTTAAAACAGGAACCAACCGGATTTTAAAATGACACAGAGAACTGCAAGACTTGGTTCTGACACATCCTGTGATCTGCACCCCACTTGTCACAATCCCTCTTTTTGAGTCCACCCCAGTTACCCGGACACTTAACTCTGGAACCAAACAGTTCAGCCCAAGAGGCTTAACCAAGCCCAATTAGTTCCTCTCCGCCCTGACTTTTGCGGAACAACTTCTATTAAAGCTTCCCAATCTCATCTCGTAAATCGCCCGGACAGGGCCATCTTGGTATAGCCACCAGTGGCACCAGAGTTGCCAAAAGTGAAACAAAAGAACCGGATCCAACTTACACAGGGCTCACAGAACCAGTTGTCTCGTTTCTGGCAAGCTGCGAGATAACATTCTGGGCATACTTCAATTTCATTCATCTGAAAGGCAAAGAAAAAAAAAATAAATCAAAACATTAGTGTGGGGAGCCGCAAAGGGCCCCCATCCTGCAGCCCTACTAAAATCCCTGACATTTTTGCCTGCTTTTACTTTTATTTCAAAGTCAGATTTTCCTCTTTCAGTTCTTCTTGTGTATTATGGGGCAGGCAGAGAGCACCCTGGCCTCCCAAGTGCCGAGACCCGAGTTCACAAGCTGTACACACTCAGTATGCCTAGTATTTTTGTTCCCCGCGACTAATGACAACCAGACTGTCCCGCTCCCTTTAACGATGATATTCAGAGAGGTGGACAGCACAGCTCAGAACCAACCAATGGCCTCACCAGGTCAGAATTTACTACTCACAAGCCAGAGGCTTCAGAAAAAGCTGCTCATGACTTTGGATCTGCACCACTTCATGGGGAGTGGAGGACGGTGAACCACACAGTAGCTAACTCCATAACCTTAGCATACTGAGATGTCCTGTGGCACCCGTAGTCAGACCTTAACACGACCAAACCTACACTTTCCGTGCCTGAGAAATTATTTACTCCCCACACGTGGGGCAAGGTCAGATCACGGTCATCTTATTTTTAAGTACCACTGAAAGGGATGGAGCCCTAAAAATTCAAATATCTTACCAAGAGACTACAGCGGCAGAGAGGTCATGCAAGGAATTGAACTCAGGCAGTGGATCTCCAAAGCCTGTGTGTCTCCTCAACACACCTAACAACCATTATTTCCCCGGTATTGGTGGTCTTACACTGCTCTCCGCCTCCTGGTGCCATGCGGGGCCCGTGAACGTAGCAGGTGATCTGCTACATCTTCATCCGATAGCCCGCACGCGTGCCCTACCCATCCCCCTGAGCCAGCGTAACTGGGACTGTGAAGTGGGAGGGAGCACTGTGCGACCCTTCCAAAGGGTAATAGTGACCGGTGTGTCACTTGCTGCCGACGCAATATGGCCAGAAACAACAGTGAAACGTTACTGTCCCCTGATCACAGGCAGGGAACACACAGACGCACACTTTTTAAATTTAGACGAGCTAGAGAGGTGGTTCAGGGGTTAAACACACCGGCTGTGCTCCTGCAGGCAACCTGGGTTCAGTTCCCAGCACCCACCTCAGGAAGCTTAAAAGCACATGTAACTCCAGTTCTAGGAGACTTGCCCTAGGAGAATTCAGGCAGTTGTACACTCTCATATGCATGCATGGATGGACAGATGGACAGACGAACAAACGAACAAATGAGTCTTCTGCAAAGATTGGCACTTCCTGTGCTGGAAGGACACAGAGTGCAGTATAGTCGCACCCCAGGTTGGTGTCCACATTGCCATGGCTACCCTGGAAGCAGTCAGAAAATTGCCACCAACTAGTGGAAACGTCCAATCTCTTGACATCATGTCACGTTGTTATCGGGGAATTTCATGCCTCAGAACCACACAATCAAGAAGGGAGAGAGGAGGGGAAAAAAAGCCAGCATGGCCAGTGGTAGGAGTGGCAGCATAATGATGTACACCTCTCCTCCCGGCACTACAACAGAGGCCAGCACAACTTAACGCTGCAAGTTCAAGGCTAGTCAAGGGTGTATAGAATAAGACCCTATTTTCAATAAGAAAGAGAGAGAGAAGAAAGAAAGAAAGAAAGAAAGAAAAAAAGAAAGAAAGAAAGGAAGGAAGGAAGGAAGGAAGGAAGAAAGAAAGAAAGAAAGAGAGAAAACAAAGGAAGAAAGAGGAAGAGATGGAGCCTTCCTTTGGGAATGACGACATCAGCGTCTGACTCAGTCTCAGCTATGGGGGCCAAGGTCAAAGCTGAGGGGCTGATGAGGGACAGAATTCCCTGCACTTGGCCACGACTTCAGACTAAAGATCACTTCCATCTTCACTGCGGAACTGAGGGGTTCCTACAACATTGAGGTCCCCTCTTTCCTGCTTTCATGTTGCTTAGAGACATGATGCCGTGCACACAGAACACAGTGCACACAAAAGTCACTGCAGCTACCCCTGGGGTGCCCGGCCTCTGGGAGCCACCCACAGGAGAGCCCGGAATCGCCTACCTCGTGCTCACAGATCTTGATGACAACCTTTGCTATTTGCGTCAACTTGTGGTTTCCTAAGGGAATAAGAAAGAGGGATTATTTCACAGGCAAACAGTGCCCGGCCTGCCTCAGGATTACACACACATTAGCTATTTTTTTAACTCGCCCCCACCACCACCACGATTCAGCATTTAAAGGTTAAAGCTAGTCTATCAAGAACCAAGCTTTGCCAGCATTTTGCAACTGAGTAGCTGGTGTGGGATTCCCTAGATAAGTTACTTCCCAAGTGCTCTGACATTCTAAAGGCTATAATTAGCAGAGAGGAGCCTTACTTAACCCTGTAATTCCAGAGCACCACACCAGGAAGAATGACTGCTGCGTCCCTAAGATTCCACCGGAAACCGAAGAGGAAAACGGGTTGAGATGGTTGTCACTGACTTAGTGACTGAGTCAAAATCCGGACTCCCTGCCTCTACCAGGACTCTTAGCTAGTGAGCTGAGCATCTGGCAAAGATCCAATGCCAAGCCTTTCTCCCTTGAGGTCAGGAGGGCCAAAGGGCTACGGTCTTTTTGGTCCTGATAGCCATTTTCAGAAACTGTAAATTTGCTGGGCTGAAGAGACAGTTCCATCAGTAAAGTGATACGGACTCAATGGCTAGCCATTCTAGCCTAACGGGCCAGCTCCAACCTGATCGACACATTCTCACAAAACAACCAGAAACCAAGGTGGAAGGTTTCTGAGGTTGACCTCAAGCCTCGCACACACACACACACACACACACACACACACATAAATAAACATGTATACACACATGCACACACGCATGTACACACGTGCACACACGCACACCTGTAAACATGTACACACACCCATGAACACTCGTGTGCACACACATGTACACACGCGTGCACACGTGAGCACATGCACGTGCACACACACACACACACACACGTGTGTGTGCATGCCCACGCCTCCACATGCATGCACCCACAGGAATATGCGCTCATGGACTATGCACTCACCTGTACCTACACATAACACACAGCTATGGCAACTAACTAAACATAATAGCACAGGAAGGAACCTGTAATGGTGGCCTCTGCAGACTTAGGGACATTTCCCATCCTCCATCCAGCCCACGCCCCGGCCATCTTGGCTGGAATGCCTGCTCCTCCACCTGAGCCCACTCCCTTTTGTAAATTCTAATAACCAGAGCTCTCTATCAGGCCTGTCTCCGGTGCTCTCTTCGTGTGTTTGAGGCAGAGCCTGCAGCTCACTCATCGGAGAGCAGGGGACAACACTCCCCTGCCTCTACCTTCCCAACACTGGGGTGACAGCAGGTGCTGTGACACCTGCCCTTTACACAGGCTCGGGAAATGGCAACTCAAGATTTTCCCAGTCACCTAAATCTGATTTTATTATTAAGACTCTTATACATTATATGTGGGGGAGGGGCCAAGTGTAGCTACAGAGGACAGAAGAGTCGACGAAGGCTATGGGGATCCGGGAGTTACAGGCAGTATTGGAAGACCCAACATGGTCCTGGGAACCAAACCCATGCTGTCCAGAAGAGCAGCATATGCTTCTCCTGTAGAGCCATCTCTCTAGCCCTTCAAACCTACGGTTTAACGAAGGGCAGGAGACCGCCATGCTTGAGGCACACCTTCCTCCTTGGGAGGCTCGGGGCTACTCACCCCCATTATAAATAATGCAGTTGTGCAGGATCCACTTGGCATCAGCCAGGAAGGCTTCCGTACAGCCATACATCTTCTTTTTTGCATTCTGGGAGGAGAAGCCAGAGAACATTATGACCATCGAAGTCTATATAGGCAGAAGCGCTAACACCTGGGTCCCGGCACCTTTCACAGGAGCCATCTGCCGAATTAATCGGCACTCTCTGACTCATTTCCCAGGATGCTATTAGGTTCAAGATCTATAGCCCTATAAAACGCTCACTCAGAGTTATCACAGGGTTCTGAGCATTCTCAGCTTGAAAACGCTGTCATTCATCCAGCAGCCTCACCCAGTGAAGGGCACATTTCATATGGCTGAACATCACTCGCTAATAATAAAGTCACCCTGGTATCACAGGCATCGCACAAAAGCCAATGAGGTTTGACGGAAGGAGAAACTGAGGTAGGACACCGTGAAGACACCTCATCCCAGTCTGAAGCTAGGATCCAACCGTGCTGTTTATTTAATGCTTTCTCTTCCCTGCATATCGAAAGGTCTGGGCAATTTTCCAAAGCAGATGAGATCTACTGCTTTTGGGGTGGGGATTAGCGATGCAGACGCTATGACATCGTGTTCCTCTTTATGGAGGCTTTTGTTTCCTTTCAGAATCAGGAATCACAGACAGGGCCCTGCACAGGCTGGGCCAGCCCCAGCCCCAGCCCTTCACAGATGTATTCCAAATACATATTCAGCTCCTGCTTTGGGAAACCTGCACAAAAAGAGGTGCTCCATCCAAGTGTTATAAGTGCAATCACTCATCACAGAAGGTTAGCACAGACTCTTAAAACCACCTTCGGGCATTCAAGCAACAGCCTGCTGGGCCGGTCGAGGAAGCCCCTTCAAGGTTTCCAAACATGTCATCGTCTCTTCCTCCTTCCTGAAGCCATCATTATCACCTCAGAAAGAGGAGGAAGTGAGACGCCAATCAGTCAAATCACTAATTATCAGAAGCTAGGATATCCGTTAAGAACACCGCCCAGGATTTCAACAATCCTGAGACCCCACCCCTACCCAGAGAAGGTCATAGAGGAAGGGCACGGAACACTGAGAGCTCTATCCGATGATGTCTAGAATAATCCATCTGGAGCTAGAGCAGGGGAAGGAATGAGCAAGCCTGTGCTACTACAGCCTGGCTCTGGGGAAGAGGCCAACCTTTTCCAACGTGCAAAGATCCATGGGATGGAAAATATACTCTGCATAGTCGGGGTGCTGTTCCAACGGAACGGGCTTCTGGAATGCGTCCGTCTGTAAGAGAGAGACACGCACAGGCAAAAAGCCATCACCACCCCGAAGGCCAGGCACGGGCAGCAGAGGATGCCGAGAACCAGACACTCTCACAGGACAACCTCGAGAAGCTCAAGGTGACACACGCCTTCTAATTCTGCTCTTCCAGAGTGTCCCGGGCCCGGGCGTGTCTGGTTTTATTTGTTTTCATTATATCCTCTGCCTTCTTTCATTAACACTGACAGTCAGCACATGGCTGACCGCTAGGACAGTAGTCCACACCCTAGCACAAACTGACTGGAGGGGGAAATGATGCTGATAAGCGTTCCCCGGAAGTGTGAGCACTGGGTGTGACCTGGTGGGGGAATCTGCGGAGTGAGATTCTATTCCTCTCTCAAGAAGCCAGACTGGGGGTTGGGGATTTAGCTCAGTGGTAGAGCGCTTGCCTAGCAAGCACAAGGCCCTGGGTTCAGTCCTCAGATCCGGAAAAAAAACAAAAACAAAAACAAACAAAGAAGCCAGACTGATTGAATTTTGATCTTGATCCACTGAAGGCATCAGATCGAGGGGCAACGACTGGTTGGTGTGGGTGGTGGGTATTTACTCTATAATTTAAAAATGCCTGGTGCTGGCCTGGCATAGCGGCACAAGCCTTAAATCCCAGCACTCGGGAGGCAAAGGCAGGTAGAACTCTGAGTCTGAGGCCAGCCTGGTATACAGAGCTAGTTCCAGGACAATCAAGGCTTCATGAAGAAACCCTGCATTGGGATGGATGGATGGATGGATGGATGGATGGATGGATGGATGGATGGATGGATGGGTAGGTGGATGGATGGATGGTTAGAAGAGATACTGGCTTGGTGGTTAAGAGTACTTGTTCCTTGACCAGGACGCAAAACCACCTGTGCTTATAGCTCCAGGAGATCCAGTACCCTTGTCTGTGTGTGTGTGTGTGTGTGTGTGTGTGTGTGTGTGTGTGTGTGTGTGTGTGTGCGCGCGCGCGCGCGCGCGCGTGTGTTCAATGCTCTCTTCTGAGCTCTTCGAGCAGACAAGCACATGGTACACATACAGGCAAAACACCCACACACACATAAAACAAATAAAGCTCTTTAAAATATATCATGCATAAAAAAAATTAATGCCTTCAGTTTTTCTTGCGGGTTTAGAATCCTACAAAGCTGGACCGGGAGGCTGAGCATGGCAGTGCGTGCCTTCAGTCTGAGCACTCAGGAGATAGAAGCAGCTGCCTCTCCGTGAGCTCAAGGACAGCCTGGTCTACAGAGCAAGTTCCAGTCAGGACAGCCAGGGATACACAGAGAGACCCTGACTCAATGAAACAAAACAACAACAAAACAAAGCTGGGTTTGTTGCCGAGCGCCGACTGTCTGTAGCCCTGTGGTAGAGCATCTATCTAGCATGGGTGGTTAAGGCTCTGGTTTCAACTCCTAGCACCTTTCACCTCCCCTGGAAACAGGGAAACGAAACACCTGTACCACGTTCCTTGCACTAGATGATCCGTTTATGAATGGTTTGGGGGTGGAGCACACCTTTAATCCCAGAACTTGGGAGACAGAGACAGGCAGATCTCCAGGAGTTCAAGGCCAGCCTGGTCTACAGTGTGAGCTCCAGGACAGCCAGGGCTACACAAAGAAACCTGGGGTTTTGTTTGTTTGTTTGTTTGTTTGTTTTCCCCCTTTGTACCACATTCTGGATAGACTTTACTCCCAACGATTGGGATTCAAAAGAAAAATAGTTTCCCGTTTTAACAAGGGCCAAGTGGAGGGAACTGGACACACACACACACACCATGCCTCCCCTGTATAACAACAGATTTCAGGATACGTCTCAAAGCCAAAGCCTGCTTCTGCACTGTCACATTTATCTCTTTAGTGTGTGTGTCGGGGGGGGGGGGGGGGGGGGCGTGGCAGTGGAGGTGAGTGGCGGTCGGGAGCCTGAGGCTCGAACTCTGGTCAGCGGGCTTTGCAGCAGTTATCTTTACCTCCTGGGACATCTCGTTAGCCATATTTCTGTGCTTCTGTAATGTTTAAAGGGTGGGCCCCAACAGCAGCACTAAGAGCCTCTGGGAACTCTTTACACTTAGGAAACAAACTTGAATTTCCTTAGACCATAAACATGAGAGGGAGCCCCACCCAAAATGTTCCTTGAGTTCATCTGTAGGAAAAGTGCACTAAGTGAAGAATTACAATGACTTTAGCCAATGGGGAGTGGGTTGCCATGTGACCTCAGCTAAACTGAACTGGTCAAGGAGATCGGGGTGGCCTTCAACTTCTGCCTCCCAAGTGCCAGGATTATACACATGTACCTCTGAGACTGGGTTTAAATATCACGTTTTCAAACATGATTTATCTTGGGGTTGGAGATAGGAGGAGCTCAAGGATAGAGCACTCAACCTGTCATGCAGAGGGCCCTGGGTTCCATACCCATTACCACAAGAAGAAGGTTTAAAAGGCATTTTATTTTTCTGACACTTTCCCTGAAACCATCTTAGCAAACACGTCAAACACAGCAGGGCTGGTGTGGTGTAGCCTCTCAGGAGGGCACTGTTGTGTGGTGCACACCTTGACAGTCAAATGTGGCAGACCACCTTCTGACACTGTTCAAACAGAAGTCCTCAAAACCCATCTCACAGTCCCACCCACAGAGAGCTCACTGGCCCAGAATCACTAAACTGGGCTGCCTCTCTGTTCTCACAGAATTTTACAAAGGCCCTGGAGAAGTGCTCCCTCCAGCAATGCAGTTCAACCATGGTGAGTCTGACCGCACATCTCTTCTGAATCTTTTTTTAAAAAAGATTTATTTATTTATTCTATAGGAATACACCGTAGCGGTCTTCAGACACACCAGAAGAGGACATCAGACCTCATTACAGATGGTTGTGAGCCACCATGTGGTTGCTGGGATTCGAACTCGGGGCCTTTGGAAGAGCGGTCAGTGCCCTTAACCACTGAGCCATCTCTTCAGCCCCCTCTTCTGAATCTTAATGCCCCACCCACACCTCACTTCCGAAGTCTCAAGGCTAAACTCTTTGGGGACAGACTGTTGGATCCCATGTCCGTACATATGGGAAGGTCCCCAAGAGTATGTTTGTGGGCCATGAAGGAACCTGTAGGTCATCAAAGGAAAGAAGTCACCACCGTCATTCCGCTCCTAGCAGCGGACAGGCAGCTTACCCCGGGCTGCTTCATTTTCTGAATAGCAAACTTGAGCAGGTAGGACAGCTGTTCGATGGTCAGCATGGTCATGGCTTTGCTCTGCGTCTCGATGCATTCTGCTACTGTAATCTTCTACAAGTCAAAAATCACACACACACAGGTCCGTTAGGAAAAAAAAGAAACACATTCCTGACATCTAGTCTCCTTCTACGGCTGCACTCACACGTCAGAGCGATTCCCACCTACATGGGAACAGCTACTGGTCTGGAAAGGACTCCAAACCACAAGACCAACGTACTGGATCTGTGGGCAAAGATTTAAGTCGTCAATCCATATAACACCGTGTCGGGAAGTTACTCAGGCTGGTGAAGACATCGTCAACTGAGCTGGGACCCAGGAAGGTGTGGACCGCAGCCTTTGGGTCTTAAGAACTGAATATGAGCCAGGCGGTGGTGGTTTGCACATCTTTAATTTGGGAGGCAGAGGCAGGAGGATCTCTGTGAGTTTGAGGCCAGCCTGGTCTACAAGGTGAGTTGCAGGACAACCAGGGCTACACAAAGAGAAACCCTGTCTCAAAAAAACAAACGACAAAAATTGACCTTGAAAAAGAAAGGGGGAGAGGGGTCTGCCGCCCAGGTGTGAGCTCAACCAAGAAACCGTCATCCATAACTTCCTAGGCCCTGAGCTATGGCTGAGGACACGCACAGCCATTCTCAAAAATGCCCCTGGTGCCCAGGGATGGAGTTCCTCAGAGAAGAATTAGGGAGGGGTCAGCCAGTGAGAAGCACACCTCCATGTTCCACGCACAAGGACATCCTGCAAGAGGAGGCCTCTCCTTTTCCCCTTTCCTTGTTTCAAAACCATCTCACTCTGCAGACCAGGCTGGCCTGGAACTCACAGACGACCACTTACCTCTGCCTCCCTAGTGTCAAGACTAAAGGTGTCGCCACCACCTCCAGCTTTCCCTGTTCTGTCCCCTCCCCTTTTCCCTTTACCTTCCCCTTCCTTCCTCTCTTCTCTTTGGAGACAGACCTTCACTATATAGCCCAGGCTGGCCTCAAACTCATAATGCCCCTGCCTCAGCTTCCCCGCAATGAGTTTACAAGTGTGTGCCACCACACCAGGCTCACAACTGTCATTTCATAAGGGGCACCCTTATCAAAGGGAGGCCCAGATAACCAACTGTAGCCAGACTGCTGCGGAAGCCTCGTACCAGATCTCAGGGACTCTGAGGTTTATGTGGCAGCATAAACAAAACAAAACAAAACAAAACAAAACAAAACAAAACAAAACAAAACAAAACAAAGCAAAACAATCCTAAGGTATTAAGGACTCCTGTGGCCAGGCTGTCGGGGAGAGATTATTTTCTCCATTATTTTGGAATCCCTTTCCACCTGCCACATCTTAGGGACCTTCTAACAAACTCAAGAAAAAGGTTGGTTTTCAAAAAAAAAAGGGCCACGCAGAGTCACTCGAAATCTGACGAGAGTGCAGAGCACACTGACAGACTCCGTTTCCTCTCCTCCCCTGCCTTTACAATTCACCCCGGTGGGCTGGAGGACTGAGGCCCTCCGAATCTGAGCACACAGCAAGTATATCTGCTTGTCGGAATCGGAGTGCTACAGATCCAGAGTCACCTGCCCGCCTGTCATTCCCCCCTCCTACCTCTACTCCTCCCTCTCTGGCCGGGAGAGGTTAACAGAACAACAACAAAAAGGAAATTGTTGAGCAAAATGGACCAAGGAGCCCAAAGGCCAGTTAGCTTAAGGATACTGGGGAAAAAAACTCTCTTGATACAAGAGAAGGTAGGAGAAGTACCATTCTCTTGGGGAAAACATTGTTTATCCACACTGGATATCCAGCAGCAGCCGTGGGGACAGCAAGGAGCCATGATTTTAATGGTGAGACAGCAAGCTTGGCTCCAAACCAACTGGTTGGCCCTACCCCACAGGCTGCTTCCCACACAGAATGGTCATAAACTCTGGGGTCTCAGACACCTCCCTCTACAACCGTCACTTGCAGAGAAGGCAAACCTTTCTCTGTTTGGTGACTCGGAGGACAGGGAAGGCAGAAGAAAACTGGAGAAGGCTTGAGAACCCACAAAACTCTGGGGAAGCAAACACAACTCTGAACACAGAGCAGGGAGGGGGCTGTCAGTGCAGTGTGTGCAGGTCTGTCTGGAGTAACCCCAGGGGAGCTCTTGCCAGGACAGAGGCAAAAGACCCCTTCCACATCATCACCATCTTTTGTTTTAAAGTCTAACTTCTTTTGGAGAACTTCTTTTTTTCTCCTTTCCCCAACCAAGAGCGGCATCATGGGCACTTTTCCCATACTGAGCTCGCCTGGCACACACACATCTGAACGGGGCTTCCCTCTCACACCGGAAGCTTCCACAAGATCTAATCCAGTGCCCACTGGAATCCCAGAGACGGTCTACGTGAAGTGACGTGAGTGAGTGACACTCTTGTTTTCAGCAGAGAGCATCACAGTGGGAGACACGCGGACTCGGAGCTCCAGCAGATGGCTTAATGGCGGTGGAGCTGCTGACGAGACTCCGGCCGGGCTGCTGCATTCAGGCTGGCTCTCACAGCCCTGAACCTACGGCTTCCTCCCCTTCGGATCCTCCTTATACCTCACGTGTCCTTCCCCGGCCTGGACTCTTAAAGTGGGGGAGACATCGCACCTCAACTTCCTCTTCCCGTCTTCCATCCCATTTCCTCTACTTTTCTTCCACCTTCTGCTATAAGGAACTTTCAGGTTTTGTCCGCTTTTGCCCGAAATAACAATAAATAATAGCAAAGGATTTTATCCAACTCTTGTCGAACGTGTCGTTGAATCCCTGACATCTAACAGGCACTGGAGAAATGCAGGTCTCGTGAGAGAGAGAACAGGAGCCGGTCACCACGTGGAACACACGCACACCAGAGCGGTCTTCCCAGCAGGCTACTGGTGAGAAGTGAAGGCCGAAGAAGGGGAGGAAACACAGCGCAGCGGGATCGCTTCAAAGGGCGTCAGCCATTACAGATCTACAAGGTCCCTTTCCAAGGCACTCACGGCAGAAGCAGCAGATGCACAGCAGCGGGTCTCAAAGCGCTCCCAAGGCTCGGGGACAGGCAAGGCGATATGTCTTCCCAACAGCTGCCCCACGGCAGCCAGCGCGGAGGCGGGCGGGTCCCCAGAGGGGGCGGCCAGGGTAGAGCAGGCAGGAGGCAAGACATTTCTCTTTCCCTCTATTTGGATTATTTTTGAAATTTTTAAAAAATAAAAAGGAAGAAAAGAGAAAGGAGAGGAATTGAGGCAGGTAATGAATTCATTCATCGGGAACTAACCTCACATTCAGGACAAAACCAGTCCCCCTCTGGTTCCGATGTCAGTCTCAGACACTTAGCGTGATAAACCCGGGGACAGAGCTCACAGCAAAGGACTTGTCCTTCCCGGTGACAAACCCAGCAATAGAAGTCATTCCGTCCGTCCTGCGGTACAACATCAACAGGGTCTGTGGTGAGTGGCTGCTTCATATAGTAAAACGGACCATGTCTTAGCTCTGACTGAAATGTAGGCAAGAAAGACAGGTGGGGTTTCAAAACACAGGTGGTTTCTTAGCAGTAATTTGCACATCAAGAACAACACACCAACAACAACATCACACACCTCACAACCCCACTACGCTACCAGGCCATCTTTGTCTCCCAACTAAATATAGCAATGGCTGGTCTACAGCCATAACACCACACCACATGTCTCTTCGTTAAAAGGCCAGGCAGGCACTAAAAGCCGGCACCTGAGAGTTAATGACTAGGTGGCCAGAGTGCACACTTTAACCCTCCCCCTATCCCCCTTAAACAGCTATGTGACCTGGGCCGTGTCTCTCTCCACCTCCCTGCCTCAATTTTCTCATCTGTAAAATGGAGCTGAGAGTCCCAACATGTTGGTATCAAATGGCAACACAGCAGCTACTCGCAAAAACTGTGAAGGGCCCAATGTGTGTGCAAGCCCAAATTTACAAAGCCGATATAGGTTTGGCAATCTGCCCTGGCGAGCTTTAAATAGTAAGGATTTGGAGAGTAGAAACAATTAGATTTGGCTGGCACAAAATTATCCTCCATTTATTTAAGTCTGTCTCCAAGGTAGAAAGGATCTCCAACAGGCTCCCCAGAGCCCTGATCCCTGAGCAGGGTGCTCAACATCCTCTAGGAAGCCTGGCCACCTCATCAGAACCAACAACAGAGAGAGGAAAGGGTCAGCCAATTCATCGGAACCAGACATCTTCCTGTGGGACAGCATCAGGAAACCTGTCTCTAGAAATTCGACAGCACAGCAGAGCCAAACACAGAAAAAAAGCCTGCAAAATCCAGTTGTCCAGTGGTGACTGTCAAACGGTCTAGTAACAGCTCTGTGACCTTCAGAACCCACAGGGAAACAGATGCCTTCCAACAAACCCATGGATACAGTGGTATAGATATCACATTTACACAACACAAGCTCCCTGTCAGTAAAATACTGTTTCCTCCAACAAGACCTCATCCTGGCTACATACAGCACAAATTCTGATAGTATGGATAAGGAAAGAAGACTGTGTTTGTAATCCCAGCGCCTGGGAACTGAGGCAGAGGGACCGTGAGTTTAGAGGCCAACCTAAGAGAATGACAAGATGCCTCAGCAGGTAAAGGCCTGCCGAAGCAACCAGTTTGATACCTGGAACCCATGGAAAGGAAGGAGAGAAGCCCGTCATGCATGCATGCATGTATGCATGCATACATACATCATTCATACATATATATATCATACACACATACATCATACATACATATATTCATTCATACATACATGCATACATTCATACATACATGCATACATACATACACACATGCATAGACATATATGCATATATACATTCATCATACGCACATACATATATTCATTCATACATACATTCACACATATATTCATACACAGATGCATACAGACATATATGCATACATGCATTTATACATGCATACATACATTCATACTCTTTCCCCTTAAACACACACACACTCTTTCTCTCTCTCTCTCTCTCTCTCTCTCTCTCTCTCTCTTTCTCTTTCTCTCTCTCTGAGCTACCACAAACTCTTACATACTTTGTCTTTAATTAAAATTATTTTAATGTGTGATGAACGGGGGTTTCCTAGCACATTCTCTAAGTGACCACCGCTCTGCTTACATAGACATACTTCAACATTTTAAAAAAATGATAGCGGCTGTCACATTTTGTGGACTGAAAATCTGACTTCTCATTAGGACCAGCCTTCTGCGTCCGTGTCCACTGCTGCTTTCTGCCCTCAGGACCAGGGGTTGAGCCCAGGACTTCACAAACTCTAAAAGAAGGCTTAACCAGGGAGCCATGCCCCGAGTCTGTATTAGAATGGCTCAACCCAGGAAGAGCAATCAATGTCTCCAAGCTACAGGCAGCCAGGGTTCCTCCCTGGACTTTAGGACAAGGAGTCAGAGCTCTGCAGGTGTCTGGTTCCCCCAAACTCCTTCAGGGGGTCTTGGGAGCTTTTTGCTCATCTTTGGAATTAGTCTTTTTAAATCTCCCTAAGTAAACAGCTCCATCTTCCTGAATCACCCACCGGTAGGGGCTTGGGTGGCCTGCTCTGTTTCCAGGGAGGAATCATTGTTAGGATAGTCTCTAAATGGTTTGTTTTTCAATGTACTGTGCTGCACAAGTTCAAGGCAGCCTTATAATTTAACAACACCCACGTCACTAACAAAAGAATCGAGCCAAAACTCAGGGATCAAATAACCCAGCCTGGCCCGACTGGGACTTTCTGATTTGCCTTTTATTTCTTTGATGGCTCAGAAGATTCCCCCCAGGCTCCACCTCTGCTTCACCCCAAGTGGGTGTCCTCAGGACCAAAGGGACAACCAGGTGACTCTGCTCTCTTCAGGGACCCCCCACTCCAGTAGCCGCAGAGGACAACAAGCCGGTCAGTCACATACCTCCCTTACGGCTTCTCTTTTCTACTCCACAGAAATAACCTGATAACAAACGTGGAGGTTTTTAAAGGAAAAGCCAACAATTTCAGGTAAAATGAATTCTGATTTCTCTCTCCCACGTGTGTGAAGTATGTAAGCGGCCCTACAGCATAGCACACAGGCTGCAGACCGTACGACAAGGGGATAATTGCAGGTTACAGAGTAAATGTTTTTATTCCCTGACTCCTGCCCCAGGTCAGCTTAACAAGAAAATGGAAAAGACCTATTCACTCACTCCAGGGGTGTTCTCATCTGCACTGGAGCCTGCAGATGTTTGCAATTCAGGATTTCTGTAAGGATAATACACGAAGGGCTGGAGAGACGGCTCAGTGGTTAAGAGCACCGACTATGCTTTTTCTGAGGACCCGGGTTCGGCTCCCAGTACCTACAGCTCTCAATTTTAATTCCAGTGCCAGGGAATCCCATACTTTCTGACCGCTACAGGCACTACACTACCACACAAATGGGGCATAGACATACATGCAGGCAGAACTCACACAAATAAAATGAAAATAAGTGATTCTTTAAGGAGGGGAAGGTTAAACAAGCAGTCGAGATGCTTCCCAACACCCGCACGGCTGCTAACAACCTTCTATAACACCAATTCCACCAAATCTGGCCTCCCAGGGCTCCTGCATGTACACGACGTACGTAAACTCACGCAAGCAAACGCCCATAATGTAATTTAAGAGTAATGAATAAATCTCTTTAAAAATCCTGATATGGTGGCACACGCCTCTAATCCTAGCACTTGAGACAGAGGCTGGAGGATCTCTGTGAACATGAAGTCAGCCTGGTCTACATTAATAACTTCCAGGCCAGCCAGGGCTATACGGTAAGAGTCTACCTCAAAAGGAATTAACTATCTGTGATCCCCTTGATGGGGGTGAATGAAAATTGTCCCTTTCTGCAAATGTTATATGCTAGAAATAACCAAGGGGCAAGACTCTCTCGCCTTTGCCTGGTGAGGCTAACCCGACTGTCAATCAACCTTAATGTTTATCCAAAACCCTCTGGAAGACCCAACTGAAGCTCTAAAAGAAAGCCAGCAACCGGCTCACACAGTGAGTGTCCCAGATGCTGGGAGCAAGGTCATGTGACCTGGTAGAGCTGGGTGACTTCCAGGTCTTCTGCAATGGCTGCTCCCAGCAGCTCCCCAGAGGCAGCTGGCTCAGGCCCTGTGTCTCTTCCACCTCAGCCTGCTGTCCCTAAATGTTTTCTGAAGCCATGGCATTCCAGCCGGTCAAACTCTCAACAGCAGCAACTCAGGAGGACGCTGACATTTATCTGAAGTCATTGGTAAGACAGGTGACAGACACGAGGTGACATGAGGTAACACAGGTGACACGGGGTGACGGCTACAAGCAATGGTCATGAGCAGGAGGCTGGTATGTCACTGAAATGGGTAAGTTAGAGACTAGTCACGATCCCTGATTGCTTTTGCTATTTTGTTTGTGTAAGACTAGGCCTTGTGGGGCTGGAGAGATGGCTCAGTGGTTAAGAGCACAGACTGCTCTTCCAGAGGTCCTAAGTTCAAATCCCAGCAACCACATGGTGGCTCACAATCTGATGCCCTCTTCTCGTGGTGTGTCTAATGCACTGTACTCATATACAATAAATAAATCTTTAAAAAAAGAAAAGACTAGGCCTTGCTAGGTAGATAGCCCTGGCTGGCCACTAACTCACTGTGAAGCCTAGGTTGACCTCTAATTTATAGAGCCTTGAACTCTGATACTTTGGCCTCAGCTTCCCGTCCTAGGATAGGATAGCAGGTATAGGGTCACAACTTGGTGCAGAAACTGCCTTAACATGTGGTTACAGAAGGGAAGAAAGATTATGTTCACATGGATCCACTAACAGAAAGACAGCCAATTCTCAGACACTCGTGGCTATGCGCTTGTGAGCTCACATCTGTGGAGGCCTGAGGAGACAATGACAATCTCAGGTCACCTTTAGGAGGGCCCTCCGCTTCCTTAGAGACAGTGTCTCACTGGCCTGGAACTCACTCACTAGGCTACCCCAGCTGACCAATGAGCCCCAGGGATCCTCCCATGGCCACCTGCCGGGGCTGGGATTGCAAGTAAACACTTGGGTGTTTTTACATAGGTACTATGGTTTCTCAAAACTCGGGTCAGGCCCTCAGACTTGCAAGGTAAGCACTTTACAGACTGAGCCATGCCCACAGTCCTCCATGTTTCTTTTTGAGTCTTTATTCCTACAAGCTATGATGGCTCCCAGGTGGCAGGGGCCAAATGTCACCAGCAAGACAAGCAAAGCTAACCCCACTTGCCCTGAGACACTGAGGAGGGAACACCTCTGTGCTTCCCTTTACCAGAGACAGTTACAGCCCCTTCCCCCAAACGACTAGATCTGTGCCATCTTAACACACGGCCATGGGTAGCCAGTTAACTTTAAATCAGATGAAATGAAAAACGCATTCTCATCCAGGACAGTCATACATGGCTGTGACTACCATGCCAGACAGAATGAATCTTTTTTTTTTGGAACTGGGAACCAAACTCAGGGCCGTGAGCTTGCTAGGCAAGTGCTCTACCACTGAGCTAAATCCCTAACCCCCAGAATGAATCTCTAAGGGGGGGGGGGGGGTAATTGTATACAGAGACTAAGATTCCTAGATCCAGAGTTCAAGGCCACCCAGGGTTACACACGAGTCTGACTCAAAAGGAAAAGACTGCTACAGCCAGGCTTTCTTTCCAAACTCTGTCACCAGTGTTTGCATCATCCGTCAACAAACGGTGCTCAGTTAACGCTCACGACAGCCCTGTGGACCGGGGCAGTACAATGCTCACCTTGTGACTGAGAAAGCTAACGGCACACATGAGGTTAACAGGTTAACATGCCCAAAACCACAGAGCCAAGACGGAGCTGGCCACTCGCTATATAATTTCAAGAGTAAAAACAGATTTGTGTTCAGAAACATATACATGAGGCGTTAGGCATTTATTTAACCATCTCGAGACCTCTGCCCATAAAAACCAGCAACCTTGCTTCAGTCAACCCTTGCTCCCTAGAGTCCACTCCGGCACTTGAATAAAACACAGAACGGATGAAGGAGCCCTCACCGCCAAGACAAAGCCAGAACTCACGGACAACCTACACAGTCTGTTCACCGGCCTCTAGTCAGCTCACATCCAAGGACTACCTAGCCTGCATCAGAGAAGGAAAAGCTAGAATAGTCTTTAGAGGAAAAAAGACCTTCTCCACATATTTCTCACTGCCTCGGCTGCCAGGGGGGGTGGATCTGTGCGCAGAGAGAAGGAACAGAGGCCCGTGACCAAAGCTGGACTCGGACAGCGTCTCTCTCCACCACCTTCATTTTACAGATGAGAAAATAGTCTCAGCCACATAATCCCTCCCTGCACCCCCTCCCAGGCAGCTGTCTTAGCCCAGGGAGAGAGGAAAACCTGAGACCACCAAAAACTAACCCAAGGACCACCCCCACCCCCCACCCCCAGTATCTGGCACCTAGCTCTGTCCTCTGTCCTCAAAACAGATCTGAGACCCCACTGCTCTGCCCTTTATGTACATGGCAGCTGGGCAGCCTGCTAAGGCAATGCCAAGAACCCAAGCCACACCACCGCTGCCTGGCCTCCATCCGTCCCACGGGTACAGAGGCCGCTCGCCGCGCGGCTTGTTTACCTGATCCTTACTGCTACTGTTCAGTAAGCCGGGTTTCTTTTTCTTTTTAATGGGGCTTGTGGATGAGTCCTGGGGCGAATGGCCATTGGAGGAATGTGGGGGGCTGGGGACCTTCCGTTTCTGGGCCGTTCTCTCGGTAGAGCCAGGATCTGAAAGAGACACAGAGGACCATGTTTGCAACACTCTCGAGGAGGCCTGGGTCATTTGGTGAGGGCTCGCAGGTGACACAAGTCACTGTGGCTCTGTTCCCAAACTCTGAGTGACAGATCTGTACTTCCCTTCCTAGAATCTACCGTCTCCTCCTCCAGGACAGTGAGCTTTTCTTCAGCCTGCAAAACATCTGTGGGGCCTCTTGTCTCCGTGCCAAGGACACAGAAAGAGAAACCTCAAACCACCTAGATGTTTGGCTTCTCTTTAAAAACAAAAGTAAAAACAACAACAACAAAACAGACCAAGGCCCACAGGCCCCCTTGGCACCTGCCACACCTGTGTGACAACGGCCTCTCTCTCTACATGGGAAGCTATCACCTGTGTTTCAAAACAAAACAACCCTTGCCACAGCCTTGGCAACGAGGCTATGACCAGGATTTAAAAGTGAGAAATCCCCCCATGGGCTCATATATTTCAATATGCAGTCACCAGCCGGTGAAGCTGTTGTGGGAGCTGTGGTATTTTGAGGAGATGGAGCCTCTGTGGAGGAAATGGGTCACTGGGGGGGTAGGACTCTGACCTTTTTTTGAGCCAGGACCTGCTTCCTGTCCAGTTTCTACCTTTCGTTAGGGAGCTGTGTCTATGAGGAGCCCAACTGCACACACCCACCACCACAGACAGTGCCACCTACCACCAGGCCTCCTAAGATGGCCGACTACATCCCCCTCAAGATGGAAGCCAAAATAAACCTTACCTTCCTTAGGGTCTTGTCACGGATTTGGTCACAGCAACAAGAAAATAACACATTGAGTTACTAGAAGTGGTCACACAAGCAGGGGTGCTGCTCTGACACCCAAGAAACACTTCTCCACACCCTGCCCAACAGCAAAACCAAGACACCCTGAGCCGTCAAGGAAACAGAGGCCCCAGCACTCATTCCCACTGACAAGCCCCTCCCACAGGAAAGTTCCCAGGCCCCACCCACATCCTGAATGAGACCCTCGTCCAAAGGCATCGGACAAGGAACAAGCATTGACTCCCACCTTAAAAAGCACCAACCCCTGTCAATTTGCCCTTAGTGTTTTTTGTTTTTTTGTTTTTTTTGTTTTTTTTTTGGTTCTTTTTTTCGGAGCTGGGGACCGAACCCAGGGCCTTGCGCTTCCTAGGCAAGCGCTCTACCACTGAGCTAAATCCCCAGCCCCGCCCTTGGTTTTTTTTTATACTCTCCACCCCACTGCCATCCACCTGTTCACCTGTAAGACCCACAGTTCGTTCATGCCCGATGGTGGGCTCATTAGCTTAGGGACAAGGGTACATCCTGGTGCACCTTACACTCTGAGGCACTGAAGCCGGAGAAGAAAGGGAACCAAGGGCCTAGAGGGCATCGGCAGATACTCTGCTTCAACTGTACCCTTTACCGACATGACGAGACCCAAACCTCAGTGACCAAAAGTGGTCACTGCATGGCAGCTGCATGGTCAATGCATGGTAGCCATAACAACAGGACAGTCTGTGACCATTAAGAAGGCTGGGTGCAAGGCTCCAGGGATGGCTCAGTGGTTAAGAGCCCTGACTGCTCTTCCAGGGGACCTGGGTTCAATTCCCACCACCCACATGGTGGCTACAACCACCTGTAACACCAGTTCCTGGTGATCCCACGCCTTCTTCTGGCCTCTGCAGGCACTGCACACACACATGGTGCACCTACACACATGCAGCCAAAACCCTGGTACACGTTTAAAATCGAGAGGAAAGCTCAACACAGCCAGGAGGCAGAGGCAGACAGATCTCCATGACTGTGAAGACAGCTTAGAGACAGTGAATTCTGGTGCCACGGAAACCCTGTCTCGAATGAAGCGCAGTGCAGTTAGTGAGAGGATTAATCTGTAACGTGCTTGGCGAGCGAGCGGAAGGGAGCCGAGTCCAGACATCGTGGAAAGTGGAAAGTTAGCCACGGTTGCCTGACTCTGTAATCCCCGCACTCCTTCAGCAAGATGTGAGGCAGACGGAAGAATTTCCACAAGCTTATGGGGCAGTGAGGACTGTTATATACACGCCAACAAGGGAGAGAGACCTGACACCCAAGGCTGTCCTGTCCTCTTACCTCAACACATGCATCATACATGTGTGTGTGTGTGTGTGTGTCTGTCTGTCTGTCTGTCTCTCTCTCTCTCTCTCTCTCTCTCTCTCTCTCTCTCTCTCACACACACACACACACACACACACTGGGTAAGAAAGGCAGCTGTATTCACAGACACTTGTAACCCCAGCACTTCGGGGGCTGAAGCAGAAGGGTTGCTGTGAGTTCCAGGTCAGGCAGGGTGGCAGAGTGCCACACTCTCCAGCCCTCCCCGACTAAAAGAGTGGCGAGGTAATACAGAGGGTGCCATTCAGTGGCAGAGCACGTGCCCGGCAGGCACAAGGCTTGGGTCCCATCCCCAGCGCCACAGCATCTCCCCGTGGACTCTGTATGACACTCTCCAGCCGGGGTCCAGTTACAAAACAACACATATCGTACCTCCAGGAGGCAACGCGCCCCATCCCGAAAGGACGCGTGTAAACACCTAAAATACTCCAGGGAGGGACACCAAAGTCCAGCCGGGTTCGAGGGGGAGCAGGTGGGCGTCTCGGGAGGAGGGCACGGAAGGGATTAGGTATCAACGTATACCCTGGTGCACTGCAGTCATGGTGTACTCAGATGACTTTATCAAAGTAAGGGAAATGAAAGGGATTTAGAAGGCTCAACCGCACACGAAAGGCAGCAGGTGCAGGCGAAAAGGCAATAATGAGTAAAGGAGGGTGGGACCCCAGATAGATGTCACGGGCAGACAGAATGGAGGCTGGGCTGTGAGCTGCAAGGCCCCAGGAAGGATTTTGGGGTTTGTTCTATGTGCAACTAATACACCCCGTTAGCTCTGCTCACCCTGTTAACTCTGCTCAAGTGTCGGAATCCAAGTACTTCCTGCAGGTGACTTGGGGGCTCACAGAGTGTGTCTCAAAAGAAACAATACTTTGGCCAGTCCAAGCCCAGAACGGACCAGGCAAAGTATCTGCTGTACTTACAAAATCCCTCTTAGTGGTTAGGCTTAGAGAAGAGTCCCCCCCACCTCCCAATGGAAGGCCAGAAGCAGTTTCTAGGGTATCTCATGATTTCTTAGCTGGCTTTGGAAATACCACAGTTCTCAAACTCAATTCCATTAAGCCCACTAAGGACTGTGACAAGAACAACCAGCCCATCAGGAAGGGGATAGAGCACTGTGGACCAGAGCAGTGAAGCCTCAAACCTTAGCCATCTGAATCCTTCCCTGTGGGGACTCTGGATCTTATAACCAGCAGTACCTTCAATTCTGCGTGTGGGGGAGGGGTCCGAGGGGAGAGGTGTGCGCATGCACGTAAATGATTGGGCCTGACCTAGAATCCAGAGTCAGCAGCTCTCGAGATTAGCTGGTATCTGTGGATTAGAGGTACTACAGGGTACATATATGCTTGTGGGGAGTGGGATGGGGAGTGAGACCCATGCACATGTGAAGGCCCTAGGTTGGGCTGCTATGAAACTCCACGATTCAACGGAAGGGCCCCCCCGAGCAAAGCTCTTTGCCTCTCAGGACCTCGTCTGCCATTTGAGAAAGAGGGACACAGAGCCAGGAGTCCTTGCCTGGTTCCACATAAACACCTCCAGGATCCAGGAAGTGCGAGCCACCCATTCTGTACACAGACAGTTTCCTGGATTGGGGGGAGGGGGTGCCGGGGGGGAAGGAGAGCCAAGTCTGCCTTCAGCGAGATGTCCTAAAGTATTGGGGCCAGATAAAGATACTTGCTGCCAGGCATGAAAACCTGGGTTCCATTCTAGATAGGAGCTCTTGGGGCTGTTCCTGGGGAGCACGCATGAGCAGGAGTTCCTGTAAAGAAGCCGTATCAACAGAGGGTGACTGATCCAGAGTGTGGCAGGTCCACAGACTGTCTTCTTGTGGGCTAGTTCTAGACATTTCCTCCTCAGGGTCAGAACCAGCAGCCTGTGACTAACAGGTAAAAACCTTCTGCAATCTACTAACATGGCAAGCCACTAGCTTCCACCAACCCCGAAGGAAGGACCAACATCCGGTAGCATCTGAGACCTAGAGAAAAGGGTCCCCATCTTTCTGTACCTGTCTCTTTGATGTGCCCACCAACCTACTCTAAACTGTCTTGATTTATGGCTTTCTCTGTTTTGTAAAACTGGTTTTTTAAAAGGAAGCCACGAAACTGCTTCCATATCAGAACACAGACCTGTGTTCCAGTGTCACGAAAGGGTACACACGTGGAGCTAAATAGAAGGGGGCTGTCTACAAGGCAGAAGAACTGTAAAAAATCTTCCTTTGAACTTTAAAATATTTTCATAGGGGAAAGGAAAGCAATATACTCATATGCAATCTACAAGGGAGTTTTGTCCTGACCTACTAGGAACAAAAGGGAATCCCATTTAGTGTCTCACAGCTACCCAGGTCTGAGTATTGCAAACCTCGTCTCAGGAAAACAAAACCCTCAAGCTGGGCAAGGTGGTGCACAACTTTGATCCCAGCCCTCAAAAGGCAGAGGCAGGCAGACCTCTGCAAGTTCAAGACTAGCCTGGTCTACATAGCACAAGACACCAGAGCCACATAGTTAGACTTAAACGCCTCCCTGTTCCTCTGGGAACCCCGTGGTTTAAACACCTCCCTGCTCCATCAGGAACCCAGCATCTGGTGACTGTACAATGATGGGAAGAAACTCAGCTGTCGTCATGGTAGTGAAGTCACCAGAAGGACCTCTTCCAGAAAGCTGAGTCAGATTTTTACTTCTCTAATGATCTGACTCTGAGGAGGGTACTCTGCTAAAGCACACCTCACGTATAAATCTGAAGTAAGGACAAACAGCCACCCCCAGCTGTCTCACTGAGAAATGGCTCACTTGCCTCTAAGAAGCTTTTTCCCCCCTCTTCCACCTTCTCTGGACTAGGATGCCACTTGCTGGCCCTTCACCAACTTCCTACCTCCGATCCACCCCCTCAAAATGAGTCTGGCTCTGAGTGTGTTAACCTGGGTGAGGGAGCAGGGCTGCTTTGTGGAGGAGACGGTACAGTGACTCAGGAACACGGCCTGGAGTGGAGCAGGCAACAGAAGCTTCCCCTCTTTGTGACATTTCCCTGAAGTTAGTAAGAGGCCTCCTGGGTATTAAGAGCTAAGCATGTGGTGTAATCCTTCCAGAGCCTGTGTCTTAGGAACCACCAGAAATAATCAGGCTCAGCAGTTCCTGCGTGTCCTTTGACTTAAGGGACGGCTCACTTCAAGATAACAGGCCACAAGCAAGGGCCTGTTCAAAGTGCTTCCAGTGTATTTCCCACTGTATTGCCCAACACGGTGCAGCTATAACCAAGTGTTGGAGCCAGGATTTGAACCCAGGAAGTAGAGCTGTTCCAAACCAGATATTCCTAAGTCCTAAGGGGCACAGCCTTTGCACCAGAGGGGTGCAAGTCTTCATCTGGAGACAGAGGGAGGGCTGTTGACTGACATCCCTGTCTCTAGCATTCGCCCATTTTGCTTTTGCTTTTCAACTGCAGGGGGAAGGATGGGGCAGGGAGCGCACCAACAGAGCATCGCAAATGATGCTATCCCCTCAAAGGTGATCCCCCCCACCTTCCAGGACTGTCAGATCCTAACTTAGACTATGAGACTAGAGACTCCTACAACCACACTTCCTATCTCCACCTAGGCACGCTATACCAGGTGCCACCCACTCACGATCATCCACACCCCCGAGCCTGAGTCAGAGCACCCCCAACCCTCTAGGGTCTATGAAGCAACACGCTTCACAGGGAGCTGGTTTTCCCTGGGGAAAGGGGGTAAGGCTTAAAAACTGGGTGCTTTGTGTGTTTTTGTGAGTGTCGAATTTCCTTAGTGATGCAGATAGCAAGCCCACAGGTGCCCAGGTGCAAAGACCAGTGGGATAGAGGTAAGGACACATGCCTGGCCCCATGCCAATGAACAACTTTCTGAAAAAAGGGTTCAGTTTTTTTTTTAAAGGAAGTGGAAGGATGGTTCAGTGGTTAAGCACCTATTGCTCTCGCAGAGGCCCCAGGTTCAATTTCTAGCACCCACTCTTACCCGATGAGTCAGCTCTTCAGCCCCCACGTCCTTATTTTTGTTTTAAGAAACGAGGCCTCCCCTGCCCTCCTCCTCTCCTTCTTCCTCCTCTCCCTTCACTACCCAGTCTAAAAGGAGCTAGCCTTCCTCCAAAGAGCATCCAAAAATCAATCCCACGGGCTCAAAGTAATGAAAAAATGTCGGCCTCCAATCGAGTGGGAAGCAAAATGGATCCTGTACGTGACTTCAATCACTCCGCACACACTGGAGAGATCCGGGATACCACAGAGGCCTCTGGGCCTGGAGCAGCTGGGCACACCAAGGGCCGGCACAGGCAGAACTCCCAGGAACTACCAGCCTCAACGCTGCCTACTTCAAAAGGGGACCACCCTCGGCCAGCTCTCCCAGAAGCGGCAAAGCCTCTGAGCCCCCTGGTTAATCATTTCCAAAGCTATTCCCGAAGACTGAGAGCAGGTACCCAAAAGGGCCTCCCTCCCCAGGAATCTCTGGCACTCCCCACTGGGTAATTACATCATAAAGGCACAAAAGCCCAGAACTTCCTCCTGGCCAAAAGCAGAAAGCAAAAAGATGGGGGGGGGGGGCTGGGGTAAAACCGTCCCTCTCTAGCAAAGACTGTCGAGGGAAGGTGGACCCAGTGCACTGCAAGAGCTCCCTGAGTGACCCCAGCTCTCACAAGGAACACGGCTTAGCCCCTCAGAGATCCCAGGACCAGGGCTCTACCAGCCCAGCCTGACTAGGCCTCAGAGCCAGAGGCAGCCAGCCTCTGCAGGAAGCAGGCCTAGCAGCTTCTCACCCAGAACCAGGAAGTGCGTGGAAGGAGAGGTCACACTGAGCTTGGGAGAAAAATGTCCCTTCCCCTGGAGGCTTCCACACCAGCAAGTGAGGACCAGACAGCACAGGGGGTAGGCACTTACCTGCCATAGAGGCAGCTTGGCCGCTGAGGGAGCCTGGCTCCTCTGTTCCAAAAGAGGACAGTAGCAAGCTCCCGGCGGCAGACATCCCTGCTTCCGGCTCCTCAGCAGCCTCTCCCAGGGGGAGGAGGAAGCAGAGAGAACAAGCAGAGAGTCACCACTTACCAGGCCAGCTCTGGTCTTAGACTCATTAGATAGCCCAGCAGCACCAAGGACACCTTTGCAATAGGCCAGGAAGAGCCCGGCCTCGTGTCCACGGGCCTTGGCTCTAATTCATCACCCTAGACTGCAGTGTGGCTGTGCAGGACGTCATCCACGCACGGCGCCCGGGAGCCATTTATTACGGTAGACTCGAATAAATACACACAATCGCTGTGGTTCTGAGGACTCGCTGTCTGTGGGAGAAGGGAGATGATTTGCATTCTGGACGCACGCGTTCTTACTATATTTTTAGTAGGTGTTTCCAACTCACTTTAGTTGTGACGCTCTTTCCACCGAGAAGGAAGCCCTCGGGCAACGTCCCCTACAGTGCCCGCCGCCCGCCACCCTCTCCGGGCACCAAATCAATATGTAAAACGCAAACCACCAGAAAGACCAAGCGGGACAGAAACTGCTGTCATCCAGGAAAAGAGGCTGACAAATTGTGTTTAGCCCTCAACCACCAGACTAGTGACTGTAACCGGGGCCTTCCTCATCTTCAGCGGCAGGGAGGGCCACTGGGGCTTTCCCAGGCTGGAGAATGTCAGGCTCTTTCCAACAGCAGGAGAGGCAGAGTCGCCCCACCCAGGCCTCCTGGAGCTGCCTTCAACACAGATAGGTGCCTCCTAGGTCCTCCCTTTGGCGTCCACCCAACACAGCTGGCTCCAAACAGGTTCTGGGGCTGATACCAAGCACATTCATCCCGTCCCAGAGCTGCCCCCCTCCCCCCGCCGGTGGCTTGCTGGCTGCCTATGGGGGGAGGGGTTGCAGCAACTGAGGGCCTATTCAAAGGGTCAGATGAAGGAAGAGGGGCTGCTGGGAAGCAGGCCACGCTCCCCACGAGCACCAGAGGGTTCAGGCTGCAAAACTCACCCTAATGAGGACAAGGAAAAGGCCAGGAAACAAGGGGGAAGGGACAGGCCCTCCAGGCAGCTTGTCAGCTCCTCTGGGCAAGCTATCTTAGGCGCAGAATGTTGCCCAGATTACCCCAGCGAGAGGGGATGTTTAAGGTCCCTAGAGCTCGTCGGGTGTGAGAGCCGCCCAGCAGCATGGCTTAGAGCAGCCAAACACAGGAAGCAGCAGGGAGATGCAGTCAGACAATGGAATCCCGTGGGTTAGGGCACGCAGAAAATCCTACTGAAAGGTCAGGAACTGAGCAGAGTGTGGAACAGGGGATCACAGGAACCCCCTGAGTTTGCGGCCTGAAAGGACATTTAACCCAGGAAACAGATTCCTCTTTCTAATCCCATTCACACATTTAGCTAACTGATTGTGTGTGTGTGTGTGTGTGTGTGTGTGTGTGTGTGAGAGAGAGAGAGAGAGAGAGAGAGAGAGAGAGAGAGAGAGAGAGCGCGCGCGCGCAAGCATGTGCGCATGTCTGGATCTCTCCTTCACTGTTGTGTATGCCAAGCTGCCTTAGCTCCAAAGTCTCAGGGTTCTTCCTCTTCCCAGCCCCTACTCCTCTTTCCCAGCAGAAACACTGGGGATGACAACCTGTCTCTCCCACAAACACCTCCAGCATTCAGGAGACCAGCGGATCCAAACTCAAGTCTCCCGCTTCCGTGACACTTTACCCACCTCCCCAGCCTTTGAAATATTATTTTAGGAGCTACATACAGGGACTATGGTGACTGCATGGACCACCACTCCACTTGTATCCTCAGCACGGGATGGATACAAGGAGTCTCTAAGGGCAAGGCCCACCCCAATCTCCATTTTCAAGGAGTTCTGGTGTCCAGGATGGGGTACAGCAGTGCCCGGGGTAGACTTGACAGAGTCTAGAGGTATTTGGGGTTGCCACAAAGGGTCAAGGACATTCAGGAATGTGAGAGATGCAACATCCTTCAAGACAGAGGGATCGGGCTGGAGAGACGGCTCAGTGGTTAAGAGCACTGACTGCTCTTCCAGAGGTCCTGAGTTCAAATCCCAGCAACCACATGGCGGCTCATAACCATCTGTAATGCAATCTGATGCTCTCTTCTGGTGTGTCTGAAGATAGCTACAATGTACTTATATATAATAAATAAATCTTTTTTTAAAAAAAGGCAGAGGGATTCAACCCAAAATATCCATTAATGCCAAGACTGAAAAGCCTCAGTATCTACCGATGAGTCAAGGAACCATCCTCAGGGGCTAGGATTTGGTGGTAAGGCGCTTGCTGGGCATTTGGACAACCAGGAAAAGGAAAGCCCTATTCTCTCAGGAGTGTAGCCAAAGACACAGGGTGGTAGCAACCACCACTGAACACTTATAACCTGGGAGGTCCTTCTGCCAGAAAGTAGGCTCTGAACATGCCCGTTTTATGGATCGGTAACTGAGGCCTAGAGGACAAAATGACTAGTAAATGCAGATGCCTCAGAGACAGACAAAGGATTTTTTTTTTTAAGTAGACAGGAGAAAGACCAGGGGTTGTTGATATATATATATATATAGGCTAGAGAGAGGGCAAGACCAAAGACTAATTTCTCTATTTCTCCCTCAAAGTAAGCTCATTTTAAAAACAATTTGTTTATATTATGTTGGGGGGTGGGGTGTACGCCACACGCACGCGTGGTTCACGCTATGGCCTGGAGAGGATATTAGATCCCTTGAGGCTGGGGTTACTGACAGTTGTAAACCACCATGCGGGTGCTGGGATTTGTACTCAGGACCTCTAGAAGAGCAGCCAGTCTTCTTTATCCACTGAGCCACCTCTGCTGCTCCCAGTGTCAAAGGTATTATTTACTGATGGCTACTCTCAGGAGTCTCCCAGAGCCAGGATGTAGATATAATTCAGGGCTCACATAGTTCCATCCAGGGAAGGAAGTGAGGGGACACAAGAATCTCATAAGGTTGGGACAAGTTTCTGTCATCGTAGCTCATCCCAGCCTGCACCACTGCCAGATACCACTCTAAACCCTTCCTGCCCAGGCCGAGCCTGGCTGTGTAGGCTCTGCATGCTACCAGTTACTGCTCCGTGAGGAAAGCCATACACACACTGCCATAGCTCTGTAGGGTGTATGGACTCTTGATATTCAGTACAGCTCTGAATCCAAGGGCTGGGTGACTTTGGGCAAGTTACTTGGTCTCTCTGACCCAGTGTGTTCGGCTACGGCTATCAGTCTTTCTACATGTGTGGAGACACATAACACTGACAGGACCGTGAGTCATTGCTGTCACACACACCCCCGAGCCTGACCCCCTCTTATAATCAGTCAGGAGAAAGACTCAGAAACCTCAAACCAGTTTCCCCAAAACTTGCTGTGCCCCGACCATGTCTTGCAACAGCATACCTGTCTGGTAAAACCTCTCTGGCTGGTAGAGTTCACCAAAGCCCCTGCATGCTCAGGACTTGATTCCTGACAGACCTGAAGCTTTTCTGCGTACCATCTTCCCAGTCCCATCCTTCCCACTCTTCCTCAGACAGCGCTCCTCTGAGTTCATGTTCCTCTCAAGGCACAGGAAGCTCCTGAAGAGAGAACAGGCTAAAGAGAAGCCCGGCAGCTTCTCTCTGAGATTCAGACTTCGAATTATTCACTCAGAACGCTAAACCTAAATCCAGAGTGGTGGCTCACCCCTGTGATTTCAGCACTCAGGAGGCTGAAGCAGGGAGATCTTTGTTAATGCAAGGCCATCCTGGGCTACAGGAAGTTTCTAGGCTACCTGAGGGCTACAGAGCCGGAGTCGTCAGCCCTACCCCACGCCATGATGAGCTATGATGAACTATGCTCGGCTCTGCTCGTCCAATCCCCTCACAGCTCCATGCTGTGATGAGGTAAGTTCACGTGCTCTGCTTACCCAATCCCCTCACAGCCCCCATGCCATGACAAAGTAAACTCAGTAAGCTCATCCAATCCCCTCACAGTCCCACACCATGATGAGGCAAACTCGGCTCTGCTCATCCAATCCCCTCACAGCCACATGCCGCGATGACGTAAGCTCGCACTGCTCATCCAATCCCCTCACAGCCCCATGCCGCGATGAGGTAGCTCGCACTGCTCATCCAATCCCCTCACAGCATAGCTTCCTGCTTCCTTTGCACTTAGCTGGCCCCTCCCTCCATCTACAATGTTCTGTACCCAATCTCCTCCACAGTAGTTAACTTTTGGCTCAAATGTCACCTCCCAGTAGGCCTTCCCTGACATCCCAGCCATTTATGCCCCATGACTCCCATTCCTGACCAGACACTCTCTGGGACTCACTTGCTCAGCCTCAGTGTCTCCCCTCCAGAATGTGAGGTCAGTCTTAGTGACTCAGTGTGCACAGTGGCCCAGTGCTAGGTGCACAGCCTGGCTGGCAGGGGCCTGCAAGATGCATGCCTGACTGACTGAGTGCAGTGACAAGTGGGGGGTGAGTAAAGAAACTCTAAGACAGGGCTCAGTGGTTAGAGCACTGGCTGCTCTCCCAGAGGACCTAAGTTCAGTTCCCAGCACCCACACTGCAGCTCACAACCACCTGTAACTCCAGCTCCAGGGATTTGACTCCTCTGGCCTCTATAGCACCCCCACTTGTGCACATACCCACATGCAGACACCCCACACATGCACACATAATTTAAAACAACAAAAATAAATCTTGAGAAGTGCTTTTCGGGTTTTTTGTTGTCGTTGTTGTTTTTTGAGACAGGATCTCACAGTGCAGTCCTGGCTGGCCGGAAACTTGTTACATAATGTTATCTATCCTATGTTACCCATACCAACATATGTTGTCATGCCAAGCTACCCTCAAACTCAAAGACATGCCCCTGCCTCTACCTCCCAAGTGCTAGAATAAAAAGCCTGGCTTTGGGGGAAATTAATTTTTTTTTTCAATAAAGGCAGGGTTTCCACAATTATACAATCCAGGCTTGCTCTAAACTCATGATCCTCCTGCCTCAGCCTTCATAATGCTGGGGTCCTGTGTCAATCTGGAGTGAGAGACTATCCCCAGACTGCAGAGAGGATTTGGGGCTCCTTGTGGGTCAATTACACCTAGAATAATCATGGAGCCCAGAGCTGTTGAGAGAGATTATAGAGCCAGGGGGAGCAGATCATGCCTGGGAAAAGGAGTCCAAGACAGTTCATCCATACCTGGATACTACTTTTAAATCTTTAGCAAAGCAGCAAGCCCTACCCACATGGAAAGACTTTTCAAATAACAGGAGTCACAAGGACGTCTGACCAAGAAACCAGAAGCTTCCTCTATACCCTGTAGTCGCTGACCATGTGTCTCCACCTATACCCAGCATGGTCTATTAATCAACCCCTGGAGGCCACAGCACAGCAGTACAGCCTTCTACAGCAATGGTGGATGTCCTGTACAGGGTCTGCACCTCTCTGGCCATCACTGAAGTCTGCTGTATTTAGCCACAGACACTAGACATGGGACTTGAGCTACTGAGAAAAGAAAGGTGGCTTTCCTTATGTGACCCTGAACAGTCACACATAAGTAGTACTTGGCAGGAAGACCAGACACTTGAGAAAGTACCCACCCATCCCATGTGCCTAAGGAACTCCATGACCCTATCCAAGTCTCAGTGAGGGCAGAGGCCTTGAGTCCTCTCATCTGGCTTGCCCATTCTCAATTATGTAGTACGCACACAAATTCCTTTCAGGATCCTTCGAGAGGGCGGTGTTGACTTTGGAGCCTGCAGGAGTCTGCTCGTTCTTCGTTTGGATTTGTTTATGTTCTGGGGTGTTTTTAAGCTGGGGTTGTTTCTATCGTGCTGGGGATTGAACCCAGGACCCAGAGTTCAACATCTACTCCGCCACCGAGTCGCATCTCCTCCTGCTCACAAGACAGGTATAGGTGTGTAAACGAAAGGCTGGAGAAGCATGGGCGGGACACACACGCACTCACACACACACACACACACACACACAAACACTCACATACAAAAACACACTCTCACACACACAAACACTCACATACAAACACACACACTCACACACACAAACACTCACATACAAACACACACACTCACTCACACACAAACACACACACACAACACAACACAACACAGGGACAGACAGACAGGACATGCCTGGAGATACAATCGAAGGAAGGAGGAGGTCCTCAGAGAACAGCATGGGAGAGTCACAAAGGCGGTGACAGGAGCAGGTAACAGGACCTGCAGTCAGCCAGAGAGGAGGAACACTGCGATTTAAACTGGGGGGTGGGGGTGGGGTCAGTACACAGGAAAAGGCCTTTAATCCCTGCTCCAGAGCCCATCTTAAGGGAAGAGAATTACTTGACAGAGATTGGTGATCACTGGGAAGGAAAAGGGGCCGTGTCAGAGAGCACCAGGACTATGGAGGACAGATTACTGGAGCCTAGTAATTACTCCCAGGCGCTAGATTTTGCTAGAGAAGACGCTGTTTCCCCCCAGCCAAGGGGCGGCTTGGCCTTTGCCTCAGATCTAGGGCAGAAGTTCCGACCATCAGACAAAGTCTGGCTCATTCTGCCTTCCGTGCAAGGAGAGAGCAACAAAGGCACGGCTGAGTCCCAACTGAGGCCTTAGACCTGGAGGGGAGGGGGGAGCAGGAGTGGGGAGAGGGCGGTGGGGATGGGGGGGGGGCACTAGGACGGCTCAGCAGGTAAGGCACAGGTCACCAAGCCTCATCAACCCGAGTTTAATCCGTGGCCCATATGGCAGGAACTACCAGCTCCCACAAGCCGGCCAACTGCCTAGCTGCCTGACTTTCCCGTGTGCACACACAAAACAAACAAATGTAACTCTTAAAAAGAAAAAACAAAACGTGGAGGCGAGAGAGGGTGATTGATATACACGGCAAAAGCCCTGCAAGCCAGAAATGGCTCTCATGGTAATTTGAAAGGTCAGTTGTGAATGAGGCAGAGAGAGAAGAGAGTAAGAAAGCACTGAGCCCAGCAGGCCGCAGCCAGTGATGAGGGTTGCAGAAATGTGCCCATCGATAATAACCAGGGAGGGAGTGGGAGGAGAGTGTTTGCCAGTACACACGAGACCACGGGTTAGACAGTTCCCAGCCCATAGCCCATGGTTTTACCTTCAGGTCTGCACCCAGAAAGAAGAAACAGACACACATGGACAGTGTGTGTGTGTGTGTGTGTGTGTGTGTGTGTGTGTGTGTGTGTGTGTGTGTTTCTTGTCTCTGTCTCCCTCTTGGTATCTGTCTTTGTCTCCACCTCTCTCTGTCTCTGTTTATCTCTCTCAGTACGTCTCTGTCTCTCTTGGTGTCTGTCTCTGTCTTTGTCTCCACCTCTCTCTCTCTCTCTCTCTCTCTCTCTCTCTCTCTCTCTCTCTCTCCCCCTCCTCACAGGAATGCTCTCCAGGAAGCATCATAAGCAGGTATGACTGTGCCTTTCAACAAAGAGATGAACTAAGTAAGACATTCACAGACAGTAGAGGCTCGGTACAATGGGTTTGGCCTACAGTTTCAGCTGTTCAGGAGGCTGGGGCAAGAGGATCAGGTGAGCCCACGATGGGCCGGGAATGAGCTCAGTGACAGTATTTGCCTAACACGCAGAAGGCCTCAGTACCACACCCCACCACCCCCAAATACCTCAGGCTCTCTCTTGCCCAGCCTCATAGCACAAGCCTGTAATCACAGGTACTCGGGAGACTAAGACAGTATGGATCCCAAGTCCAAAGCTTGCCTGGCACTCTAATATTAAGGCTACAGACCCCACAAACCTTGAGAGTCCAACCTGAGCCACACAGCGAGACTCACCCCCAAATCCCAAACGCTACAAACACATAAACTGTAATTAAGGGGGAAAAAATTAAAGAGAAGAAATCTACTACGCCCGCAGCAAAACGAGGGCAGACAGGGAACCCTGATCCAAACACCTGATCCGAAACCTGAACATCTTTGAGTGCTGATCCTAAGTGGAAAATTCCACACCCGTTATCAAGTCCTGGCTCGTGGGCCATCCAAACAGGAGCCATCTGCCGGGCATGGTGGCTTACATCTGTAACCCCAGCAGCATCCAGGCAGCAGAAGTAGGAGGCCTGGGCGGAATGCCACCCCAGGGGGACTGCCTGTACAGAAGGCCTCAGAACTGACAACATTGTCTGAGGACATTTGTGTCCCATAAGGGATATGCGAACACGGCACTCGAGGTCATCCCCACAACCCATCACTATGCACACATCCCAATTATTGAAAATCTGAAATCTAGAAGAGTCCTGGTTTCAAGGCTTTGAGATGAGAGAAATTCAAACATTTATAAGTATTGCTTGAATGTTTGGTTGGTAAGAGAGGCCCAGATGTTGAGGCGGGCCCTCCACCTGGTACATTTGTTCGAAAGACCTTTGGAGGAAGAAACAGAAAGCTCTTTTTAGGGTGGAAACACTTTGGGGCAACAGTCTTCTAAATTAATAAAGAAACTGCATATTATATTACTACAAGTGGGGCTTAAAAAATGGGGCAGGTAAATTCCCCTCCTCCCCACTCCAGTCAACCAGAGAGATCAACTGCAAGGAGCCTGGAGACTTTAGTCAGTAAAAGCCTTGCTAAACAAGGATGTGAATTGGGATCAGCAACGCCCCTGTGAAAAGCAGGTTGTAATCTCTATGTTCCTGAGACAAGGACACAGCAGGGCCACACTTGCCAAGAGGAGGCAGCCAATGTCTAGTCGGAAAGCCACGATCAGAGAGAGGACTTCAGCATTTTGGGATAATTTAGACCCGATCTAGGGAGAGGAGCTCTCTCACACAGTCTTCCCACTACACACCGCAGGGCTGCCATTTCCTGGGATCTGAGCCGTCAGAGCGAGGACAGTTTAAACTATTAACATTTCTCGAAATAAAACTTCACGCAGGCTTCTCCGCAGCTGTGGCTTAAAGGCACTGGCGGTTGTTTTTCTTAGAGGTCCCTTGAAATTGACAGAAGGACTCTTCTTACCTCCCAGCCCAGCTCGCACTCGATCTCTCTGTGAAAGTCTTCATTTACATACAACAGAGGAAGATAGAGGGTCCTGTGTTAATCAAGGTCTGGGACTACTTAGCAAAATTGCTATACCTGTGATTCTCTAGCATCCTGACTCTATAAACACAGCCATCCGCAGGCGAGTCCAACAAAGAATGTCAGTGTTTGGGATTTTAATATGTTGGGCTACATCTGCGCCTGGTTTCCGAGGGGACCGTTCCCTCGCGCTGGTGACACAAGGCAGACTCCACACAGCTGCACCCCACCACTCTGCCCACAAAATGTACACGCAGCAGGATCAACGTGTAAGCAGCCTGAACGGGGAGCCTCCAGCCAGGGAGTGAACCAGGCTGCTGCAGACTCCAGGTTTCTGGCCTCTGAGACAGGGCCTTCTCTGACTCACACAGTTATGGCCAAACTCCTGCAAGGAAGTGTGCTGTGACCAGTCTTGCACAGAGAATGCAAAATGACAGCCCTGGGCCATTTCTGTCCCCTTGATGTGACTTTTCTGGGTTCATGCACCATCTTTGGGAAACTGGTCTACACTGAGAAACCTCTCTGCATCTAAATGAGCTACTGTGGCAAGAAAATAGCAGATTTTCCCAGCAAGCAGACAGTGAGTCCGATCCCTGGCGCTGAGCAGAGAGGTAGACGCCCCCCCAATTATCAAAGCCCCCAATTTTCCCCATGCTGCCAGCCATTGTGGGTATCCCTGCTGACCCTGAAGGGTTGTGACTCCAATGTTTGAAGCAAAACACAAAACCTGGCCCCTGAGCCCTACTTGGTCCCGTCATTCATCTTCACGAGCCTCAGTTTCCTAGACTGTGAAATGGGAAAACACGTGTCATAGCAGTGAGCTAAGAACCATTGAGGTAAGAAGGAAATACTGCATGGCACCTGGTGAGACCTCAGGAGCCGTTCCCCGTGCCAGCACTCCTAGTAGATGGTGCTTGTGATTTACGCCCGAATGGCTTACAGCAAATTGTCACCCTCGGCAACAAATGTCACCCTGGCATCTTGAAAGCCTGAAGGCTTTGTCTCCTGAGAAGTGAGCACTCTGGAAAATGCCAAGGATGATATAAAGGAGGTAAGAGGCAATAGACTCGGGAACTATCCCATTCATAATAAGTGATTACATAGGAAGAGAGCCGCTGATTGAAATTCAGAGAACCTGAAAACCCTGCGGACGAGGTGGCAGGATCAGATTTGAGAATTCTGAGCAAGGTCTGGTAAGAGGGCTCTGTGGGAGCCTTTGCCCGCCACTCAACCTGAGTACCCGAGTACTGAGACAGACCCACAGAGTGGAAGGTGAAAAAGCAACTATCAAAAGCTGTCCTCTGACCTACACACACACACACACATACACAGACACATAGACACACACACACACACACTCAGGCACACACAACACACACACACTCAGGCACACACAGACACACACACACAAACAGACACAGACACACATAGGTACACATAGGTACACACAGACACACACATACAGACACATACACACCACACACAGAGACAGACACACAGACACACACAGACATATGCACACACAAGCCCACACAGACACACACAAACACACACAGACACAGACACACACAGGCACATGCACAGACACACACACAGACACAGACACACACAGGCACACACAGACACACACACACACATACAGACACATAAACACCACACACAGAGACAGACACACAGACACACACAGACATACGCACACACAGGCCCACACAGACACACACAGACACAGACACACACAGGCACATGCACAGACACATACACAGACACAGACACACACAGGCACACACAGACACACGCACTGACACACACACACACACAGGCATGCACAGACACACGCACGCACACACACACACACACACACACACACACAAATAAACACACCAGGGTTGGTGGTGTTGGCCTTTAATCCCACCCCTCCCAGAGGCTGAGTCAGGAGGAACACTGATCAGCCTGCTCTACATATTGAGCTCCACACCCAGAAGGGCTGCACAGAAGGAGCCATCTCCAAACAAAAATATGACATTCCAAGCTAAGTATGTTGACACATGGCTGGCTGGCTGCCCTAGCTACTCCCTTTAAGCTGTAAGTTCAAGACCAGCCTGGACAACATAAAAACATCTCAGCTCAAAGAAAGAAAACAAAACTTTAACAGTTGGGGATCTGAGGCAGGTCTGGGAGAAGCCTGTGCCACACACTGAGTTCTTGGGCTGTGGAAATAGCTCAGGAGATAAAGGGGCTTGGTGCCAAGCCTGAGGACCCGAGTTCTGTCTTTGGGGCCTATGTAGTTGAAGAAGCAGGTCTCACAAAGGTCTCCTCTGGCTTCTCTGTACGTACACTGGGGCACAAAGACACACATACACCAAAACCAATGCAATAAAACAGAATTTCAGCTGGGGCTAGAGAGGTGGCTGGGAGGCCAAACCCTTGCCTAGAAAGCACAACACCCTAGGTTAAATCAATCACCTCCCTACTGATTCCTATCAGAGTCTCTGAGTTCCCAGAGCCAGCTGGACGCCACGCAGCACCAAGCCCTGAATAAAGTCCTGAGCTTTTCCAGATGGCCCACCTCATCTCCGGGGGAATTTTCCCTTACTTGTGGAGACGGCCAGGGTAGGTCCAAGTGTCTAGACAGCAGCCAAAGGGCAGCCACGTGACACACGGCCTGCACCCTATTGTTCAGAGAAGGCTGGTGAGTTATCCACACCCAACCAACAGCCTTCCTGCTGAGACCCGGCCAGTCCCCTTCTGTTCCTGTTCAAACAGCCCTGGCAGAGACTTCTGCTGCTCATAACAGAACCCACACAGGATGCCCACTCAGCAATGGTGGTGCAGGGGGTGGCACACGTGTGCCTCTCTCTTCCTCTCTCCTCAAGTTAATTAATTACTTATCTTTTGGGGACAGCAATACTGAACATGGAGAACCACAAGAAAAGTGGCCTAAAGGGACAATTAGTGTTCACAGCCTGGATCACCACACTGGGGATCTCTGAGGTAAATGGGGCTGAAAGAAGTATAGGCCTTGTCCCCAACACATCACAAATGTCACAGCTTGACCACAGACAGACTTCAACTCTATGAACCTCGGTGCCCCAGGTCAAAGGTCAGGGTGTAAAACCTGAATGACACTCAGGTGACTGAGTCAGGGGAGTGTTCTGATACCCAGGCAGAGGTTGTTGGGATCCCAGCCCTTGGGAACAGAAAGCAGGAACATCCAGAGTTCAAGGCCACCCTTCACTACACAGTAAAGTCAAGGTTAGCTTCAGTTATGGGAAACCAAGTTCTGCTCTCCAGAGACCCTGCCTCAAAATAATAACAATAGTAATTAATTATGAAATGGCTCAGCAGTTAAGAGCTAATACGGCCCTTGCTGAGAACCCAAGCTCCATTTGCAACACCCACAATTCACAACCGCCCCCACCCCTGACTCCAGGGATCTGAAACCCCCTCCTGGCCTCCCCAGCACCCACATTCACTGGCTCATAACCGGCAGGCATATCATTTAAAATAAATAAATATTTTAAGAGAAAGATGCTCTAAAAACAGCAGCAGCCGGAGCAGACCCCCTCTCCACAAGGAGGGCCACCAAAAGACTGGCAGAAAGTCCCTTAGAAACAAGAGGGCCTCTCCCCTCAGATTCTGAGCAACGCCGGGACCTCCAATCACTCTGAACGGTGCAGAGGCCAGCGGGTCAGCAGGCTGAGCCACTGTAACGGAGGAACACTCCCGAGTATGTACGACGAATGCACTCACAGACAGAGATTTCCTGGTCCCCAGGTAACCCTGGGCAACCCTACACAGCGTACCAGGCAGGCTGGACAGTGTACACAGCGACCCCCACAACCTCTTCTTGGGACAAGAGCAAACACAGCCAGGAAGGACTCCCTGTTCTCTATCTAGTCCTGGCTGCCGTTTGGGGGCGCTCTCATGTTCACACACCATTCTGAGCAAGCACCCTACTATGTGAGCAAAACTCACCTGAACTTTCCCGTCCTGTTTAGGGAAAACGAAGCCATAAACCATAACTCAGCTCTGGCAAGGGACAAGCATGGACCAAGGAGTCTGGCTCGCTGGCCTGTTTTAAAAACTCTCTGCTGTTGGCAGCTGTGGAGAGGGCTTGCTCCACATCTCTAAGGCATGGTGCCAGGGCAAGAACCTTGCGATCCCAGATCCCAATACTTGGGAGGTACTTGGGAGGTAGAGGCAGCAGGGTCAGAGGTTCAGGGACACAACTTCACCTGCGTAACAAGTTGGAAGGCAACCTGGGATCCCACTCAAAAAAAAAAAAAAAAGTTCAGAGGTCAGAGGATAAAGTGCTCACAGCAAAAGCTAGACAACCCGTAAAAAAGCCAGACCCGGGAAGATGGGTGTATAACCCCAGATCGTGGGGGACAGTGAAGACAGGCAGACACTAACCAGGGACTTGATGGTCAGACAGTCTAGCCAAAATGGCCACCTCCAGGTTCAGTCATCTCATGTCTCAAAAACTGAGGTGGAGAGCAAGAGAAAGATCTCCAAAGTTACCTCAACGAGCCACACTTAGTCAAGCACGAATGCACGGGTACACGCAACACACATGCACACACACAAGGCCACATTACCTTAGATGGGGGTGTGGCACACTTGGAGGTCAAGGTCCTTCCAGAGAAAACCGCGTGCCCCTGAAGAGCACCAAGCGGAAGAGCACAGGGTAGCAACGCTGTCTCCACACAGTCTCTAGAATGACAGAACCCTAGCAAGCCGGAGACAATTACCTTTTCCCTTTAATCTATGTGTAAGTGTGTATGTATCTGAGTGTGTGTACGACACACGTGTATGCCCCTCCAGAAAGGGCTTCGATTCCCAGAGGTCATAGGCAGTTGTGAGCCACGGGTACTGGAACCAAACTCAGCATCTCTGAAAGAGCGGCAACCTCATATCCTGACCACTGAGCTGTCCCTCCACTCCGTCCATTATCTTGAGTGGGTCATGGTCTACTGAGCCGATACTTGAGTTAGCAGTCTTCACTGTCCACTGTGGATCAGACTAAAACTACTCCAAAGCCGTTCACAAAAGGCAAGCCTGAGGAGCCAGCTTCCCCAGCGCTGGGATGGACGAGCTGAGGGAGGCAAGTGGGCCGCATACTGATTGGAAGGTGCTAAGGGCCGCTGAACTGGCTCAGTGGGTAAAAGGGCTTGCTGCCAAAAACAGAAGATCTGAGTTTGATCCCAGGGTATCTCATGTTATATAGAGAACCAACTCCAGCAAGCTGTCTTTCTGACCTCTACCTGTGTATAGCCACACGTGCATGTGTGTGTGTTACCTATGCACACAAAATTGCAAAATAAATATATATATTTTGGGGGTTGGGGATTTAGCTCAGTGGTAGAGCGCTTGCCTAGCAAGCGCAAGGCCCTGGGTTCAGTCCTCAGTTCCGGGGGAGAAAAAAAAAAATATATATATATATATACATATATATATGCACACGAACAAGCACACGAACTCATGGCTAGCCACCACAGAGACAGGAAGGCATGTGCAAACAAAAAAGAAAAAAGAACCCACACAGATAAGAGCAGTAACTGTGGGTACACACATCTTCTCTGTGAATAACTTTGAAGACCTAGAAGCGGACGGCCCAGCATTGACACGCATAACCAGCAAACCTGCATCTCTGTTTCTAATACCACTGTCCCAAAAAGGGCCTGAAGCTGAACATGCAGATGACGACGACGAAGCCAGATCATAAACAGTCATAAACAGACCACGGAGACAAGTTGGCCCAGGGATGCCCAGAGACAACAGAGCGCTCCTAGCAGCCCCGAGAAGCAATCGGTAATAAGTAGCAAGGGATAAACCCAAGGGCACAGGAAATGATCCTTGGGTCCACAATGCTACAGAGGAACAGTGAAGCATACTTCTGAGAAGGCGGCTCAGCAGTTAAGAGCACTGGTTCTTCCAGAGGACCTGGGTTCAATTCCCAGCACCCACATGACACATAACCCCAGTTGCAGAGTATCCCCAACACCCTCTTCTGGTCTCTGTGGGCACTAGACATGCACAAGGTACACAGGCACATGTGCACACAAAACATCATGCCCAGAAAATTCAACAAATAAATAAACCTTTAGGGGAGGACAGAAAGACACAGGGGGAACAACATCATCTCCACTGTACAGAATTTAAAGCAGTCACTCTGTCCTGGAGGAGGAGGGGCACAATGCCCTGCTCCTGGCATGTGGCTCAGTGACTTCCTTTAGGAGAATGTACTGTGGGGACCACTCACTGCCTAGCATTAACAAGTGGCAGGTCTCACCCGGAGCATCACATAACCCTCGCATGGTGGCACAGGCCTGTAAGCCCAGCACTCAGGCAGATCACCCTGGACTACACAGCAAGTTTGAGGACAGCATGAGCTACCGTGAGCCTCTGTTCACACACACACACACACACACTCGAGTACAATTTGAAAAATGTCAATTAAAAACAAAGGTCTGAGAAACTAAGGAGACAGTGTCATGCATCTTGGAAGAGAAAGGGGGCCTTTGACAGGAAAACTGAGGATGTCTGAATCCAGTGTGGGCTCTATGAATTCAGAACATCTAGATTTGCCAAAGAGAACAGAAACGGGAGGGGTGGGGAAGGGTGGAGTGGGGTGGGGTGAGGCAGGGCTGTGTAAGTATTCTTGAAATCTAAAACTCTTAAAAATGAGCTTACTGGGGTTGGGGATTTAGCTCAGTGGTAGAGCGCTTGCCTAGGAAGCGCAAGGCCCTGGGTTCGGTCCCCAGCTCCGAAAAAAAAGAACCAAAAAAAAAAAAAAATGAGCTTACTTTGAAAACAGAACTCGATAGGGGAGAACGGCTCCCTCAGAACCAGCGGCCACCAAAAGTCTTTCTAGCAACATCTGTGTTGAGTCTGCGTGATCCGGAAGAGAGCCGCCAGAAGCCAGGGCAGCGTGTTCCAGAAAGACAGAGGCACAAACTCCCAAGGACAAACAGAAGGACACAGGGAGAAGCTGGGAAGAGTTGGTACAGGTGAACGGGTGTCACAGGGCAATGGAGAAGCAGGTCCCAGGGGACAGCAGACAAGCAGAAGGATGTCAGGAGGTGGGTGGGGGGAACTAGAAGTTTAGGAAGATAAACGTGAGTGGAGGCTGATGCCCTATGTATGTGTGCACTCGGGTGCCTGTGTACATGTGCACGCACACGTATGGAGGCGTGATGTCAACCTCAGGCCTTATTCCTCAGGTGCTGTCTGTCCGTCCACCCACTGTATTTTCCCAGAGAAGGTCTCACATTGAAACCAGGGACTCAAGACAGGATTTTTACATAAGTTCTTTACCACCTGGAGCCATCCCCTCAACCCTACAGAACGGTCCTCAGTGCCCTGAGAAAGTCACCCAGAGCTGATAAGCAGAGGGGAAACAGCATTGGCTTATGAACTTCTAGGCACTTCTTGGTATATAATGACAGAAAAGGTCTCTCCACAGTGGGTGAGACAAGCAGGTCCCTGGGGACTTTCTCAAATTGGTGGCCCATGACTGTTGTCTTTCTGGAAGATTTTACCCTGTCCTGCTGAGGAGAGTCCAGGAACGAGGACGTCTTGACACGGCCTCCTCTCCCCATTCATCACCTATTGGAGACTTAGTGTCTTCGCTTGCAGGGTGGGATTACCTCCCACTTCAGACGGGGATTAGGCAGGCCCAACACTAAAGATTCCTGTTGTCCCATGGGCCTTCAGGCACACCAGCGTCTCTGTCCCAGACAGCCTTAGGTGGGAGGAGGAGCCTGAGATAGCAAGAAATTCCACACCCGAGTTTACAAATAATAAAGTGAGCCAGGCACAGAGTGGCAGTGTACACCTTTAACTCCAGCACTCCGGACGCAGAGGCAGGTGGATTTCTGTGAGTTCAAAACCAACAGGACCTATCTACAGAGTAAGTTCTAAGCCAGCCAGAGTTGTGTCGTGAGACCCGGTCTCCAAAGGGAAAAGGAAAGGGAAGTAGACAGAAGACAGACAAAGATGAAGACCTAACACCGCCCAGCCCCTCTTTATAGACTCTCCCTCAACCTCTCTACTCTGGCCTGTGTCACCAGGACAAGTCTCTTCGGCTTCAAGGTGCTCCCTCAGTCCTGATCAACTGTCAGCCAAGGCTCTGGAAGGCCACGCCCTGCTCCAGCTCTCCGGGTTCCTTGCCTCTTGGAACAATGACACTAAGATGACCTGTACATGCTGGGACAGCTAAGGCAGGGGGCAGGGCAGTGAGCCTTGCCTCCTCCTCCTCTTCTTCCTTCTCTTCCTCTTCCTCCTCCTCTTCCTCTTCCTCTTCCTCCTTCCAACTCCCAGCCAGCTCTGTATGACCACCTGACCCCTAGCTTGACCCAAATAATAGACTGTCTTTTCTTTTCTTTTCCTTCTTTTTTTTTCTCAAGCCCCAGGATGCTCTCTTTTCTTTCAGGTGCCTCTAGGAAGTCCTATTTTATGACATCCTGGCCAGATGAGAGCCTCCTGGAAGGATCTGTAACAGCCCTTCCTGCAGCCCCTCCCACCTCCCAGACACAGCCTGGAGCTGCAGCAAACGCACAGCACAGCCGTTAGTCTATTGTGGCAAATACGTGACAGTCCTCCAAAGGGCTGCCGTTAAGAGCGCCCAAGGCACAAGCAAATACCCCCCTTGGGGTGCCCCACGAACTCTCACTGAGCAGGAAGACAGGCCCAGGCCACTGCGGGCTCCCCACAAACAGAATAAACAGAGAAGAGACCACAGTTTGCTCCCAAGGCAGGCACTGGCCTCCTCACTCCCTTGTAATTGCCAACCAAGACCACCATTTCCCAATGAAGCTGGTCCCACCCCACCCACAGATTGCCCAGAGGCCTGCTGTTACAATCAGGAAGCCCGCCACAGCTGCAGACCTCAGTGGCTTCTGCAGAAAGCACATTTAGACTCCTGTAAGGATCGTTCTGGGGAGAAGCAGGCAGGCAGGCACCCTCAGCCCCAGACACACACCCAAAATTTACCACAGGGCAATGCCGGGCAAGTCGGCACACCTACACAGGCACAGCAGGGAAGGAGGAGGACTGAACCATGTCTCCAGAAATTAGGTTCATCCATCAAAAGACCCTACAGTGTCGCAGCCAGCCGCTCAGAGAGAGTGTCTCACCTCTCGACAACAACAAAAGAAATCCCCCTCTCCTGGAGGTCGGAGTGGATACTCTGAGATTTTTTTTTTTTTTACTCACCTTTGGAGCGAGTAGAGATGTCCATCCCCTCCACCACCTCCTGCTCCGTTTTTATCTCCTCTTCAGCCAAGCTGAAATAGAACAGATTATGTATGTTTAGGTAGGCTGCAAATGGTCTCTGTGGGGGCAGCCGCTGAAGAGGCAGAGAGCAAACCCGCCTTCTCTCGAGGCCGTCCTTATGGGAAGGGGGGGGGGGCACACCTGATTTCAACCAAGTGTCAAGACGCCAAAGGACTTCTTTAAAATACCAGAGTACTAAAAATACGTTTTCAAAAACTCCGATCCCCATTTCAGTTGTCATACCTACTTCATTAAGAGACGGTGAGGGATATGTTTTTAGCTTAGAAACTAAGTACAACCTACCAGTTTCTATCCTAAAGAACCCAGCCTTCAAAATTAGCAAGTCTCTCACTGCTAACACCAGGGTGCCATGAAGGGAGATTAGAGAAGCCTTTCACAGGGGTGCCTAGAATTCTACCCAGTAGTTCCTGGGCCTCCCCGTCCTGAACCTAACAGCTCCCCAATGAGTCAGGAACAGGACAAAAACCATAGCGGTTAGATTACGAAGTAGAAAACATGACCAGATTCTAGCTGCCTTTATCACAAGAATCAGGAGCCTGGGGTCTCTGGGCAGCCTCAACCCCACCAAGCATGGCTTCCTTCTGAACTGTGACTAATTACAATCCAGCGTAGACACTGGAATGAGGAAGGGTTATTTAAAGGACAGGGGCTGAGCAGAAAGCTGGGCTAAGGAAGGAGAAAGGCAGGCCCCCTTAGCAAGGAAGGTCTGTCATCCAGAACCTTCTCTGCCTCCCTGCTGGAACACAGGTTCAACCGAGGGCCCTGTCAACCCAACACTTCACAAGTCAAGCAGAGGAAACGCAGATCTGCTGTTACAGGCAGGGACTAGAATGTTCCAGGATACCGCTTTGCTGAGAAGCTAAGCAATCGCTCTAGGTACCATCCCAGCACCTAGAAGCAAGAAGAAAATGGATGTGTCACCAAGTGATGTGGCTGGAATTTTCCATTAGGAAGGCTGGAAGGCAAGACAGGCAAACAGCTGAGAACACTGTGCTGTGTGCATCCCATGCTCTGTGTGAAAAAGGCAGCCTCAAGCCTGAAAGATCAGGGGAAGATGGGAGTCCTGTCAGGGAGAGCTCCAGGTGGTAGGGGAGGACAAAATTCAAGCCAGGAACGAGGCAGAAGGAGAAAAGGTTATTGCACACGACAGGAGCCAGAGAGTCCTCTGACTTTAACTAGTCCCAAGAGAGAAGGGGGGGGTGGTTTGGGTTCGAATTTGAATATTAACACACTTAGCATTCTGATGCGGGGCCTGGGTAACAATTTCATTTAGTCTGCATCTGTGGACGGAGCAATGTCACAAATCACCAAAGAAATACTGACACCCTGTCACAGGTGATCCTTCTCAAAAGCCCGCCTGCCAGACCCAAGCGCCAGGTACATGGCACCGTCATGGAACAATCCAGAGGACAGGGAAGATGCACTTTCTACTCTGGCTTCAGGAGAAAGCACTTCCAACACAAATACTGCCTGAACCTCGGGCTGGTCGTCTGTCCGAGTGCTGCTGGGGGCTGGGGGCCAGGGATGGTTCTTGTAGCCAGAGAAGGGGTAGATGGTTAACTTCAAAAGCACAGCCCTAGCAACTGGAATTCTGCTCCCCGCTCTAGCATGAGGCCTGAGAAATGTATCCCACCCATATTTTGAATGAGTGATGGGGTGAAACGTTAATCTGTGCTCCAACTGAAAAGGACCAGTGGGGAAAGAAACAATTATGACTCTCAGAGCTCACACACACACACACACACACACACACACACACACACACACACACACGCACGCACGCACGAATCAAGGAGAAGGACCTCGCTGAAGAGAACAATTCCGTGGCTCAGAAGAGCCTAGGGGGGCTGAATACTTCAGGCAGGAATGCAGCGGAGTAGCTAGGAAAATGCAAAGTAGTTTCGGGGTGGCTGCTGAGTTTAAGATAATCAATTCTGAAACAGAAGGGAGGGGGGTTCGAGCTGTTTCATCTTCCCAAGCACCACAAGTGATAACCACAGTCACCTGACTTTAGCGATGGCACCACCAATTTTGAGCCTAGAATCTTCCAGCACCACCGAGGAAAACCATCTTTTGCTCACACCAGCGAGCCACCCCTTCAAAGGCAACCCCCATCTGTGCAAGTACATGCACACACACACACACACACACACACACACACACACAACACATAGGCACGCACGCACAAGTGCACAACCTGTATTTGACTGAACTGACGATTGCAGCATCTGAATTTAAGAGAGAAGGGGGGAAAAAAAGAGAGAGAGAAATACTTCGTTTACAAAGAGCAAAGACCAAAATCCAAAACTAGTCATTTTCGAATAGCCACATCTGAGGGACTTCCTCTTACCCACACACCCATCTCGGCTTTCTTTTTCTTTTATTTTTGTTTTTGTTGTTGTTGTTCAGGGTTAAAGCCAGGGTATGCTACTGGAAAGGAAGAACTATAAATAATCTTATCAAAGGTGCTGATGAGAGAGTTGTATCTTCCTAAATGCCTCCCCCACCCCAACCCCCCCCCCCGTCCCTCCCCCAGATCTTGGGCAATTTAGTTTTAGAGCTGTTTGGAGATTGTGGGGTGGAAGTAGGGGGCAGGCAGCCTAATGACAATCTTTAGAAAGAAAACTGCAGCTGGGGAAAGAAAATACTTTGAACTTTTGCCATTAACACATTAAAAGTCTTAGCATATGCAAACTCCCCCCTCCCCCGTTTGCCACACAGCCCTCCCTCTGCACCCCCCTCGCTACCAGAATCCAACAAACCTGATCATTCCCACCCATAACGGAACAAGTCCTATTTCCAAGCTGACATTTCTATTTTGTAAAGGTCTGCTAGGGTGAGTGAACACATGAAGGACACAGTGAAATAAGCCAAGAGTTAAAATATATATATATATATATATATATATATATATATATATATATATATATATATATATATATATATCAACTAGTTGCATACATTGTACACGCACGACCATCAGGACTTAGGCTCATATTTACCCAAGGCACTTGCTGGGGGATCCACAGACTGCTACATTTCAGGCACCAGAAAGAAGAACCAGCACCTGCAAACGCAATCAAGTCCATCTCGTCCCCTTGCCCAAAAAGAAGACTCCCACATAACTCATTCCCTGAGCAAGAAAATCTGGGCTTCTAAACCGACACGCACTGGGGAGAGAAAAAAGCAAGCAATTAAAAGTTGCATATGCACTTCTGCCCTTCCAGGAAACCTCAACCCTTCTGACTATCAAAGCTGAGGACTCAGGGAGGGTCCGTGTCTCACCCCCTTCAACACTTCCAAAGGACAGAGAGAAAAGAAAAGCCTAAGCATTTGACGGGGTGTCAGGGGAGAGCGTGGATGGATATACAATAGGCAGATCTTTCTTTTCCCAAGTGCCCTTCCTGCTTGACTTTTACAACAATCTGTAAGCCAGCTAGAACACAGAACCAGCATGCAGAAGACCTTGCTGCCCTGGTCGGAAGAACATCACACAGCAAATTCAGGAAACCATGCACCAAGTCCCAAGTCTCCTAGGTTTTACGTTCATTCAAAAGACCAAAAGGGTGCAGGCTGTAAGAAATACTTTATACCCAAGGCATAGAGAGCATCCTTTCCCCCATGTCACAACCGTCAGCATCAAGATGTAAAGGGGGAGTGGGGTGGGGGAAGAGAACAAAAACAAAACCAAACCAAGCATGCTCCTCTAAATCTGCAAATAAATTCCTTTAATTGGGGGAGGGGGGACGGTTAGCAAAGCGCCTTCTGCAATCACTCACCTAAAACGGGCAGTCATCGGAGCTAAGCTATTTATGCAGGATTCTTAAAATGGCGGCTGGCAACCGTGCCTCATTCCTCTATTGAAGCTAAAATGGTAGCAGTTTGTTCAATAGCCGAGGCTCATGTTTTAAGGAGCCCTGCTAGTTCCAAAGCCGCCTTCATAAACATCAGAACTAGGAAACGCTCCACCAAAGGACACCAACAATCCAAACGTTTGAAGAATAAAAAAAAAAAAAAAAAGGGGAAAAAAAAAAAACACAAACTGCAGTCAGTGGCAGGGAGACTTAGTGAAGTCACAGGTTCCTAAGGAAAGCCATTTCTCTCAGGCGTCCAGCCTTCCTCAGGAGACTGTGCTGGGCCCCTTACCCTGCACTGAGGTGGGTGGACGGTTAGGAATTACGCGGCCCCCTGGCATAATGTGAAGACAGACAGGTGTCTCTGCAGCGCAGAGAGCTGTCCTAGAGAGCAGGCTGCGGAGGGAGGAAGCTCGTGTGCCCTTCTGAGTCCAGAGCAGCACTGCTCGACATCACTTCTCCAGGTAAAAAAGAAATCTCCCAGAACGGCAGGCATCTAAGACGCAAAGCTACAGGGCTGCACCTCTGTCTGAGGCCAGGGTGAAAACGTAGACAGACTGTGAGCCTAGAAACCTGCCACCACCAATGCAGCAGCCACTCCTGAGGCCGGGGAATCATAGCAAGGACAGATCCTCAGCCTACAGAGGACTAACCCAAGTCCACGGAAGACTCTCACAAATGAGGTTTCCGTCCACCTCCCCCCAAAGAGCCCGGGAGGTGACAATGCACTTTGTAAAGCCCCTTCACAGGCCAAACTATTAATACCCTCATGGTGGCCAACGTCACTGACTGCTAAGGTCTGAGAGCTAAGGTTCCTCTAGCACTGGGCTCAGGGAGTTTCAAGGTGACAGCTTTTCAGCTCCTAGGGAGAAAGAAGGGCACCATGCCCAAGGCTGAGCCGGGCAAGGCCGGGCCACTGGCTGGGAGCCGGCCTGCAGGTAGGTGATCCGGGTAGGAAGGGCCTGGCTGGCAGCATGCTGGCTGCAGAGCTGGCAGGGCCTCCCTGTTTGTCTGGAAGGAAAACAGAACCCAAGGGGGGGGAAGGGCAGCCAGAGCCCAGCAACCTGAGGCCAAGGGTAAGTCCAGAGTTGCTTTTGCATTTGAAGAACATCCTTGAAGACTTCTAAACCCACCACTGCCTTCTACATCTGAGCCATGGAGAGGGGCCCCTTGAATGTGTCTTTCTTCTCAGGGTCAACCAGAGGCAAAGAGATCCACGGGCTGGCAAACGGGTGCCTCGGTCAGAGGAGCCACAAGGGGAAAGAAAGCAAACAGAAACAAAAGAGATCACACATTTGACTAGGTTGGACTTCCCAAACATAGCCTGCCTCCAGGGTTACCAGCCTTCTAAAATGACACCAACACACACACACACACACACACACACACACACACACACACACACCCCTTTTCCTTAAGACCTGCACTGCCTCTCTGGAAGAAAGAGGGAAGGCTATTGTTTTATCCCTAATTTATAATCCAAGGGACCTCGTGCTTTCTGACTCAAATCTTTGAGCGTCGTTGATTATAAAAGTAACTAGACTTGGCTGTAACATTTCTGCAACGTTCTCCCTCTACAATTAGAAGAAGAAAAAAAAAAGAACCCTGAAGAAAGTTTACTGAGTGATTATATGTAATTAATTCCTAGTTAAGACTGAGCACTGGCCATTTTCTGTAGCTAATAAAAGCAGATGCTCCCCTCCCCCACATGAAAGCCACTTCATCTCCCGAAGGAGAATGGTGTACCCATCTTGGAAGGTCTTAAACGGGAGAGAGGGTGGGGAGAAGGCTGGGAGATGAGAGGGAGGGAGTCACTGGAGAGAGAGAGAGAGAGAGAGAGAGAGAGAGAGAGAGAAGAGGAGGAAGAGGAGAGAGGGAGAAAGGATGGAAGAAAAGGCGGAGGGAGGGAGAATGGGATGGAGGGAAAGAGGGAGGGGAGAGAGAAAGAGAGGAAGGAGAGGGGGAGGGGAGAGAGAGGGAGAGGAGGAGCAGGGAGAGAGAGAGAGGTGGAGAGAGAGAGATCAAAAGCACCAGTGTCTGTATCTGTTCCTTTGCAGCTGTGAATCCTCTTTGGGGACCAAGGAAGCAGGAGGAAAAAGGAAAACAGCCCATCAGTTTGTTTTCGCCTCTGCAATTTGCACAAAGTGTTGAACCTTCCACCTAGATGAGGGAAAGCAAGGTGGGGGATGGGAGAGTCCTAGGGGTGGAATGCAGGCGACTCCTCAGCTTGGCCACCTGCTTTTCCTAAAAGGAACAACAACAACAACAACAAATGGTAGAAATTTCCAGAAGTCCTACACTCAGGCCACTGCAAATGCCAATCTTTAACCTTTCCCCTAAATCTACTGGTTTAAGAGTACAGGAAGAAGAGGGAACCCCGTTGGGCTAGTCTGTGGGCCAGCACCGAGATCCCACCGGGTCCAACTGCAATGCAGACTTTTTTTTTTTTTTTTAAATTCTCCCTTTAGTAACTGGGAAAGTATGCTACTTCAAAAGCAATTAACTTTTTACCAACCCCAGGCCTGGTGGTAGCCACGAAGAGAAGCAGCCAGCTTGAGCCAGGGCTGGGAAATTGGCTGGGGTTCGCATTCACAAACAGATCCTGCCTTCCCAAACCTGTAGGAGCCATTTTAATTTGAGCTTCTAAAGGACAAACACTTTGCCCTCAAGTCTCCTTTCAGCCCAAGAAGTTACGCAAAGGCAGAGAGAGGCAAACCAGGAGGCTGGTGATTAGCCACTGGGTCTGCAGAGGGCCTCAAGAAACTGAGTTCGTAACTTCCATTTACAGCCGGGAGATAAGTTAAGAAGAAAAGAGTACCAGAACTTGTGTGAGGCTGAGGCACTGTTTCAAGAACACCATACCCCATCTGCGTCTGACTGGGAGACGCCAGCCCCCCTCACAGACTGCCCAGTTGATAATCTAGTCCGTCTCTCTTTACTAAGTGAAGCTTTTTCAACTGGTGTCAAAGGTTCAGTAGCTTGAACACTAAAAGAAAAGTCTGTGAGAGTCTGTGAAGCTTGGCCTAGGATGGTCACTGCGTACAGAGGCAGCACCTCCATGCTGCCTGGCTGGGTCTCAAAGCAGGAAATACATGTGGTGAGCTTCCAGGTGGGCCCTGAAGGTTAGGGTTTTAAAATTCTAGCTACAGCCTCAAAAGTGGAGCTAACGCAAAGCCAGCATGCACAGAGAGGTGTGGACCAGACTTTGGGAGGGGGGGAGGCTGTATCTGGCAGCCAGTGAGTCCTAAACCAAGCCTCGTTTGGAAGTGAATAGGCCTCTGTACTAGATGCAAACACCCGTAAAACTTACACACATGAAAACACAAGTCGCACAAGCAGGCCCAGGCCCCATGTGTAGGGCTCTGGAACCCTTAAGAACAAACAGCTTTTGCTCACAGTTCACAAACAGATCACCTACCCAAGAGTTCAGGAGAGCCAAACACAATTCAAGGTCTAGCTGCAAGTCACAACGAACCCAGTAATTCCCCACCCACCCCCCCCAGCTGAGGGTAAACAGGAAGTGAGGTCTTTAATCCTAACTGCAGATCAGAAGGAACAACAGTGGATTCAAGCCATCACCTCAACTCAGGACACTCTCTAGAAACCACCACTCCCCTCCCACCTTACCACAGACCCCAGAGGTTCACCAAACTCTTGGTACACGCTCGCAGAGGAGGTGGACTGCTTTACTTACCCAACACACGTTCAAGCAACCGTCTCACTTTTCCCCAGTTAGGAGGAGAGGGCAGGCTGGCAGATTTGGGACTTGATCAAAAAGGAAATTTTTCTTTTTTTTTTTTTTTTGTAAAACAGTTACATGGTATTATTAAAAACACGCACCACCACCACCACCACCACCACCACAACACAACCCAGCAACTAGATATGGGATGTTGTCATGGGCCTCAGGTATGATCCACATCCTCTATACTGGATCAGAGGACAGAAGATGATATAATGTTTTAAAAGGGAGGGGGGACAGGGGGACAAGGATAAAAGAAACATTAGCCCATGGAAAATCATGCAAGAGTACAAAACTAAAGGAGTCAGAGTCCTCACAGATCTTCCCCCCCCCCCCTTGCAGGATGTTATTCAAAATCTCTCCCCATCCCCACTCCCACCCCACCCCACCTCCCCAGGCACCATGCCTACTCTAAAAACTCCCTCAGAGGTTAGGAAACACTTTCAGAACCATTTGCTGGCTGTAGGCTGACTTGAAGAACACTCTGTACCAAGCTAAGTCAGGGGGGAGAGAGAAAGGCTGAACAATGTTGTTGCAAGTGCAAAGCTCTGGAGAGGAAGAGAACAGTCCACACAACACCACCCACCTAGGCCCAGGAGCCAGCTTGGCTCCCTGGGTTTTTGCTCAGGCCTGGGTTCTGTTGCAAACACGCATCCTCTCTTGTCAGAACTTAGCCCAGCCTTTCCCAGAACCTCTCTGGAGATGCAGGCTTGCTTGCCCTGATTATCTGCCACAGGCAGTCCTGAACTGTGCTGGGGAGAAGACCTTCTGGCTTACCTTCCATTTTCTTCCCCCAGCAGGCATGTGACATACAACAGACAACAGTGCAGGGGAGAGGACTGCTCAGAGAGAGAGGGAGAGAGGGGTAGAGGAAGGAAGGGAAAATAAAATAAAAGAAAAGAAGGGGGAATGATAGCTTCTCTTGGCATACCAGGATCTAGCTTCAAACTATTCCAGAAATTCTTTGTCCTGGTCAGAATAAAGGTGTTCCAGGCCCTCACCAGTCTGTAAAATCAAGCTATGGCTAATGGCTACTTAGCCATGTGACCCAAAAAGGAAAAAAAAAAATCTCTCTAAACAGTCCCAAGTTAACCTAAGTGCTCTGGGGGGGTGAGTGTGGCAGAGCCAGGCTACAGAGAAATCACACTGCTACTCCACGACTCGGATGACTCAGAGGGAGGGGTAAAAGATGGTTAAAAAGCCGAGCTTACCTCTGTGGATGCATTGTTAACTGTGTAATGTCAATACTTATAAAACATGGAGGACAGGCTCCTAGTTCTCACAGAAAAAGGGTTTGGCACTTCGGCTGATGATCTGGCCGCCTAATAAAAGCTCATCCCCGATTGGCTGGCCCGGCAAATCGGAGTGTAAAGCCGCCGCCGATTGGCTGAAACACTTCCTGAGCGATTATCTTTGTGAGGCTCGGGTGAGCAAGAGCCATCCTGTGCATAGAAAAAGACAGGCTAAGCTAGGCCTTTTGCAGGAAGAAAAACTTGGGAAAGGGGCCTCCACAAGCACTTCTCCCACCCCCTGGCTAGATTCCCCAGTCCAGGCAAACCCGTGCAGCCAGCCTGACCTGCTCCAGCCAAGCCTGAGGCCAGCATGCCACTGGAAAGAGCCCTTTTGGGGTGGGCTGGACGACTCATCCACACCTGCCCCCACACAGAAGTCCTTTTCTAAGGAGGCAAGCAGGCCGTTTTATAGAACAAGCCAGCTTGAGTGGGTCTCAAAGGAGAAAGTCGAGCTAAGGGGTGGAGAGCCCCAGGGAGACAGGAGCAATAGGGACAAGGCCAGACGCAGGCCTCTGAGGGGGTGAGGGGGGGAACAGGCAGCCCAAGGGAGGCCCCCAACAAATCATCAAGGGGTGCCCAGGTTCCTGAGAGCTGAGAGGCGCCGCTGCTGTGGGGAGGAGTGGTCAAGTTTGCCTAGTCATGGTCAAAGTGCCTGTTGGAAAGGGCAGGCCCACAGAGCCATTTGCAAAGCTGGGAGACCTATAACCTCACACCACCCCCCTCAGCCAGTCCTCAAAGAAAAAACCAAAAAGCTCTCTGTCAAGATGACAAGGGGGGGGGGACCCTCTCCAGGCTTACCCTAAGAAAAGCCAAATGCGTTGCTAGCAGGCCACATGCCTCCATCTAAGACTTCCCTTCCCAGCTCCCTCCCCCACCGATGAGGCCTGCTAAACCTGTCAGTTAAACAAAAATCTGACTTCCGTATTAGTCTGTGATGCCTTCAGCTTCCTGCCTGTTAACCCTCTCTCGGACTCTGGGCCTTGCTGGGAAAAACTAGGCCCTGAGATTGCAGAAAAGGCCTGTGGAAAAATACCAGCTGCAGCTCTCTCCGGGCAGATGCAGAAAGAGAGAGGGAGCTAGCTAACTGCTGTCTCGCCTCTGCTTCCCGAGGAGGCGTGGACCTTCTGAATCCAGGGCATACAAGCAGTGCCTCTCAGTCTGTGAAGCCATTTAAATCCAGAGGGACAGAGAAAGATGTCAAACCGGGCCAGGAAACAAGAAGCTCCATTATAGTCAGGCCTACACACCCACAGGTTGGCACTTTCTGCCACAATCGCCCCTGTATGTGTGTTCTGGGGGGAAGCTGGGCCCTGTTTGGTGGGCAGACAAATCCCCTGGGCTTCGTAAGGGTTCCTGCTTCAATTTATTTCCACAGAGAGCGACTTCTTTGCGTCCCCTAGGGCAGATGGAACGGCGATTTCACACACGCAGCCTCACACTGGCAATCCCCCTTACTCCCTCCATCTCTGGCTCTGCTCCCCAGTAAAATATTAACTAGTTTCTCAGACCTGCTTAGAATTCTACCTGGTGGTGGTGCTGGGTGGGAGATCAGAGATCAGTGCCTTGTTTCTTTCCTAAAAGCTACCATTTCTAGAAAAGGCACGGAGAAGAATTAAAGACTGTCCAAGACTCTCTCCTATTCTTTAGTTGTTTTTTTTTAAACAACATCCTTAATGAACAAGTTTTTTTTTAAAAACCTGACACTAAATAAACACCTTTCTTCAGGGGCCAGGAGTTGATGCAGCCAGATACCAGGAGGTGGACCCAGAAGCAATAAAGTCCCCCTCAGCTACTGAAATTAGGACTCATTCCTGCCTCCCCCTGCGTTTCCTCAAAGGAACTGAGGAGCTGAGCTGAGCTGATCGCTTGCTCTCCCTGCCCCCCAAGGACAACAGATGCCCAGCAGGCCAGCAACCACTCTCTCACCCTGGCTGGGGGAGACCTGCTCTCAGGCTCTAGGCCCGCCAAGAATCTTAGCACACACTACTGCAGGGCAAACCCAGCCTCTGGAAAGGATTTTATTGTTTTAACCAGCAGAGAGGCGAAGCAGCGAAGACATCTCCAGAGCCACTAGGCCTGACAAAGGCACTCAGGACAGCAGGCCTGGCTTTACCTTTTACTGGGGAGGGAAACCTTCCTGGGACAAAATGGGGGAACCAGAGGCCTGATCCTGGCACCCTCTCCTCTCCCTCCCATTCATGTGGCTTTGGACTCTGCCATCTGAAATACCGCTTTCGGTGTGGGGGGATGGGGAGGGCAACAACACAGGGAGTTGCTGGTGGGTCTCAAGGACACCTAACTTCACAACTGGACGAGAGAACACATACACAGCAGGGGAGTGCATGGATACTCCCAGAAGACACAGCCTGTTGTGTAAGCACACACACACTCGCTCACGCACCCCCTCCCTTCTCCCTCCCTCCCTCCCTCTCTCTCTCCTCTGATCACTTGAACTGTTTTCTAGGGCAAAGAGCAGGAAGCTGCCGGCATGTGCTGGTGACCTATTGGGGCAGCTTTGTTTGAGGAATGCTGCTGTCACTCAGGCTCGTCTGAGGTTATCTGGGAAATGTAACTGGGCTAGAGACAGAGACAAAGGTAGGCTGCAGGCCGGGATTCTGGGAAGAACGCAGATTGAGAAGGAAGGCGGAGGTCCGCCTACCAACCAAGGCTGATCTGGTGCTTAATGGAATGTGGCCGACTGGTGAGAAACAAGGCTGCTTCTCAAAGACCGTGTGTGCTCAGGGGCCGCGTCTGTGCTGCTCAGAGACTAAGTTCGTCAGGGCAGGGATTGGTTACACCTTGAACTGGGCCCAGAAAAGCGATGGGCACTGCTCAAGGTCACACAGCTAGCCTTGGGATCTGACTTCCACCCACCCCCCCCCCCCCCCCCGGCAGTAACCCTGAATTGCTCTGGCCTCTGGAGAAAGCCACCCGAGAGAGGCCAGATTGAGGCCGATTCCTCCCAGCAGCAATGTAGAGCCCTTTATCATTCTCCTAAGCAATCCACCCTTAGGTGGGCTTTGCAGTGAGGCAGAGCTGGGAGACATAGCATCTCCCCCACCAATGCAGCCTTCCATTACAGATGAGGCCGGAGAAGCCCCCTTTCCTGTCCAAACCCCCTGCTAGATTGCCACCTCAAACGTTGCTTTTTATAATTCTTAAAATCTGTGCACCCCGACAGATGCAATTTTTGCCCCCCCCCCCCGCAATGGAAATGACAAATGGAGACTTCTGGGCTGTCACAAACAGAGAGGAGCTGGGTGCTGACATCCAGAAAATAGAAACCAAAAGATACAGTAAAAACACGACAGGATGCGCCCCCCCCCCCCCTCACTGCCCGGAATTTTGAGACCCAGAATGAACACTGTACTGAGGTTGGGAGTCCGAGGCAACTGGATCGAAGGAAGGGGGGAAAAAAACCTACCCATGATGCTTTGCACAGAAAAGCAGACACAGGCCTAAACAAGTAGGCTCCTCAATGACATTAATAAGTAATGAGCTAATAAAATTACATTAAAACATGTCTCTTTTGCTAGGCCTGGTGGTACAGGCCTGTAATCCCTGCTACTGTGCATTGGAGTAAGGGGTTGTGTTAGGAGGAGGGAAGGTCCAAGGCTAGCCTTGAGCTTCTTGCAGGGTGAGATCAAGGCCAGCCTGGACAACCTAGTGAGACCTTGTCTCAGAATAAAACATAAGAAGCTTAGTATGCATGTAGCTCGGTTCTGTGGCTCTCACAAGGTCAGAATCTGGCTCTCCCGGAAGCCATGCAGGGTCAAGACGCCTAGCCTAGGAGGAAGGGCTGGTCCAGCTTCCCTCCCGCTGCTCCTCAGCTTAGCAGAAGCCAGGCCTCCCTGAGATGGTTCTCAAAGCCTTTGGCCAGCAGCCAGGTGGCAGCAGGAGAGGCCTCTGCAAGCTGCATCCCAAGATAGCTTAGGCAGCGACTGGGAAACAGGCGCCCTGGACTTATCTGCCTCAGGCAAGTGAGCCGGCAGCAGGCTTCTGGTCTGACTTGAAATGAGGAGGATGGAGGCAGGGACGGGGGTTTCTACTTGGCTAATTAGACCCAGAGCCAACCTGGGGGACAGTGACAGCAGGGCCCACCTTTAAGGACAGAACTGACAGCATCCTGTTACAGCCACAAAGAGGCAGACAAAACTTGTGCCTCCTTAGGACAAGATGTCTGCCCTGGGAGAGGAGTGTGTACATGCGCATGTGTATGTACACGAGAGACAGACAGACAGACAGACAGAGACAGAGACAGAGCAAGCGCATGATTTTACTTCTTTCTAGAAAGGCTGGCAGAATTAGATCTGTGGCAAGAGGGAAAACAGGAAGGGTTGGGGCAAAGGGCAGGTGGTAAGATGAACAGCCTGTGCCTCATCAGACAGATGGCCTACAGCACAGGGCGTGTGTGTGTGTGTGTGTGTGTGTGTGTGTGTGTGTGTGTGAGACACAGGGTCAAAGCAAAGTCAGAAGGAAGGCGATTCAGTGTTACCCAAACCTGCTTTTCTGAAGTCCCTGTTGCTTTATTGTTTGCCTCTCCCTCCCACTAGACCACGGAGGAAAGTGTTTGCCTCCCAAAAGACATGTGGTAATCTCTGAAAAGGTTCTGGATTGCCACGGCTAGGAGCTGGATGTTCCAGGAATCTAATAAAGAGTCTAGGGATAGATACTGTGTCACAGCCTGTACTGCATAGGACAGCGCAGCAGCCAGCGTCGGTGTCAGCAGGACAAAAGCTGGGAGTCCAGTGCTTATCTCGATGCTTCTCTCCGAGTCCTTCACCCAGTGCTGGGCCTGGATTATTAAAGCTCAATAAGCCATCATCTAACTACAAAGTTACAACTAAACAGGACCAGGAATGGTAAACACATACCTCTAACCCGGAAATTAGAAGAGGCATACTTTTGTGAGTTCTAGGCTACACTGGTCTATATAGCAAGTTCCAGGACAGCTAGGACTACATAGAGAGACCCTGTCCCTTAGATAGATAGATAGATAGATAGATAGATAGATAGATAGATAGATAGATAGATAGATAGATAGATAGACAGACTGACTGATAACCACGATCTCCTACCAAAACCTTTGCCCCTGTCCTTGCAGATGCTGAGAACACACCACACTCAACCCAGAATATCAACAATCCTCGCCCACTCTGTCCCTCCTCAAAATTCAACCAGGATTGCCACCAAAGAGCAAAAGCTCAAGTCTTAGAGCTGACTGCCCATCCCCACCAGCTCTGTTCCGGCCCCGGTGCCCACCCTCAGCTCCTTCGGTGCCTCACTCAGCTCTGCACACCCATCTGTCCGGTCCACCTGCTAGCACATCCGGCCCCTCCTCTGGCCCTTGCACTTGGTCTCCAGCTCTGCTCTGTAAACCCCGCCCCCAAGTCCATCTCTCTGCTTCCGCGACCCGACCTGACCCGACCCGCTGAACGCTAAGCCTCCTCTGCTCCTCAACATGTCTGGCTGCTCCTTCTGGCTTCAGAAAGGACTCCTCTCAAATCCTGGTGTGCATGGCTGTAATTCCTTCATTCAAGGAGGCTGAATCCAAGGCCAGCCTGGGCTACATAGCAAGCCCTCAGTGGTTGGTACAGCCCGCGGGCTCCACCATCAGTCAGCAAAAATAAAAAGGACGGATTCCCCGCAGACAGATCAAGGTCTGCCTCTCCCCCCCCCCCAGCTCAGCCAGGGCCCCATTTCTCCTGCGTGGTTCATCTTTTCCTTTCTTCCCCACATCAAGAGGCAGAACGGCGCAGTGGTTGAACGTGCGGCTGACTGACGAGTGTGAATCCCGGCCGCTCCACTCCCCAGCTGCAAGGCCTTGCTGGAGGTCCACAATCCTCCGGGCCTAGACTTTCTCGTCTACACAAGGGAGCAGCCATAACCCCCACCCAAACTCACTGTAGACACCATGCCAGCCCACGTCCAGTTTCCGAGCCTGTTTGGCTCAACCTCTTTTTTCTTTTCTTTCTTTTGTGATAGGGTTTCTCTCTCTGTAGCCTTAGTTATCCTGGAACTCACAGTGTAGACCAGGCTGGCCTTGAACTCAGAGGTCTACTTGCTGAAATGAAAGTGTGCCCCGCCCCCACTCAATCTCAAAGCTTCTATCCCCACCAGCAAGGGGGCTCAGCAGGTAAAGGTCTTTGCAGGAAACCTGACAACCTTCTTTCTGTTCCCAGGATCACATGATGGAAAGGGAAAACAGATTCATAAAAGCTGACCTACAGCTGGAGAGATGGCTCCGCAGTTAAGAGCGCTGACTGCTCTTCCAGAGGTCCTGAGTTCAAATCCCAGCAACCATATGGTGGCTCACAGTAATCCATGATGGGACCCGATGCCCTCTCCTGGTGTGTCTGAAAACAGTGTACTCATATACATAAAATAAATAATTCTCTTTAAAAAAAGCTGTCCGGGGGTTGGGGATTTAGCTCAGTGGTAGAGCGCTTGCCTAGAAAGCTCAAGGCCGGGGTTGGGGATTTAGCTCAGCGGTAGAGCGCTTGCCTAGCGCAAGGCCCTGGGTTCGGTCCCCAGCTCCAGAAAAAAAAAAAAAAAAAGAAAGAAAGCACAAAAAAAAAAAAAAGCTGTCCTCTGCACACATGTGCACACATGCATAAACGTAAACACACGCACTTAAAAAATATTAAAATCGGGGCTAAAGAGAAGACTCAGCAGTTAAGAGCACTGGTTGTTCTTCTAGAGGACCCAGGTTCAATTCCCAGCACCCACATGGCAGCTCAAAACCTCTGTAACTCCAATACCACGGTATCCAACACCTTCACATGAGAAAAGACATTCAGACAAAACACCAATGCACATAAAATAAAAATAAAAATTTTTTAAAATAATAAAATAAAAAAAATAATAAAATCATACCAAAAAAATTCACTTTTATTATATGAATGTCTCAAGAGACACTAGCACCTAAGGATGATCAGCTACCAAGGCTGGTGGCCTGAATGTGAACTCCCAGGACCCGAGTGGTGTATGGAGAGAAGCACACCGGCTCCTTTAGGCCGTCCTCTGACCTCTAGGTGTAAGCATTGGCATATATGGCCCCACACACATTTACACAAAAATAAGTGATAAAATATAGTTTTTTAAACGTTTTAATTTACTGGAAGCTGATGAGGCGGGTCAGTGGGTCACTTGCTGCAGAGATGCGGGTCAGTGGGTCACCTGCCATCAAGCCTGCCGAGCTAAGTTCAATCCTCAGGACCTACATGGTGGAAAGCAAGAGTGGACTCCTGTAAGCTATCCAGTTCTCTACGATGCACACATAAAGGCTCTCACGCTCACCATGTAAAGAAAGATGCAGTTTGAAATCTGCTGTGGGAGGAGAGAAAGGGAAAGAACTGAAATAGCCAGTTTTGGAGGCTGAGACAGTAGGATCACAAGTTCAAGGCCAGCCAGAACTTAATGAATAAATGATTTAATTTATGCAACATTGGGGCAGTTTATGACATTGGCAAAAGGATGGACAACTGTTCGATGTGTGTCCTGTCTAGTTTACACCCACCAGATTACTTGTGCCCAGTCTCCCAATCCCTTGTGCTAGGGATAAACCTTGCACTTGCTGGGCCAGAACTCTAACATTGAGAGAGAGAGACAGAGACACAGAGAGAGAGAGAGAGACAGAGAGAGACTCTGACGGTGTCTGCCCAGTGTGTGTGAGATATAACCCAGTGTATGTATGATGTAGTCCAGTGTGTGTGTGTCTGTGTGATATAGCCGTGTGTGTGTGTGTGTGTGTGTGTGTGTGTGTGAAAGAGAGAGAGAGAGAGAGAGAGAGAGAGAGACAGAGAGAGACTCTGACGGTGTCTGCCCAGTGTGTGTGAGATATAACCCAGTGTATGTATGATGTAGTCCAGTGTGTGTGTGTCTGTGTGATATAGCCGTGTGTGTGTGTGTGTGTGTGTGTGTGTGTGTGAGAGAGAGAGAGAGAGAGAGAGAGAGAGAGAGAGAGCCCAGTGTAGCTCTACATGCCCAACTTTTTTGCTTCCTGAGAGGCTGCTTACTTTGTAACCCAAGATGGTTCCGAATTCTCCACACTCTTGCTTCCGCCTCACAATTCCAGGCTGCATCAGCCACTGGGGCGTCGGCGGTCCTCAGCTCAGTTTTTGAGTAAGTTGTAGGAAACAGGATAATGGGAATGAACCTTGTCCTCGGAGACACAAACTCGGCCCCACAGGATGGAGAAGATGAGAGAGTTCTGCGTCTACTATCACCCCATTTCAGCGTCCCATGTGAGCCAAGCTTATCACCCCATTTCAGCGTCCCAAGCTTTGGACCAGAAGCAGAACCTCCCAAACTTCCCCACTGTTATCCTTAGATTTGAGACCCTGTCTCTCTACAAGGCCCTGGTCGTCCTGGAACTTACTATGCAAACCAAGCTGGCCTCCAACTTCACAGAGCTCTATCTCTGCCTGCCTCTGCCTCCTGAGTGCTGGGATTAAGAGGGAGATGCCTATCTCTCATTCGCATTCAACTTCAACATCCAAATGACTGAGCCCAGGAATCAACCTAACCAGATCCAACCTCCCTCTGCAGGTCTCAGACATTGGACACTGGCGACTTTCCCTCCAGAAGGGCAGCCCTGAAGCTCTACAACCTCACTGTTCTCACCACCCCAGCCTCTCTCTACCCATGTGCTTGTGGCCCTTCCTTCCTGCTATCTCTCTGCACTCATGTAAGCAGGCTATGGAGTCGGCCTGCTTGGAAGGAGTAGGCCCAGTTCCCCTCTTTACTGCCAGGGGGGAGGCCAGCCTGGGCTCCACAGTGAGGTAGAGATTGTAGACCCTGCCCACAGTTACTGGCAGGTGAGTAGGTGCTCATTAGATGTGAGGCTTGTTTTCCTCTCTCCTTAAAACCTCGCTGTGTAGCCTGGCAGGTGGTGGTACATTCCTTTAATCCCAGCACTTGGGAGGCAGAAGCAGATGGGTGAGTTTGAGGCCAACCTGGTCTATAGAGAGAGTTCCAGGACAGCCCCAGGGCTACACAGAGAAACTCGGTCTCAATAACAAAACAAAACAAAAACAGACAAGCAAACCATTTCATGTAACAATTTCACTGGGAGCCAGAGAAGATTCTAACTGCCCACGTCTAGCTGCTCCCCTCCAGTGTATGCACAGCCTCAGATAGGCACAGCAAGCCCCAGCCTGTTTAGCGCCAGGCCTACTGCTCTCTGTCCCTTTCACTTGGAAGTAGAAATCAACGTACAAGCTAAAACATCAAATGGAGGCAGACCAATGTAAGGGACTGGGGCAGAGATATGACATGGGCGCCCGAGTGAGGGTGGGGGGTGGGGAGCGGCGGTGCAGATGGGGGAAGGGAGTGGGGGTGGGTGTCTGCCTCAGAAAGCTAGGACTGTTTCTAAGCTCAGGAGCTGAAAATAGTCATGGAAACACATACAAAAGCCTAAGGCCGCCCTGAGCTTGGCAGCTTCTCTGTCAGTCAGTGAGCGAGGTTCTAAGGGCATCGTGATCACTATGTTGGCCATCCATCCATCCATCCATGACTCAAAGTATCCCAGAACATTCCTTCCTTCCCTTCCCACACTCTCCGGCACATCCAGTCTATAGTCATCCCCCATTCTACTGCCAATGAAAATCCCACGAAGGATAAATAAAAGGCTGGGGGCTGGGGCTCAGAATGGGAGCACTCACCCAGCTCCTGCAGAGGTCCTACCCACAGCACTACATAAGCAGATGCAGTGTTAAGTGCTTGTAATCCCAGCACTTAGGAGATGGATGGGGAGGGAGGGGATCAGGTATTCAAAGTCATCCTGCCAACACTTTTGAGTTCAAGGCTAGCCTGGGCTGCATAAGAGCCTACCAAAGAAGGAAGAAAAAGACAAAGGGGAAAGGAGAGGGAAGAGGAGGGGGAGGGGAAGAGGAAGGGAAAGGAGAGGGAGGGGGGGGGGAGGGAAGGGGAAAGGAGAGGGAGGAGGGGAAAGGAGAGGGAGGAGAGGGGGAAGGGAAAGGAGAGGGAGGGAGGGGAAGGGGAAGGGAAAGGAGAGGGAGGAGAGGGGGAAGGGAAAGGAGAGGGGGGAGGGGGAGGGGAAAGGAAGGGAAGGGAGGGGGAGGAGAGGGGAAAGGAGAGGGAGGAGAGGGGGAGAGGAAAAGAGAGGGAGGGGAGGGGAAGGGGAGGGGAAAGGGGGGAAGGGGAAAAGAGAGGGAGGGGAGGAAAAAGGAGAGGGGAGGGGGAGGGGAGGGAAGGGGGAGGGAGAGAGGGAACCGAACATGAGGTAGACATGGGAACTAAATTTTTCCACAGGCCTGGCCCTGGTTCTTTCTGCCCAGCTGGAGAATTCCAAATAAAGTCCTTGAGTCATATGCACAAGTATCATAGAGTTGTCTGGACCATGAGACAGATACCAGAAAGCAATCATCTCTCTGCTCCAAGCCAAGCATGGAGATGGGATCCAAGATCCAACAGAGTCACTTCCCTACAGTTAGTTCCCTATGCTCCCTTGAACAGATGACACCCTCAGTAAGCCCCACCCCCACCCCACCCTTGCTTCCTCTGATGCCAGCCCCTCTTTCCTGCTTCTCAACTTCCAAGGAGCCAAATGAGACTTCTATGCCCAGAGATGCCACCAGGCTGGGTTCCCCTGTCCTCTCTGGGTTCTTCCGGTGAACAAAAACCCAGAGCTCCAATCCTGGGAGCCTTTCCTACCCGTTTCCCACCTGAAGGACTCCCTGGTTCCAGAAACCTATGGTGTCAAACACATGGCCTTGGCCGGTGCCATTTCTCAAATTGCCTGGTTACTGGGGTCTGGGAATGAGCACATCACACCAGTTCCCTCCTGCCTGCCAAGCAGGAGCTCTGGTCCAATATCCCCACGGACTCACTGCTCCAAACTCTACCCTGCTTCTTTAACCCTCAGCCTCCAAGGCAAGCCTCGGATTCCTGTGTTCCACCCGCTGCATGGCTTCCGTAGGTCCCAGTGCCCTGCTCCCCCAGAGAGCCACCTGTCCCTTCAACCAGCTAATCTGTACCCCCTCAATCTCCTTTAAGGCACCTGGGGCCACAGCAGATCCCAGGAATGAGGCAGGCAAGCGGCCACAGGGATCCTACCCACAAGGTGACAGGTCACCTGCCTGCTCAAAACTCCTAGGCAACCAGGCTAGATGGTACTTCCGGTTCGGTTCCTTGGGAAGTGAAGGCAAAAGGATGATATCTGGAAGGCCTGGCCTTCAGAGTAAGATCCTGTCTCAAAACAGAACCAGGGCTCAGAGCTAGGTGCCGCAGCGCAGCGCGGCGCGGCACGGCGCACACCTGTGATCCCTTCCCTCCCAGACTGGAGGAAGGAGGAGCAGTTCAAGTTGATCCGAGGCTGCAGGAGTTCAAGGACCGTCTGAGCTGCGTGAGACGGTCTCAGGGCTGGAGAAACCCAATCCACTTGTAAGTGGATTTTTTTTGGGCTGCCGTTGTGTGTCCGTGGGAGGCAGAGTCAGATGACCCCATAGCATCTAAGATATTCCCGAGAGAGAGGAGAGACGGCCCGGCAATTGAAAGTACTTGCTGCTCTCAGAGGTTCGCAGCACCCATGTGATGCTCTCCTTTTAGGAGATTTTACGCCGACTCGTCCCCAGCTCTACGTTCAGCTGGCCAGCACCTTCTGCACCTTCCTGTCTCCTTACTAGGCTCTCAGGCCTCCCAGGAGGAACCCCACTTTAGGCCTGAGTATCCTCTGTGCCCTCTCAGGGCCACTCTCACGACTTGGGTTCCAGCTTCCCGAGACAGCTGCAGACATTTACTTCTAGAACCCAGCATTCTCTCCGCACTTATTTTGAATCTGTCCAAAAGCAAGGACTTCATATCTCCTCTGGCCTTGTCCCCAGTGCTGGCACAGGCCTGGGGCATAGTAATCAATCAATAAATACTTGTCTATGAACAAACAGACTCCTTTTTTTTTTTTAAAGATTTATTATAGAGTACACTGTAGCTGTCCTCAGACGCACCAGAAGAGGGAATCAGATCTCATTACAGATGGTTGTGAGCCATCATGTGGTTGCTGGGATTTGAACTCAGGACCTCTGGAAGAGCAGTCAGTGCTCTTAACCGCTGAGCCATCTCTCCAGCCCAAACAGACTCCTTTTGAACAAAGTTTTCATGAGTGATGTCTGTCCAGTAGGTCAAACATGGTACTCTCTGGCTCAGAGGTGGCTGTGAACCATATAATCTCTCTCATACATCGACTACCTCTCCCTGACCTGCTTGTCAATGCAGTCACTCCAGCTACACCGGGCTTTTTTGAGGTCCCCAACACGGACCTACCTACAGTCTAATGCAATTAGTTCCCATCCCATCCAAAGTTTTCATCTGAAGCTTCTGCTTCAGCTCTAGGGCCAAAGGCCACCTCCTCCGGGCAGCCCTCTGGGATCACATCACAGACAGTTTTATTTTTTCCCAGTGCTTAGCAACTTTAAAATTTTTCCTCTGGGTTTGCTCTCTGGGGCAGGAACTTGGTCATTCACAAAAACTACTATATGCCTGGAGTGTCCCACACACCAGGAGTTTCAAAGTCTGTTGATCCAAGTAAATACACAAAAATCTCTTAAGAGTTCTCTTGTCGGCGAATACGGTGACTTACTGTGGTTTGCTCCGTACTGAGGCAACTCTCTGGGCTTTACTTCTTCCCAAGCCAAGTGTGTTGTCATAACAACACTACCATCCTCTTTCCCCTTAAAGTCGCTACTGAAGGCTTACCAAGTACCAATCGTCCTTTTAGTTTGGTTGTTTTTTGTTTTGTTTTGAGACTGGGTTTCTCTGTGTAGCCCTAGTCGTCCTGGAACTCACTCTGTAGATTAAGCTAGCCTAGAATCAGAGATTCACCTGCCTCTGCCTCCTGGGTGCTGGGCTTAATAAAGGTGTGCGTCATCACACCTGAGGTGAGGTATTTCTTTTTTGAACTATGTATTCCAAACTAGTCTAGATCCACAAACCCTTCTCCCTCAACCTCTCAAGGATTGGAATTTCACCACAAATGGTTCTTTATTTATTTATATTTTTTGTTGTGTACATGTTTTGTGTTTGTGAGTGTGTCTCTCTGTGTGTGCACATGTATGTGTGTGTGCACGTGTGCCTGTGCGTGTGTGTTCTCCCTTATGTGGAGACCAAAGGACAATTTGCCATAGTCAGTGCTCTCTACCACGGGTGCCCTGGGATTGAACTCAGGTTATCAGGCTTGCCAGCGAGCACCTTTACCCACTAAGCCATCTCACCAACCCTTATTTTTTTTTTTTTAACAGTGTAGCCTAGGCGGTTCACTGTCTCCCCGCCTCCGTTCTGCCACCCTAAGCCTCCTAAGTGCTCGGATTAACATGCACATTTTGCATATGAATGATCCTAACCCACCGGTGAGGCCGGTTTTACTATCTCAGAACGCAAGTGGGTGACAGCAGGGACCGAGATTAAGGACTTTATCTACCAGCAAAAGGAGGGCACTTCGCCCAATAGCGGAGCCGCTCGCTTAGCATGCTCCAGGCCCTGCGTTCAATCACTACTAGCACCAGGGTGTGAAAAAGACATTTATAAGAAAAATGCAGAGGAAAGCCCTCTCCGCCTCTAAAACTCCAAGAAACAGATCCTATGGGAAGAGGACCCAAAGTCACGTGCAGGAGGCCATCAGGAACCAAGCAACACCAAACACACACCAACGACAAAATGGAGACCACGGCGAGCAACTTGATCACAAATCCGAGCAAGTCGATCACAAATCAGAGCCGTTCCCACCCAACTCCCCCAAGCACATCCATGTCCCCTACACCCAGTTATGCAAGCCCCCAATCATGACCCTTGATCTCGGCTCCAAGACCGCCAGTCCCCAGCCCTCCCTGTGACACGTACCTTCCCGACATCTTCAACCCCTGGCTCCTGCGACTGCGTAGCTCCATGGGCAGAGCAACACCCGCCCTAAGGCCTTAGCTATCTGTTCTCTGGGTAGGAGGGAGCAGCCTCCCATCAGCCTCCAGGCCCTGACTCTTCCCATCCCCCACACCCTCCAGCTACTGGGAGCTTTTGAAATTTCAATTCTGACCAGGTCACTTCCCCGTCCCCACCCCCTATCTCCAAAACCCCTAAAAGGTCTCCCTTTGTTCTCAGGCGACCGTCTCAAATTCTTCTTCCAGCCTTTGGAGGCCTGCAAGATTGCCTCTTCCACTTAAGCGCCTAGCTCTGAGCTCAGAGCAACCTGGAAGGCTCTGGAGCTGGGCTGTCTGGATTCAGAGCTCTCCTGGAACTAACTTCTCTGGCCTTGTGAATTAGGAGGCAAGAGCACCCACCTTCCAGACCGCTGACTGCATTACGTTTCTCCGTAGCAAGGTGCTCCCGTAGCGCAGCCCCAGGAGCTTCTGTCTACCAACACAAATTCCTAACTTCAGGGCTGTCCCCCTCAGTCAATCTGACTGGCCTGCTAACTGTCCGCTTGGCGTTAATGATACACATAAACGAACACTTAGCGATACCTAACAACTAAGATGACGTTCTGGGCTAGGATACAGCTCAGTGTGTCCCCAATACAACACAAGGGATTTGAGTCCCAGCACTCAGGACTGCTCTCAGCTGTCTGTAACGCCAGCTCCAGGGGATCCAACGCCCCCTACTGGTCTCTGCAGTTCACCAGGCACGCAAAGTGGTCCATAGACGTGCGTGCAGGCAGAACACCCCTTCGTACAAAATAAAACGTATAAAAGGAAAGAAAAAAGAGCCAGGCAATTGTGGTGTACACCTTTAATCCCAGAAGTCGGGAGGCAGAGGCAGGAGGATCTCTATGAGGTCAAGGCCAGCCAGATCTACAGAGCAAGTCCCAGGACAGCCGGGGCTGCAAAAAAAAAAGAAAAGAAAAGAAAAAAGTTAAAGAAAAACAAAGGGGAAAAAACTTATAAATTCTTAACGCTGATTTCTCATTTAATGCCTGACTCAATTTTGTATCTCTCTGGCACATAGTAGGTTCTTTAAAAACACGGTAGAGCACGGTGGATCTTGCCCTGCAAGCCTGGTGTTGGGGACCACCTGGTGGAAGGGGGGGGGAGTTTACCTCTAATCTCTCTCCAAGCATGCTGTGGCCACCACTCCCCGACGTGCAAAGAAATGCAGTAAAAAGTTTGGTAAACCAATTGGGCGGCACACATCTCTAGCCCAGGAAAAGCAGAAGCTAGCCGGGGAAGCTGTCTAGGAAATTCCAGGCTACAGGGTGAGATCCTATCTCAAAAGACAAAACAAAAAAAAAAAAAAAAATAGGAAAATCTTGTGAATGGCAATGAATGAACAAACTTTCAGGATTCCCAATTCCTTGACTTCTTTCTACTCAAAAGAAGCAGAAGTGGGCCGGAAGGGAGAAGTGAGAACAGGAGGGTGGGGGTGGGGCGCCTGCATTACAAAGGCAGCTGCTGCTGGATCGCTGTAAGCAAAACAAGACCCGGAAGGCTCCGGGAGAGAGCTGGGACCAGAGGCACTGGGATGTGGGCCACCCGAGAACTGGCTGTTCCCTTCAGTGACTGCAGCTCCAAGGAGAGAAACCCCAGGATAATGTGCACGGAGCTGACAGAAGCTGACAAAATGGGGAAGCACCCGCAGGGATGGAGGGACCCATCTGTAGACTTTAGGCCTTTCTGTCCTTGGTTCTTCCCACAGCTCAGCAGCCTCAGGAGCCTCTGGTCCCAGCTCAGCCCTCCTCCATCCTCACATCAGACACCAGGGAGTTGAAATCTCAGATAAAAAGGATAGTTGGGACAGTATACTCTACATTTACGCAGCTCCAATACCCCTCTGGGCCCATCAAACCCTACCCTGCAATGAAGCACTCTGCTTACCACAGTTTCTTGTCCCCTCTGCTTAGGAGAGGATGAGGCAACCAAGAAAATGACAAAATGACCCACCCAATTCTATTCTTACACACAGACTCCAGAAGGAGCTCAGTAAACCATGCTTTGCTCCTGGTCCTGCTGTCTGCACTCCCTGGATACCTGTCTCACTTCAGGTTTCTATTCCTGCAACAAATAGCATGACCAAAAGGTAAGTCGGGGAGGAAAGGGTTTATTCAGCTTACACTTCCACATTGCTACTCATCACCAAAGGAAGTCAGGGCAGGAACTCAAGCTCCATAGAAGCGAAAGCAGGAGCTTATAGGGGAGTGGGGAGTGGGGGGTGGTTGCTGCTCGCTGGTTTGCCTGCTCACGGCTTGCTCAACCTGCTTTCTTACGTCACTCACAGAGGACCACCAGCCCCACCCACAATGGGCTGGGACCTCCCTCATTGATCACTAATTGAGAAAATACCCTACAGCTGGATTTCATGGAGGCGTTTCCTCATCCGAGGTTCCTTTTTCTCTGATGACACACAAGACAGGGTTTCCTTTGTGAGGTCTCTGTAGACCAGGCTGGCCTCAAACTCAGAGATCTGCCTTTGCCTCCAGAGTGCTAGAATTAAAGGTGAGCACCACCACAGTCTTCTCCTGAATCCTGCTGAGCCCATTTTACAGAAGAGGAAAACTGAGGACGTGCCATTCCATTGGAAGACAAGAAATAAACTATCTGCATAGTGTCTGGGTCTCTCCTAATGACACTCTTTCAGTCTACGCCAGATGATGTAACTGTAGAATAAGTATTTCTCGGGGTTGGGGATTTAGCTCAGTGGTAGAGCGCTTGCCTAGGAAGCGCAAGGCCCTGGGTTCGGTCCCCAGCTCCAAAAAAAAAGAAAAGAAAAAAAAAAAAAAGAGTAAGTGTTTCTCTACAAACTTGTATGACAAAACTTTTCCTGGGGTGATACAACACACACATCTACTCACTCCAGACAGGGAGTCCATGACAGACCAAAATACATAAGTTCAACTCGGTCAACCCATGGGTTTTACTGGAGTTACATACAGGTGCAGAAATAACTCACAAAACAACAACAAAACAAAATAGCAGCCTCAGGACAGGACAGGGCAATGGTTTGCCTTTTATCCCAGCACTCAGGAGGCAGAGGCAGGTCTACATCACCAAGTGTCCACCCCAGCACAGGTGACAACTGGTCAAGCTGAGAACCTGGGGCACACTGCACAGCCTGCAGCCAGCTCGACCAGTCGGAGGGTGTCCTTTCCATCTGCCTCAGTTGGTCTAAACCTCTCCCAAGGGAACCCAGTGCCAGACTCCAGTCTAGCCTACTTCAGAGTCACCTCGGCTGTGCAGAGTTTGGGTTTTATGTTTGTTGTTCTTGTTTTGTTTGGTTGGGACAGGGTGTGGTGGTGTGAATAGGTTTGTCCCCTCTACCCCCAGACAAAAGTGCTTGAGTGCTTAGCCCATATCGAGAGTCACTGTTAGGAGGTGTGGCCTCGTTGGAGTGGGTGTGGCCTTCTTGGAGTGGGTGTGGCCTTCTTGGTTGAAGTGTGTCACTGTGGAGGCAGGCTTTGAGGTGTCCTGTGCTCAAGCTACACCCAGTGTGGCACGCTGTCCCCTTCTGCTGCCTGCAGATAAGGATGGACAAAGAACTCTCAGCAGCACCATGTCAGCCTGCACACTGCCATGCTTCCCACCATGATGATGATGGGACTAAATCTCCAGAACTATAAGCCAGTCCCAATGAAATGTTTTCCTTTATAAGAGTTGCCTTTGTCATGGTGTCTCTTCACAGCAATAGAACCCAAAGTAAGACGCTGTATAGCCCTAGCTGGCCTGGAACTTGCCATGGAGATAGAGCAGGCTAAATTCAAACTCACCGTGTTGGCATCTGCTCCTAAGTGAAGTGCTGGCTTTAAAGTGTTAAAGGGTCTTGCTATGTAGCTCAGGGTGATATGGAACTCACTCACAGTAGCTGTCTTAGTTAAGGTTTTACTGCTGTGAACAGACACTAAGGCAAGTCTCATAAAGGACAACATTTAATTGGGGCTGGTTTACAGGTTCAGAGGTTCAGGCCATTATCATCAAGGTGGGAGCATGGCAGCATCCAGGCAGGCCTGGTGCAGGAGGAGCTGAGAGTTCTACACATTCATCTGAAGGCTGCTAGGATAAGACTGGCTTCCAGGCATCTAGGGTGAAGGTCTTAAAGCCCAAGCCCACAGTGACTGACACACCTACTCCAACGAGGCCATGCCCACTCCAATGAGGCCACACCTACTCCAACAGGGCCACACCTACTCTAACAAGGCCACACCCACTCCAACAAGGCCACACCTTCTAATAGTGCCACTCCCTGTGCTAAGCATGTACAAATAAATCATCACAGTAGCCATTGCCAAGGATGACTTTGAACTTCAGGCTTTCCACTTCCACCTCTGAAATGCTAGGATGAAGCGGACTCCCCATCATACCCAGTGCATGCAAAACTGGACCTGGAAACCAGACCTTTGCCCACACTAGACAAACACTCTACCAACTGGGCCACATCCCCAGCTCTCGGCTGTCCTGGGCCTCCCAGTCTCCAAAGGAAGTTGCAGATACTTTGTAAACAGAATCCTGCCTCTCTACGTTGATCATTAATGGCTCATCAGCCCACAGTAGGTCTACCAGGCTGCTCTTATAGGCTCATCAGCCCACAGTAGGTCTACCAGGCTGCTCTTATAGGCTCATCAGCCCACAGTAGGTCTACCAGGCTGCTCTTATAGGCTCATCAGCCCACAGTAGGTCTACCAGGCTGCTCTTATAGGCTCATCAGCCCACAGTAGGTCTTCCAGGCTGCCCTTATAGGCTCATCAGCCCACAGTAGGTCTTCCAGGCTGCCCTTATAGGCTCATCAGCCCACAGTAGGTCTACCAGGCTGCTCTTATAGGCTGTAAGTCAGAGCTCCGCTCTTTCTTTTTTCTTGATTTCTTTGTTGTTGTTGTTTTGTTTGTTTGTTTGTTTTATCGAGACAGGGTTTCTTTGTGTGTAGCCCTTACTGTCCTAGAACTCACTCTGGAGACCAGACTGGCCTTGAACTCACAGAGGTTCACCTGCACCTGCCTACACTTAATTTTAATTTTTTTTTAAAAAATTAATTTTTTTAGATCTATTTATGTGTCTGCGTTTGCCACCCGGGTGGGTTCCAGAAAGCAGGGCCTGCAGTTACCGATCCTTCTGCCCCTACCCCAACATGCTAGTATAAAAATCAGAGCTGAGGCTATGATAGCTAAGGACTCTACCAAGTGAGCCACGTGCCTAGCACTGGGGTCTGTCTTCTCTTTTAAGACTTATCAAGGGATGTGCATCACCAGTTCTAGCTAACAGATTTTATGTATGAGTATCTATATAAAGAAGTGAGCGTGGGCTGGAGAGATGGCTCAGCGGTTAAGAGCACTGATTGCTCTTCCAGAGGTCCCGAGTTCAAATCCCAGCAACCACATGGTGGCTCACGACCATCTGTAATGGGATGTGATGCCCTCTTCTGGTGTGTCTGAACACAGCTACAGTATACTTATATATAATAAATAAATCTTTAAAAAAAAGGGGGGGTGGGGCTTTAGCTCAGTGGTAGAGCGCTTGCCTAGCAAGCGCAAGGCCCTGGGTTCGGTCCCCAGCTCCGAAAAAAAAAAAAAGAAAAAAAGAAAAAAAAAAAAAGAAAAGGAAAGGGGCTGGGGATTTAGCTCGGTGGTAGAGCGCTTACCTAGGAAGCGCAAGGCCCTGGGTTCGGTCCCCAGCTCCGAAAAAAAGAACCAAAAAAAAAAAAAAAAAAAAGAAAGAAAAGGAAAAAAAAAAAGTGAGTGCAGTTGCCTGTGGAGGCCAGAAGAGGGCGTCAGATTCCCCAGAGCTGGCATTATAAGCAGTTGTGAGCTACTGGTGTGGATGCTGGGAATTGAACTCAGGTCCCTTCCTGGAGCCATCTCTTCAGCTTCCTAGGGCTTTTGGGTTTGTCTATTTGTTTTATTTTGTGGGACAAGAGCTCATGTATCCCAGGCTGGCCTCCCGCTTGCTACGTAGCTGAAGATGAGCTGGAACTGACCCTCCCACCACCTCCATTTGCTTGAGATTGTAGGCTTGCACCACAGCACAGCACGGGGCTAGAACAGAGCTCTGGAAATGTCCCCGAAATCTCCTGTTCTCCTTTCCTTGACACTTTGTGGCCTATTCCAGTTTCTTTACAGTACACAGTCCCAATACTGGGTCCTCCCCATCACCACAGTTCACCTAACCAGAGTCATACAAAGGTTAGGGGTGAGGTCTTCCCTCCTCTGTGTGGCTGAGGGATGTAAATCCTGAAGACCCTAAGTGCGCCTCTGCTCTATGATTGGGGATGCCCTGGACATGATGGTGAGGAGCACCACTTGCCACCATCTGCCAGCTGAAAGTGAACCCCATTCCCAGGACCTCTAGACACTGCCCCAGGCCCCAGGAAGTACCCGTCCACCCCCTGCCCATTGTAATGCACTTCCCCAGGCACCTCCAACCCCCCCTGCATGTCTCATCCTGGTCTGGGCTCAACTGTCCCCTCCTGAAAGGCCTCTGCCCCCATAATTGTCATTGCTGCCTCACTCCCAGACTGTCCTAGTGGTGCCCCTCTCTCCTGCCCAGCAGCAGTTGACAGCTAGCAGGCCATCAGCACTCACCAGAACACAGGCTTCTGAAAGCCAACAGTTTGGTCTGGCTCCTATAATTCTTAGCTCTGGTGACTGATAACGGGGCTGGTACAGTAGGCACTCAATAAACAGGCCTCTGAGGAGTAGATAAATGCAGCCCTTGTGACTGAAACCAGAGTGGGAGAGCTTGACCCCGAGAGACTTGCTCTCAAGAGTGGTGGGAGTAAACAGACCAACAAATACACGAGTGGTAGAAGCAAAGGAGGCAGCTGTGTTCGCCCCTTAGGACCGCCCTAGTGGACAGAGAGACTTGAGAGAACAGCCAATGGGAGCATCTCGAGTGTGGAGGCTACAGTGTTTGAAACCAGGCTTACCAGCAAGAGCCTGTCCTTCCGTGGTCTGATGCAACTCCATAGTCCTCCCTCCCCATGGCCTGGGCTCTCCATGTGTCTGTCTTGGCCAAATTATCCAACTCGTGGCAACATTGGAGAGGTGAGGCCGGAGGATTACAAGTAGAAAGTCAGCTTGGGCTACATAGCAATACCTTGTTTCAAAATTTCAGGGGGGAAAAAAATTCTTTTAAAAGGGATGCTGTGGTAGCTCACCCCTTTGGTCCCAGCACTTGGGAGGCAGAGGCAGGTGCAATCTCTGAGTTGAGGCCAGCCTGGTCTACAGAGTGAGTTCCAGGATAGCCAGGGCTACACAGAGAGACCCTGTCTGGAACACACCCCACCCCCCAAAAAAAACAATAAAACCCAAAGGAATTGTTCAGAGCTAAGCAATGGTGGTAACGCTTTTAATCTTAGCACTCAGGAGCAGAGGCTGGGGGATCTCTGTTCTAGGACAGCCTGGACTACAGAGCGATTCCAGGACATCCTGGGCCACACAGAGAAACCCTGTCACAAAAAAAGCAACCCCTAAATAAATAGGATTTTCTGCTGGAGAGAGAGGTGAGTGGGTAAGAGAGCGTGCTGCAGTTGTGAGCTACTGGTGTGGATGCACTCAGTTCCCAGGATGACATCCAAATCCTGGGGACCTGATGGCAGGCACCTACATGTAAACATTGCTTAATGCCACACCACGAGGAGGAGAGGACTGTGTCTAAGCTTGTAAGCTAAGAAGGGTCAGGCCTGGTTAGTACTCAGATGGGAGATGTTCCCATCCACACCCAATCTGCCATAAGTAAAAATAAACATTACACATAAATAAGCAGGAGAGGTATTTCCATCGGCTGGGACCTGTCCAGCCCCATTTTAACTGAATTACTTCTATAAAGACTCTCTTTCCAAACGAGGTCATTCCTTGTTTCCTGTGCAGAGGAGGGTTAGGAATGTCAGTGCTAGGAATCGAACCCAGGTCCTCTGGATGACCATGACCATGACCAGCCAATGCTTAAACTGCTGAGTCCTCTCTACAGCCCTATATCTATTGCTCTCGCAGAAAATCCAGGTTTGGACTGCTCTTCCAAAGGTCCTGAGTTCAATTCCCAACAACCACATGGTGGCTCACAACCATCTGTAATGGGATCTGATGCCCTCTTCCGGTGTGTCTGAAGACAGCTAAAGTGTACTCATAAACAGAAAACAAACAAACAAACAAACAAATAAATAAATAAATAAATAAATAAATAAATAAATAAATAAATAAATCCAGGTTTGGTTTTCAGCATACAGAGAGGCTTACAACTCTCTGAAACTCCAATTCCAGGGGCTCTGAGGACACTAGGATTATATGTGGTACACGTACATAGGACGCATGCAGGCAAAACACACATATACATTAAGCAAACAAAAGCAAAGAAAAGGCAAGGACTGAGGCTGTCTGCTTGCTAAAAGCACCCTGGCCGCCACTCCCTCTTCCAGACGAACCAATTTGGGTTCCTAACACCTATATTAGACAGCTTAACATGCTTAACTCCAGCTCAGGCAGATCTCATGACCTCTGTTAGCCTCCAAGGGCAGCACACACACACACACACACACACACACACACACACACACACGAGCACATACCCATGTGACATGCACGTGCACACACTCGGCATACACTCATACATGCACAGAGATTAAAAACAAATCATGAAACTACAAAAAACAAGGGCTGGAGAGATAGCTTAGCTGGTCATGAGTGTGTGCATTAACAACATGGACCTATGTTCACCCTCAGAAGTCCTGTGAAAGTCTGCACTGGGGAGGTAGAAGCAAGAGGATGTCTGGGAGTTCAAGGCTAGCCTGGTCTACATAGTGAGTTAGAAGCCAGCCAGGGCTACACAGTGAGCTTTCCAAAAAAAAGAAAAAATAAGTGGGGTGGGGTGGGGTATCCAGACAACTGTGGTTGACTTCCAGCTAGCCAGCCTTCACAGACAGACGCACATACACGTACGCTTGCACACATACACACAAGAGCGTTTGTTTTCATTTCGGACAAGAAATTCCTGGAGGCTCTCGGCAGAGAAGACAGGGAGGAGGAAATGCTTAGCTGTCTTAGATGGCTGAATCTGGACTAAAAAGAGCCAGAACAGGTTGCAGGGACCAGTGGGGGTGGGGAGCCCAACTAGAACCTGGAACGTTCCAGGTCTGAAATGAACAGACCTTAGGCTAAGGTGGGACACATGAAGATGGCCAGAACTGATGGGCTCTGGATCATTTAGAAGTCAGACTGACAGGCTGGAGAGATGGCTCAGCGGTTAAGAGCACCCGACTACTCTTCCAGAGGTCCTGAGTTCAATTCCCAGCAACCACATGGTGGCTCACAACCATCTGTAAAGAGATCCGATGCCCTCTTCTGGTGTATCTGAAGATAGTTACAGTGTACTTATACATAATAAATTAATAAATCTTTAAAAAAAAAAAAAGAAGTCAGACTGACAGGGTTGGGGGAGGGAGAGGCAGAAGAGACAAGGTGCCTTCTGAGGTCCTCTGCTCTCTGGAAGTCACTGATGGGAACTTACGTTGGTGCCGGGTGACACAGGGATGGGGGGGCGGGGGTGCTGCTAACATCTGGTGGATATATGGGGGTGGTGACATCACCCCCAACTGGGAGCATAGTGAGACTCACTTCAGATGCCAGTCCATGAGGCTCTCCAGGGCTTAGATGAAATACACATGGTTCAAACCGGTTAGAACCTGCATGATGACACATGCCTGTCATCCCACTAGAGGCAGGCAGATTTGTGAGTTTGGGGCCAGCATGGTCTACAGAGCAAGTTCCAGGGCAGTCAGGGCTACACAGAGAAAGCCTGTTTTTGGGTGTGGGGAGAGATGAGACAGGGGCGGGAGGGAGTGGCTGGGACCTCCCCCCCCCACCCCCCCCCACCCCCGTTAAGAGAACTAGGCTAGAGGGACACCTGTCTGCCCCGGGGTGGGAGGTAGGGGGAGGGTTTGAAGGAAGGAGTTATTAGCCAAATCAAGGCTCCAGAAAGATCATGTTGGCCAAAGCCTGAGAACCGACCAGTTAGCCATGGTCACAGGTGAGTGTCCAATGACAACCTCAGAAGATGGCCACTTCAGGTCACCACAGGAAGGTCATAGGAGAAGAGTTTGTGCTTGGCTGGGGCATCTTCAGATGGGACTTTGAGTAGGTTCCTGCCCGCCCTCCGTGACTCCCACACTATTCAGGGTGGATGAGCTCATGGGGGATGAACTGTGAAATGCTTTTTAAGGACCCTGGTGACAGTTGTTCCCGGAGCATTTATGTAAAAACGCCTCCAGTGACATATGGGTTCCTAAGGCCACGAAGCTTCTGCTAGCACTTGCCTTGGAACAGAGGGAGGGAGGGCTCCTAACTTCTGGAGCCCTGCTAGAAGGTGGTGGGGTGGGAGGGAGAGGGAGCGCTCCAGGAATTGACCACTTCCCAACAAAGACAGGCAGATAGATAGCCTGGTAGTCAGAAAACAGCTAGGCAAATGCTGGAGTCAGAGAGATGGAGGCTGGCAGAGATGGTTAGAAGTGCAACCCCAGTGGTGGAGCTGAGGTTGGCACGAGCCTCGAACCCCAGCCTTTGGTCAACTGAGGCCCAAGAGGCAAAATCAGCTGCAGGAAAAGTCTGAGTGCAGCCTGGGCTACAGGAGACAAATGAGACAATGTGTCTGTCCATCCGTCTGTCCTTTCTTCCTTTTTTTTTTTTTTTTCTTTTGTCCTTCTTAAGAGAGTGCTGCCATGCAGTGGTGATGTTCACCTGCAATCCCAGCCCTCAGAAGTTAGGGGTAGGCAGAGCTCCAAGTTCAAGGCCAGCCTGATCTACAGAGGGAGTTCCAGGCTAGCCAGGGCTACACAGAGAAACCCTGTCTCAAAACAAAGGAATAAATAATCTAAATAAATAAAGGAAGAAAAAGTGTTGAGTGGTCCGGTCTTCAACCGGAAGCCTGTATGAGGAGCTGTGGTTAGCATGGGTGTCTGAGGGAGGGATGGAGTGATACAAAGTAATTTTGTTTAGGGTGATGAACAACCTTATTCTCCAGCAGCCTTTCTGAAACAAAACTTGCCAGAATCCCTGCGCAGAGGCGAAGACAGCCAGACTGACACAGCTGGTTCTGCCTTCTCTGGAGACCACAGAAGTACCCGAACACTTCCTGGAAAGAGCCCAAACTCACACTTCTGTGGCTCACTCAGCATCCTGGTAAACAACGTACTCGGGGATCAGTGAGAAGGCCACACACATGTCTGTGAACCCACAACTCAGGAGACTGAGGCAGGTTTGGGATATAACAGAACTAGCAACCATGTCTTTTCTTTTCTTTCCTTTTTTTTTTTTTTTTCTCTTTTTTTTTTTTTTTTTTTTTTTTGGAGCTGGGGACCGAACCCAGGGCCTTGAGCTTGCTAGGCAAGCGCTCTACCACTGAGCTAAATCCCCAACCCTAACCTTGTCTTTTCTATGCAGTGCTGGGGAACTGACCCAGAGTCTCCATGCTGAGCTACATCCCAAAACAAACAAACAAGTAAACACATGGAGAAAACGGTTTTTAGGGTCAATGAGAGAACTCCATGACTGCCCTGACTTGCTGCCGAGTCTAAGGGCCTACATTTGATGTCTGGGTTCACGGTAGAAGCAGAGAAGGGACTTCTAAAATTCTCCTCTGCCCTTAACACGTGTACAAAGAAAAAAGTACTCAAAACAAGGAGGTTTTTGTGGGGTTTTTTTTTTTTTTTAAAGGACTGTCTTTTAAGCAGCTGATTGGTGGAATGTTTGCCTACATGGATGAGGCCCTGGGTTCAGCCTCCATCCAGATCCATAAAAACCAGACGAGGTGGCAAACCTGTATGGGCACACCTGTATGTCAATACTTCAGTGGAGGCAGTAGGTTCAAGAGTTCGAGGCCACCCTCAGCTACTTGGTGATTTTGAGACGAGCCTGGACATGAAACCCTGTCTCAAGATAAGAAAAGAAAAAGAAAGGAGGGCTGGAGAGATGGCTCAGAGGTTAAAAGCACTGTCTGCTCTTCCAGAGGTCCTGAGTTCAATTCCCAGCAACTACATGGTGGCTCACAACCACCTATAATCAGGTCTGGTGCCCTCTTCTGGCCTGTAGTTGCATACATGCAGGCAGAAAGCTGTATGATGTATACATAATAAATAAATGTTTTTAAAAAGAAAGAAAGAAAAAGGAAAGGAAAAAAGAGAGAAAATGTCTCTTTCAAAGGTCGAGAATCTAGCTAAATGGTAGAACATTCTACCTCAAAAGCACCAAACCCTGGGTTCAGTCCCAAATATGGTTAAGAAAAACTCACTTTAAGATCATTGCTGGGGGTTGGGGATTTAGCCCAGTGGTAGAGCGCTTGCCTAGCAAGCGCAAGGCCCTGGGTTCGGTCCCCAGCTCCGAAAGATCATTGCTGGGTGCTGGAGAGATGGCTCAGCGGTTAAGAGCACTGACTGTTCTTCTTGAGGTCCTGAGTTCAAATCCCAGCAACCACATGGTGGCTCACGACCATCTGTAATGGGATGTGATGCCCTCTTCTGGTGTGTCTGAAGACAGTGTACTCATAAATAAATAAATAAATAAATAAATAAATCTTTTTTAAAAAAGACTATTGCTGGGGTTGGGGATTTAGCTCAGTGGTAGAGCGCTTGCCTAGGAAGCACAAGGCCCTGGGTTCGGTCCCCAGCTCCGAAAAAAAAAAAAAAAAAAAAAAAAAACCAAAAAAAAAAAAAAAAAAAAAAAGACTATTGCTGTGTCTACCAGACAAAGCTATTGTGACTTAGGGCTCTCTGCCAGCTCCAACCAGTTTCCTACCTGTTCAGACTGGTTTGAAAGCTACCCACTTAAAGTCCTAAGTCTGAGGAAGACAAGTATCTATAGTCTGGCTCACATCTGGGGTACACAGTACTGTGCCAACAGATGTTTCTGCTTGAATAACAAGTTTTTCTGGTGACTACTCTGGGCATCTAAAGCCAATGCTGGACTCTCCCTGCCCCTCCCTCTTTAAACAGCAATTTTGCTTTTATTTCATTAGAATGAATCTAATACCAGATAGAGAAAAAAAACATAAGGGTGGATCTTTTTATAAAGACTTATTTATTTATTTATTTATTATAGATATATATACATACATTGTAGTTGTCTTCAGACACACCAGAGGAGGGCACCAGATCTCATTACAGATGGTTGTGAGCCACTAGGAGTTGCCTGGATTTGAACTCGTGACCTCTGGAAGAACAGCCAGTGCTCTTAACCACGGAGCCATCTCTCCAGCTCTTATTCTTACCTTTTATTTTGTGTGTGTTTAGGGAGTGTAGACATAGACCCCTGCATATGTGTACAGTCAGCAGTTTTCTCTAGGTTTCTTCCTTGTTCTCACTGAAGCTCATCTGGTTTGCCAGTGAGCTCGATCCTGAGACCTAGAACTTCTGCTCTTCCTGCCTCTGTGTCGTTGAGTGCTGATTAAACAATTAAACACATTCAAACAAGTGTGCCACCATGCTTTTTCCTGGGGTGCTGGGGCTCAACTTCAGGGCTTTGTGCATGCTAGGTAAGCCCTCTACCAGCTGAGCTACAAACCCCCCCTTTTTTTTTAAAGATTTATTTATTTACTTTATATATATGGTTGCTGGGAATTGAACTCAGGACCTCTGGAAGAGCAGTCACCCTCCAGCCCTTGTGTTTTTTGAGACAGGGTTTCTCTGTAGCTCTGGCTGTCCTTGAACTCAATCTGTAGAGCAGGCTGGCCTTGAACTCACAGCGATCTGCCTGCCTCTGCCTCTGGAGAGCTGGGATTAAAAGTATGCAGCAGGGGTTAGGGATTTAGCTCAGTGGTAGAGCGCTTGCCTAGCAAGTGCAAGGTCCTGGGTTCAGTCCTCAGCTCCGGAAAAAGGAAAAAAAAAAAAGTATGCAGCACCACCACTGCCCAGGTGACTTTTTAGTGGTATTATTCATCATCATCATCATCACCATCATTATCATTATTACTATTTTGGACCTGACACAGTAGCTCAGTTCTTGTAGAGGACTGGACTTTGGTTCCCAGGAGCCACTTTGAGACATTTACAAGAGCTTGTTATTTCAGTTTGTCGGGGGAGCGTTGGGGGAGGACGTGAAGGGTGGGAGTGGGGAACTTGGTGACCTCCTCTGGCCCCTTTGAGCAATGCATTCACAGGAACATGGCTTTCTGTATACAGGGAGGAGCCTCCTGAATGAGTTCTTGGGCCAGAGAGCTCTTCCATGACGTATGTTCTAGTTAACTTTTATTCTCTGAGGTAATTGATGTCTAAGAGGCCTTACTGCCCTGGTCTGCAAACCTAGGCATAGTCCTGGAAGCTTCTGGCCTCCGTACAATCTAACGTAGGCCTAGACTGCTCTCAGCCTGACACTTGCTGCTGAGTAAGCTCACCCTTTCTTGTTCTTCCTGAGCTCTGGCTGCTGACTTAACACAGCTGCTCTGGCGCGGGCTCCTCCCCAAGCGGACTAATTCAGTCTGGCTCCGCTCAGCTTCTCCCAAATTGCTCTACTGGTTCATTTTTCCTCTCTTCTCATGGGAGTTGGGCCAATCGTATCCTGTCAAATCTTTTTGGATTTGTCACCTTGTCTGCCACTCAATAAGATAAGTTATCACTTTCTTTTTTTTTTGGCTCTTTTTCTCGGAGCTGGGAACCGAACCCAGGGCCCTGCGCTTCCTAGGCAAGCGCTCTACCACTGAGCTAAATCCCCAACCCCCAAGTTATCACTTTCAAACACGGGTGCTTCCTTCTGCAAACTAATGCTACCTTCATTGTTTGGGATTAAAGGCACAAGCTAAGGACGTGTCTAAGCCAGCCAGAGGGATTAAAGGTGTGGGCTAATGGGGGTGGGGGCCACAGAACAAGTAAAAATAGGCATTTTCAGTAAATAACACAATCTTGAGGTTCACAGTGTGACCAGATATCCTGCAATAGACCTGTCTCAAAGTCAGAAGCAGAAGACAGAACACACCAGCTCTTCTGCACTTCTCCCAGTTTCTTTCAACTCATAAGGCTCAGAATTGGGTTGGAGAGTTGGCTCAGCATTGCCAGACATAGCGACCCATGACTTTAATCCCAGCACTGGGAGGTAGAGGCAGACAGGCAGGCGGATCTCAAGTCACACAGAGAAACCCTGTCTTGGGAAAAGAAAAAAAAAAAAAAAAAGCTACTCTGCTCTTGCAGAGGACCAGATTTCAGATCCCAGCACCCACCTGAGACTCACAACCAGCCATAACACATGTTCCAGGAGATCCATCCATCACCCTCTGCTGACCTCCACAAGCACTAGGCAATCATGGGATGCGCTGACCTGCATGCGGACACAACACATCTGAAGTTAAATAAATAAACCAACACAACTGCCTCGTTGTGAGGAGTCATGATCAGAGGGGCCACCACAGGGGACATCTCTGCACTGCTCTAGGCAGATTCACGTGCCCGTCAGAGTCAAGTAAAAGGCTTGTTGAACCTTACTGAGAAAAAGGAAGCTCCACCCTTCCCCTCAGGTTTCTCAGCCAAAAGAAGCGCAGTCTTGAAACTGCAGATGCAGGAGGCTAAGAGAGGAGTGGGGCCAGGTCAGAGGTCAGTCCAGCTGACATAATACAAGTTCTAGACTAGCCAGCCCTGGGCTACATAGCAAGACCCTGTCCCACCAAAACACAAAAAACAAAATCAAACAAACAAACAAAAAAATCCCCAAATATAAAGTTCTGGAGAGGTGGAAGGGTCAGTACAGGCTTGCTGTGCAAGCATGAGGAACTGAGTTGGGATCTTAGGTTCTGTGAGAGACTGTCTCGTAAAACACAAGCTGTCAGGCCGGGGCGATGGCCTAGTGGGTAAGGCACTTGCTGTATAAACCTGATGGCCTTTGGTCAGAATCACAGATAAATTCAGTAGCACACGTGTCTGTAGTCTCAATGTCTCTACAGGACTGCCCTGCAAACTTTCCCACAAGCTAAGCTGTGACCCTGCCTTAGCTGACCTCCATATCAGTGGACGATAAGAACTGGCTCTGAGGGCTGTCCTGTGACCTCCACATGCATACCACGGCGTGCACACGTCCCCCTTCATGTACATAAACACACTAAACAGATCAAAGGGAAATGAGCAATTCAGGAAGACCCTGGATGCTGACCTCTGACCTCCCACGTGCATATACATCAAGTATATTCAGACATGAAACAAAGGACACACCAAGACTAAGACAGGTCTAACGACCTGAATGCTGTACCCGGGACCCACACAGTTGAAGGAGAAAACCACCCTTAGCAAATTGTCCTCTGACACTAGCCATGGGACATGTGCGCGCGCACACACACAGACACACAGACACACACACACACAGACACACACACACACACACACACACACACACACACACACACACACAAGCAAAATGTTTAAAAAATAAAAGGGCCAAGTGTGGCGGCACATATCTTTAATCCCAGCATCCAGGAGGCAGAGGCATATAGATCCCTGTGAGTTCCAAGCCAGCCTATCTATCCTACATAGTAAATTCCAGGACAACCAGGACTATGTAAAGAGACCCTGTCTCAAAAAAAGAGGAGTGGGGGATGGGGTGGGGCTGCCATGAATTCGGCTATAGAGCACTTTCGTAGTGCATGCTAGGGCTTGTTTTTGATGCATGGTATGGCAGGATGCATAGGGTGTCGTTGAAAGTTTCTTTCCAGCAAGCTCTCCTGGTCCTTAGCGGAAAGCCGCTGCTCCGAGTTAATTCATGTAACAATCAAAAGCCCCTGATATAATCAGCCCTTGCTTCCTGCAAGTTTCTGCTTGATTACACACATGCCCACAACAATCCAATGATCCAACGGGGTAGTTAAACCGTTTACCACTAGTAATGGAGAACACAGGTTTCAAGGGCTGAGTGAATCATACGGGCAAAGCAGCCAGAGTTTAGGTCTCGTCGTTGATCTTCTACAAGCAAAAAGGGAATCCGTGCGATGTTGTTTCCTTCTGGACCCAGAAAGCTGGCTGTACCCAGCCGGGATCAACCAACTCGTCTCAGACTAGCACAAACTCAGAAAGTAGGGACTACGGACCCATGGCGCCCCCTGGTGGCCGATCAGCGTTCTGCTCCTGGCAGGCCTGGGTCTTGCCTGAGTCATGCCCATTCTCGTGTCTTATTGAGAGAGAGCATGGAAAATATTATTCAGCCCATTCCGTCCTCAGACAGAACTCAGGGTGTTGAAAGGAGGTGGGGACCACAGAGCTGAGGAATGCAGAGGAAGGGTGTGGACAGGCCCTAGGGACTCCCGGGACCAGGAGGTGAAGGGCACGGCTGACCAGGCACTCACTTGCTGAGGAAGTCTGGCCTAAAGCTCTCCAGGTGCCGTGGTGGGGTAGTTAGAAGTCCCCCGAACGCTGAAGCCTCTTTGAAAGCTCGGCCGTTTTATCTAGTTCATTGTTCAAACGTTCTCTGAGGGCCACCATAGGTTGGGTGCAAGACTCTCTTCTGGGCACACAGAAATACACAAAACAGACTCCACACTTTGGGCCCCCTGGCTTCCTGCCTCTCTCATTATCCCTTTGATATCCCACTCCTGCCATGATGCCATTTGCCACCAGGGTCCAGAAGTGGAACAGATGTCCATCAGCCTCATCTTGTGCTTTGGCTCTGAGGGTAGTGAAATAAAAACTTTCCCTGCACATTTAAGAGGAAAAGAAAGTTTGGGCCTGGCTGTGGTGGCGCACACTTTTAATCCCAGCACTTAGGAAGCAGAGGAGGGTGGATCTCTATGAGTTCAAGGCCAACCTGTTCTAGAGAGTAAGTTCCAGAACAGCCAGGGCTACATAGAAAAACCCTGTCTCAAAAACAAGACAAAACAAAACAAAAAACACAAGGAGAAGAAAATTTGCCAGTCATGCTGGCTTACACTTGTAATCCCAGCACTCAGGAGGCTAAGCAGAAGGACTTCAGAGTCTGAGGCCAGCCTGGGCTACATAGCAAGTCCCTATCTAAAAAGACTAAGAAGAGAGAAGGGGGGAGGGACAAATCTCTTGGTGCTGGAGGTCCACGTCTCTCCTGTTTGAAGACTCCGACTAGGCTCTTTTTAAAAAATTATTATTACTATTATTATCTATAATATATATGAATTTTTGCCTATGTGCCTGATGCCCAAGGAAGTCAGAAAAGGGCTTTGAATCTCACAGCAGTAGAATTATGGGTAGTTGTGAGCCACCATTTGGCTGTTGGGAATTGAACCGTATCCTATGCAAGAACGAGTGCACACATTTAACTGCTGAGTCAGCTCTTGATGGTAAAGTGGGATCAAGTTTTTCAGACCAGGAAGCAGTTGTCCTATTGTTTTTTTTTTTAAAAGATTTATTTATTTTATTATATATGAGTACACTGTAGCTGTTCTCAGGCACACCAGAAGAGGGCATCAGATCCCATTACAGATGGCTGTGAACCACCATGTGGCTGCTGGGAATTGAACTCAGGGCCTCTGGAAGAGCAATCAGTGCTCTTAACCACTGAGCCATCTCTCCAGCCCAGTTGTCCTATTGTTAATTCAAGAATTTTTACTACAGCAGGTGAGACAGTTCGGTGTTTGGAGGTGCCCGCTGTCAAGCCAGAGGACCTGGGATGGATACACACACACACACACACACACACACACACACACACACAAACACACAAATGCAATTAAAAAAAATTTTATGGACTGGAGAGATGGCTCAGTGGTTAAGAGCACTGGCTGCTCTTCCAGAGGTCCTGAGTTCAAATCCCAGCAACCACATGGTGGCTCACAACCATCTGTAATGGGATCTGATGCCCTCTTCTGGTATGCAGATGTACATGTGGATAGAGCACATACATATACATATATAATATTTTAAAAAGCCAACCATTTTACTACATTGAGTCACTTTTAAATTTTTAACTGAGGCCAGGAGTGGCGATTGCTTGGACCCAGTCTTTTATGGTGATGTTTGTAGTTCCAGTCACGCTAGTGAGCCGAGCTGTGTCTCCAACTCAAGACCTAAGGAGATGCAGCCAGGCTTCTTCAAGATTCCTCTTAAAACGAATTTGAATATGTAGCCCAGGCTAGCCTCAGACTCACAGGCACCTGGCACCATACCCAGTGAACCCTTTGTTTTCCTAAGAGGCCCCTTCCAAGGGACTTTGGGTGAAATATTTTCTGCCCCTGCCTTGATGTGGCCAGGCTCTTCCCAGGGTCCCTTCCTACTGTGGGTGCTAAGCTTTGGCGACACAGAGGGATTCGGGATTCCTTTGTACCAATAGAATGTGTCAGTCTATCTCCGCTTCCCCGCCCTCGTGGTATCAATGAGTGCAATAGGTGGATCCTGAGAGGGGAAGTGAGGTGGGAGAGGGTGGGAGCAGAAGAGACCTCAAACTCTCCGGAGACAGCTTCAGTGAGATAGCTCATTTTTTTTTTTTTTTGGTTCTTTTTTTCGGAGCTGGGGACCGAACCCAGGGCCTTGTGCTTCCTAGGCAAGCACTCTGCCACTGAGCCAAATCCCCAACCCGAGATAGCTCATTTAATGAGGTGAGCAAAGGCTGCTTAAACCTTTGGAGGGTCGGTGGGGCTTCCAGGGTGAGTGTGCAGGGGTGGGTGGGGCTTCCAGGGTGAGTGTGCAGGGGTGGGTGGGGCTTCCAGGGTGAGTGTGCAGGGGTGGGTGGGGCTTCCAGGGTGAGTGTGCAGGGGTGGGTGGGGCTTCCAGGGTGAGTGTGCAGGGGTGGGTGGGGCTTCCAGGGTGAGTGTGCAGGGGTGGGTGGGGCTTCCAGGGTGAGTGTGCACCACTGGCTGGGGTCAGAGTGCTCAGAATGGGAGGAAACATGGAAAGGAGGAAGGGAGGAAA